>NC_053169.1:98715888-99033388 GCF_016835505.1 Polypterus senegalus | reverse complement strand
GAAGAGGGAAGTTGTAAATAAACGTGTGTGATTTGACACATTTGGTGTCTCCCTGTTTGTGTCCAGGTACGAGATGTCCACAACACACAGACGCGAGACACGACTTCTGTCCAGCACACACATTTCATTCCTTCGCTCCCCACTACCGAGCACAGCACACCAAGTCATTTCTTCCTTCTCTCTTCCTCTGCCAAATCCACTCCAGCAAGCGTTGCCCACCTCCGCCTGATACTGGCTGGCATGAGGCGGCCCCTTTCATAGGGCACCCAGAAGTGCTCCAGGTGCTCCCAGATCCTCTTCCGGCAGAGAAGGGTTATGGGTGTGGCAAGAGGAGGACACGCAGGTGATGGGGGTAACAGGACAGGAATAGGAGTTAGGGTAGGGGACGGGAGCCTGAAGGCAAAGCCTGGGCCCACAAACTTCCAATTTAATGATTTTAAATAGTTCTAGTAATGGGTTAGTCTTAAAATTGTATTATTCATTCCCTCAAAACTACTAAAAAATTCATGATTTGCAGAGACGATTATGACCATTAATTTATACCCCAATTTTTTTTGTGCTCGAAATCAGACCCTTCACTTTCCATTAAGACCGTGCGGACAAATTGTTCCTAATGCCGGTATCCACTCCTGCTCTTTCCTGATCCTCCACGTTTTGTTCCAACCACTATTATGTTCGATTCCTCAACATTAAGTTATGCGATGCGGAAAACACGAATGGAATCACGGAATTAACACTTAAAAACGCATTTTAGATTTAAAAATGGAAAGGTGCAGAAGGGGTGATTGTTAGAAAACTTGCCAATACGTTAAACGATTGAATAATCTGTCGTTCTGTCATTCAGATCCTATTTTCTAGCTTGTTGTATTTGAAGCGAACACAATTCTTCGTATAAATCCAGTCGTGGCCCTCTCTCTGTTTGTGTTTCCTGCATGTTTTCTCGTTAAAGGCAAGTGAATTAGCTCGCTGCACGAGACAGAAATATCGAAGCCGGCAGGATCAGATACCCCAACTACTGTGAAAAAAAACTGAGGGCACAACGATATCCCTTCATCTCAGAAGGATTCATCAAACTAGTAAGGAGGACACTCGCTGTCCTACTGCGTCACGGAGGATCTGAGCTCCCACCTGATGAATGGAACCGCAAAAAAGGTTCAGTTCTGCTAGTGTGCCGTTTCATTAGTGTTAGTTTTGTTGTAGCCGGTACTACTTTCTTACAGTAAAAAAAAAAAAAACGTAAAAATCAGAATCAAGGAAAAATAAAAACGGTGAATACCGAAAAAAATATATAAACAAAAAAACAAACAATACGGAATTTGTGAATAAATAAAAACAGATTCCATAGGGGGCTGGCACCCTGTCCGGGGTTTGTTTCCTGCCTTGCGCCCTGTGTTGGCTGGGATTGGCTCCAGCAGACCCCCGTGACCCTGTAGTTAGGATAGAGCGGGTGGGATAATGGATGGATGGATGGATTCCATAGGGCCCTACAGTTGGAAAAAGTGGCAACCCCTAACGCGAGCAGTGGAAAGAAAAAGGCGAATGGAAATACGCAAAAAAAAAAAGATTGTGGATGAAGTCTCCGGAACTGGAAAACATTTGCATAGCACTCTCACTCCATTGCATTCTGGAAACCCATTAATGTCTCTCGGTGGAAAGGGGCAAACTTGCAACATTTTGGAATTGTGTATCACAGAGGTTAACGTGACAAGACCAGCAACTGTTGTCCCCAAGTTTGACATCCCCTAGCACTGGAAGTTGTGTGATGTGACATCGAATTCACTTGAAGTGGCATTAGGTTTTTCCCCCCAATACTCGGATTGCGTCACCATTTTGCATTAAGTGGCAGATGCTGATGCAGTCGATTCGTGATCCAACACGAACAACCAAGCAATGAAAATCCATCCATCCATCCATTTTCCAACCCGCTATATCCCAACTACAGGGCCACGGGGGTCAGCAGCCAACACAGGGCACAAGGCAGGAAACAAAAACAGGCAGGGCGCCAGCCCACCACAGGGCATACACACACCAAGCACACACACGGGACAATTTAGGACCTCCAATCCACCTAACCTGCATGTCTTTGGACTGTGGGAGGAAACCCGTGCAGACACGGGGAGAACATGCAAACTCCACACAGGGAGGATCCTGAAAGCGAACCCAGACGGGTCTCCTAACTGCGAGGCAGCAGCGCTACCCACTGCGCCACCGTGCCGCCAATGAAAAGACAAAACGGCCAAAACCTGACAGAATGATGACAACCCAAAGCAAATTCAACATAAGAAATGAAACAAAAATCAAACAATATGAAATGAATCGCCAATTCCTGACAGTTATATTATGTTAAATTCCGAGCGTGCCATCGATTTAGGAGGTCTTCCAGGCAAGTAGGACTAAATGAACGCCTTCAGCTCCATTTCCCTGGATGGTTAACTCGGTAATGTCCCAGGCTTCTGGTGTCAATCAGGCTCGCGACTTCGACAAGGAGAGGTGTCAGTTTTTTTTTTTTTGCAAATGAAAGCGCTCGGCCCAGTAAGTGGAAACAAATCCACCAGACAGCAATGACGGCGGGTTCACTTTGGAAACGAGCCCACTCCGTCAAAACAAGAAGAAAAATAAATAAATAGAGAGAGCTCTACGGGGACAACACAAAAGCACCAGCTTCTCGTTCTTTCATCCTCACATGAAAATGGATACTACGGAAAAAAAAATGGAAAACAATGAGAGGAACAGTAAAAAAAATAAATAAACAAAAATAAAAAACTGTAATCATTTGCCAATAATTGTTTAAAGAGTGAAAGGTGACTGCTGGAAAGAACGGAACAGGAAAAGGTGAGCATTCAGTTTAAAGCGAGAGGAAAGAAAGAAAGAAACGAAAACGGGCTGGGAGGGCGCGTTTATAGAATTTTTATTGGGATATTTGAACAATTAAAAGCCTTGCAGCAATTCCATTGGCTTTTGTGTGGATTCATATTTTTAGTCTGACGTCTGGAATGCGTGCGGGAAGGACAACCTCAGGGAGAAAGAAGTGTCCGGGAGACTTCCAGTGACCTTTGGACCACCAAAAACAAAGAAATCATTTCCAGTCATCTGTGTTAATTGGAAAAAAAATTGGAGTCAGCCTCCACCTTGGCAGGGCCTTGTTCGAGATTTGAACCCGTGATTACGGGGACTACCAAGTCGCCCTCCTTTAAATTGGGTTCTTTGCACACGGAGGACTGCCCCTCATTTGCACCCCTGGGCTTACAGCTGACTCTTGAACCCAGGGCCATCGGTAGTCATGACTGGGATGAGCCATGCATAACAAGCGAAGAGCGGTGCAAAGTGCTCCACTTTTCCAATAAGCAGGGGTTCAAAGTCCCACAGTGCCAACAATGCTTCAATATATAAAGAAACAGTCAGTCAGTCAGTATCCAACCCGCCATATCCTAACACAGGGTCACGGGGGTCCGCTGGAGCCAATCCCACCCAACACAGGGTGCAAGGCAGGAACAAATCCTGGGCAGGGTGCCAGCCCACCGCAGCATAAAGAAACAGCCAATAACGGACCCAATAACTTTAACAGATTCGAACACTCGAGACGAGAACAGGCCATTCAGCCCAACAAAGCTTGCCAGTCCTGTCCACTTCTTTCTTCCAAAAAAACATCAAGTCGAGTTTTGAAAATCCCGAAAGTCTTATTGTCTACCACACTACTTAATTGTTTATCGTTCCTTATTGTAAAAAAAAAACTTCCTAATGTTTGTGTGAAATTTCCCCTTCACAAGTTTCCAACTGTGTCCCCGTGTTCTTGATGAACTCATTTCAAAGTCACCGTCTCGATCCACTGGACTGATTCACTTCATGATTTTGAACACTTCAGTCAGGTCTCCTCTTCATCTCCTGTAAAGGCTCAGCTCTTTCAATCTTTCCTCATCACTCAGCCCCTGTAGCCCTGAATCAGCCTCGTCGCTCTTCTCTGGACCTCTTCTAGTGCTGCTATGTCTGGTGGGCCCAAAACCACACACAGGACTCCAGATGAGACCTCACCAGTGTGTTATAAAGCCTGAGCAGAACCTCCTGTGACTTGGACTGCACACATCAAGGCGCTATATAACCTGACACTCTGTTAGCTTCTGAACACGGTTTGTCAGTTGATAGTGTCATGTCCACTATGACTCCGAAGTCCTTCTCATAGGGTGTTCTTTCCATTTTCAGACCTCCCATTGTGAATTCAGTCCTAGTAAGACCTAAACTTAATGCAAGTGATGGGCTCAGCTCTTTTAGCTTTCCATCATTCATCATCCCCTGTAACCCTGGAATCAGCCTAGTCGCTCTTCTCTGGACCTTCTCTTGTGCTGTTGTGTCCTTTTTGTAGCCTGGAGACCAAAACTGCACCCAGGACTCCAGATGAGGCCTCACCAGTGTGTTATAAAGCCTGAGCAGAACCTTCTGTGACTAGGACTCCACACATCAAGGCACTATATAACCTGACATAACCTCTTAGCCTTCTTAATGGCTTCTCAACACTGTATGGGAGTCGATAGCTTAGAGTCCACTATGACTCCTAAATCCTTCTCATAAGGTGGACTCTCGATTTTCTGACCGCCCATTGTGTATTCAAACCTCACATTTTTACTTCCTATGTGTAATACTTTACATTTACTGACATTAAATTTCATCTGCCACAAATCTGCCTAAGCCTGTCTGCAGTCCAAGTCCTTCTGTGAGGATATAACAGATTCCAAATGATCTGCTAATCCACCTATCTTGGTATCATCTGCAGACTTAACCAGCTTGTTCCTTATATTCCTATCTAAATCATTCCTAGATATTAAAAATAGCAGCAGCCCCTGCACTGCCCCCTGCTGGTCACCACTCTTAACATCGGCCCGTTCTGATGAGGTTCCTCGCACCATCACCCTCATCCAATTCTGCACCCATCTAAGAACATCACCCTGAACTGCCACTTCTTTTAATTTGATGCCCAACCTCTCATGTGCCACACTTTATCAAATGCTTTCTGAAAGTCAAGATAAATAATCTCATCTGCTCCACTCTAGTCATATCCTTTTGCTGCCTCCTCATAGAATTCCAGCATGTTAGTAAAACACGACCTCCCTCTTCTGAATCCATAAAACAACAGGTGATAAGTGGAGGTTCAAAAGTCATCAATTATTAAAGGAATCTCTAAAAATGAGGATAAAAATTCCCACTGGCAGGTTCCATCCATTAAAGCATTCACAAGCCACAGCACTTCCCACTGCAATCAACGTCTTACCCCGAAAGGGCAAGACGGGACGTCCACTATTTACCCTGACTTGGGTCAAGTCCTAAGCATTTAGTGGGCTGCTGTCCAGTTAGTGATAAAAGCCGGAATATTCATACGAAAGCCCACACAACACAGACAGTGACCGAGCAGGGCATTTGAAACAAGAACACTGGGTCCATGAGGCATCAGTGCTAATTGCTGCACCACCGTGTCGCCCTAGTTGAGCCACCCCAGTACAAACAGCTAGGAATGACCAAAGAAGACAGATATTGATCAATAAGGAGGATGGTCCTGGAAGAAGCTGGGCCAAAATGGACCTTGGGAGGGGATGAAAACTTGCGGACGATTTATTTATGCATCCCGAAGAGAAGGGAGTAAGTTATGTGTGCCAAGCCTCTTGAGAACAGGCATCGTGTACCACTTGATTTCTGCTGGCAGTTTTCCATTATCCACTTCTCCTCCTGCTGTTCAGCAGAATGTCACCTTTGTTTTACTGCTGTTTCTGCTCATCGAGGCGAGCACAGGGACTTTATTTCTACCTTTATTTGACAAATCAAGGAGCTCCCGGGGGGTTATTTCATTGTTATTGTGCACCTGAAGTTGTGTTTGTAGCACGTGGCCGTCTGAGGCATTACGTCTGGTGACATTGGAACAGCATCTGGCAAAATTAAAGTGACACCTTCCCATCTTACAAACCCACCCCTCCTAACCTCCAATAAAGACCCCACTGTGTAGGGACATTCAAACGCTTTCATGATGATTAAAATGATACCCCACCCCAAAAGTCCCCCACTACCCCTTCTTACCAAACCCACCAATCAGATCCACTTTGTAAATTGGAATGCGGTGATAACATAACATTCTGAAATGCACTTCATCCAATGAATGCTTATGGGGGTGCAAAGCCTATCATGGCAACATTGGGCATAAGGAGGGGACCACCCCATCGTATACACAAGCACACACCTGTTTTGGTCACCATTTACCCTAACCCACCAATATTTGAGGGTGTCACACTCTAGCATCACCTTTTTGGATCTGTCGAGGTACCACAATGCAGCGAGAGGGGGCGCCATCGCTAACACCATCTTCATTGTCACCAGCCCAAGGAAGAAACCCGTCGTCCCAAGCATGCTCTGTGCCTTCCATTCAGAACACAATTTAAAAAAATGGGTGGTCCCTAGAAGATGGCAGCTCAATTTTGGAAAGCAACCAGCAATGGAGACGGAGCTCCTCGTGGTCAGAGCCCCTTCTTGTTTTGCTGATCTGCTTTACTGGTGCAATTCACGCCCAATTTGTGCTCAGAGATAGACCTGTCAATTCTTTAAACCCGACGTGGAGTCAATTGTTGTAATTGCGAACAACAGGAAACGCGCTCGGCACCTGCTGCAACGTACCCTTCACTTCTACCACTCGCCATTTAATGTCGATGTATAACCCAATTGCAACAGCTCTCGTTTATTTTAAACACACGCAAAGTGCTCTCTGTACACGTGACACGCATGTGCTTATGAGGCATCTTAAGTGCTCTGGTGATGGTAGTTACCCGTCAAGTCCCTCGGCAGAACGGAAGATTGGTGGGTGTGTCCACCTCTGACATCACTTCCGCTGTCTGCCCTCCTGGACCCGCCCCTTCCTTCCTGGAAACCATCTGACCTTCTCTGCTGATGCTTGCCTGCCTAAGGGCAAGTCATCTCTGATGGAGGGGTCCCTTCATTGGATTGGCTGACCCAGCGTTGACCCAGCTGTGGATTGGTCAATACGGGGAGGCAGCTTGTGGTCTCCAGGACTCTGAACAAATTCTATTATGGGATACCAGTCAGTCGATCATTATCCAACCCACTATATCCTAACACAGGGTCACAGGGGTATACTGGAGCCAATCCCAGCCAGCACAGGGCACAAGGCAGAAACAAACCCCGGGCAGGGTGCCAGCCCACCACAGGGCACACACACACACACCAAGCACACACTAGGGACAATTTAGGATCACCAATGCACCTAACCTGCATGTCTTTGGACTGTGGAAGGAAACCGGAGCACCCAGAGGAAACCCACGCAGACACGGGGAGAACATGCAAACTCCACACAGGGAGGACCCAGAAAGCGAACCCGGGTCTCTTAACTGTGATACAGCAGCACTACCACTGTGCCACCTCAGGGGAAAACAGAACAGTAAAATTACATATTAAGGAGATCCTCCTAGAGAAGCTGTCCCATCTCCGGCATCTAAGATGGGGTCCAAATTCAGGTTTCACGTTTCTCTCTTTTGAATATTTGATTTATATTGGTGATGTTAATGTTATCATAATAATCATTCTTTACATTTATGCTTTCCTCATTACTCAAAACACTTTTCATAGTGATTGGTGTAGATGCCCCAGAGGACAGTTGGGTATCACAACCGGGATGGAGGTGGAATCCTTACCTGGCTGGAATGCCATAACAGAAGGATGGACTAAATGAGGGTGATGCTCAGCCAGGATGCCTTATGGTTCCCGTCCTGATTGGGATGCCTGAAGGTTACAGGAAATGGCAAGAAAAGGATGGCAGTGAGCAGTTCATCCTCCACTCCAATAGGTGGCAGTGTCCCTCATACAGAGCTCCAGTTTGGACACCCGCAGGGCTGCATGTGAGTTGGAGTCTAGAGGTGCAGCCATCTACCTGGCTTTCTTATGACCCGGAAGAAATTCTAACTGGCCACATCACACCATCAGAAGTGCTCCTGGGGTCCAGCATAAAAGGCGCCCACTTCCATAGCTTGGCGAGTCGGAGCCGAGAGGAAGGAACAAGTTATTTGTGTAATAAAAAAAGACCCTTTGATTTGAACCCAGGACTGTTTTGTGCATTTGTGTTTGGGATTTCGGGCTCAGTGCCCTCCCCCAGCCCGTCTCTCATCAATGGGCAACCACTTCAACCACCACTAACTGGATGATGCAACGGCAGCCATTGTTACATCAGTGGGCTCACCACACATAAGCGGTTAGGTGGTGAGGAAAACAGCCAATCAGAGACAGCGGATGGTTTGGGGGCTACAATGGCTAGGCCGGGGTGGGCAATCTACCCTGGACATTGGGACACACCCTACTCTTTATGAAGGGTGCCCAGGGATCTTTAACTCTTTTACAATCAACTGGGGACCAGTCAGCTGATGCAGACACCCGACTTTCGTTTTCATATCAAAATCTGAGTTCGAGAAATCAGAGTCTGATTCAGCAATAATACGCAAAAAATAATATTGTTTTTGCTTCGCTCTTGTTGATACCATTCTAGACGTTGCTTACTCTACGCTCCTCATGCACACGCAGGCTTTCAACGTCAAGTCAACGAATCTAAACAGTCCTCCGAGCAAAGAGGGTCTACCTAGAACGTAACGGTGAGTTTCATCCACCTTCTGCCCCCCGATATCCATTCTCATCTGCCCTAAAAAGAGTTAATGACCAGAGAGAGTCAGGACCTCGGGTTTACGTCTCATCCAAAGGACGGCGCCATTTTTACTGCACCGCACTGGGTCATTGAATAATGGAGCGACTTTTAATAAAAAACAGCTGAATGGAATTTGTGTTTTTGCTGTAATATCACGAGGATATAAAGTATCGCGATATTTCACCGATATTGATATAGAAAATTCTGCTATCGTTAATTTTTCTGCACTCACCACTGCACATTGAGGGTCTTCTGCCAGAGCTGGTCAGAGCCCTTCAACACTCCTTGGCATCCACCTGGAGGAAGACCTCAGTCATGTGGCGTGTGAAATTATAAAAGGTTTCCGAGGAAATGACTGGCGGGAGTATTTTAAATATTTAAACACGCTGCGGAGTAAAGAGAGAGAGCTCTCCGAGCCACCTACGTGTCCCGTTATTCACGGCTTAAAGTGATTAAATCATTTATGTCTGTGGGCAAAAAGCAAAGCATTCAAATAAGGCATGTAATGCATTGAATTACACGGGGCACCCACTAAGTTGGCAATCTCAGTTAGAATTAAACACGCCAGGAGAAAAATTGCATTTTCACTTTGAGAAAAAGAAAAAAAAAATAGGTGTTCACATTGGACGAAAAACAACAGGGGAAAATACAAATAATACAATTCACGAGATCAAAATGGACCACGACGGGAAGTCACAGTCAGTGTTACAGATAAACAACTTTACCTTCAACACAGAGCTTCACTACTAAGGCAGTAAAATGGCGTTTCCATACTTGGGACCCCAACACTCCCGACATGGCCCTTCCTCTTATTTTCACAGTATCTATCATATAACACCACTCGTATTTAACTATTATTAATTAGTGCTGCCTTTGATATCAGGCTGTCTGTTTTTGGACATTCTGTTATGAAATGGTGCACTCCAAGTATTTTTTCCTCAAATACTGAGCATCGCCTTTACGTGACCTTCATAGTCCATACAGGAGTGCGCCCCCTAGTGACTTTGCTTAGACATCACCTTTCCTTCGCTCTCCATGGACTTCACTGTGAGCAATCAAAATGCCCACTAGAGGGGGAAGTGCTGCAAAAACCCTGGCTAGTCACACAACGAAAACTTTACTTTGCAAAACTGCTCTGTAACATAATAAAGCTCCACGGGGCACAACAAGCCTGAAAAGGCAAACAAAATCCCGGTCCCAAAGCCAAAGAGTCATTAAAATATAGAACACAGAGGGCAAATAATAAATAAATAAATAAATCCAGCAATCACAAATAATCAAAGTACAACTTACCACACCATGAGCACATTCAATGAACCGCAAGGGACTGTCAGTCGTCCCCAGAGGGCTGAGGGCGGTCCCTTGATGGTAATGGGCAGGGGTGGCTGGGTGGTCTCGCAGCATTAGAACCCCTTCAGATTTTGTTTTTTTTTCTGTCCTCCTGGACATCGGACCTTACTTGATTCTTTGTTACTTAGCATTCCCCAACCTTATTTTTATATTTTTCTTTTTTCATCTTGTAAAGCACTTTAAGCTACATCATTTGTGTGAAAACGTGGCTTAGAAATAAATGTTGTTAAGACCAGCAATGATGTACGGAGCTGGGACACTGTCAGTTAAGGGAGTGCAGAAGAAGAAGAAGAAGAAGTTGGATGTGGTTGAGAAGGTCGAGATGGACATGTGAAGTTACAAAGAAGAACAGAATAAGAAATGAGACAGCCAAAGGTACACCAAAAGTGTGTGAGATAATCGAGAGAAAGGACAGCAAAGGAGGGTGAAGTGGTTTGGACCTGTGAGGAAGAGAGACAATCGATATATGGGCAAAAGAGTGATGGGAGTGGAAGTCCAAGGGAAGAGAAAAGTGAGGGAGGCCAATATGGTGGTGGATGAATAAAGTAAAAGAAGATCTGAAGGAGAAGGTTCTGACTGGCGAGAAGGTGTAGGACCAGGCTGTAGGATGTGGATGAGAAAGTTGAGATGCATGTGTGGAGTGACAAAGGAGGACAGAATAAAAAATGAGATAGTCAGAGGAACAACAAAAGTTTGTGAGATATCTAAGAAAGTGCAATAAAGGACCGTGAAGAGGTATGGACCTGTGATGAGGAGTGACAATCAAATATGTGAACAACAGAGTGATGGGAGTGGAAGTCCAGGGGAAGATAAAGCGAGGGAAGCCAAAGAAGAAGTGGATGGATAAAGTAAAAGAAGATCTGAAAGAGAAGGGTCTTACTTGCGAGGAGGTGCAGGACCAGGCTGTTGGATATGGTTGAGAAGGTTGAGATGGACGTGTGGATTTATAAAGAAGGACAGAATCAGAAATGAGGCAGTCAGAGGTACAACAAAAGGTGTGTAAAATATTGAATAAAGGACAGCAAAGGAGGGTGAAGTGGCATGGACATGTGATGAGGAGTGACAATCAAATATGTGGACAACAGAGTGATGGGAGTGGAAGTCCAGGAGAAGAGAAAGTGAGGGAAAGAAGAAGTGAATGGATAAAGTAAAAGAAGATCTGAAAGAGAAGGGTCTGACAGGCAAAGAGGTGCAGGACCAGGCTGTAGGGGGAAGAAGGTTGATCAAACACACAAGAAGTGGACAAAAGATGAAGAGGAAGTAGACGGTTTCATTTCAATGAACAGGCGTTTCAATTAAATGGGGTTCACCAGGCTGGTATCTCGTCCCGTCCTGCTCTCTTACAGCGTCTATTTATTATATAAAGCCCTTTTCTTTCGGCCAATCAGCTAATCAGCCTTCATTATCCGTAGATCACCTTACAGGAACATTTTACCAAGCACAGAAAATGACTTTTGGCGACAAGGCAAAGTTTAGTGCCAGGCAGCTACAGTCAGAAAATGGCAGGCTGAATTAAATCAGAATAGGAAACTTCCCACCAGTAGCTGCCGTGCTTAAAAATGGGCTCTTTACGGTTTTTCACAATTGAGTACAGACCTAAGAGAACTCCGGTGAAGTTAAATCTTCGTGAAGGCTCTTTACTTTCTACTCAAGAGGCACAATGGGATTCAAAGGAACCGAGGGGCCTCAGGCTGCAGGGCCATACATAATTCAGCCGATTCAAAAGTCTGATAAGTGTTTATTGGAAAGTGACGGCGCATTTGAATGGACAGATTTGGGTGTAGAATTGCAAGGTCTCTAAGAGCTTTGAAACCCGAACAAATAAAAGACAAACTAAACCGAAGGCTGAATATCAGTTACTTCTGATTCTTCACGTTACAAGGAGCTGCTGTTGAAAGTAACCCAAAAGGAACTGAGACGACTTTGTGCTACTAGCTGGAAAACATGAAAATGATGGGAAAAAAAAAAAAATGGAATAAAGACTGCAAGTGAAACAGCTACAGCTTACATAGCGCGAACCGTTAGTGCGAGAATGGAAGAGCAAATCTCCGAAAATGAGAACAAAATAGCAAGTGAGCTGAACAAATTTTTCAGCAGAGTGTTTGCAAAGGAAGAAACTGATGGAACAGCCCATGCAGGAGTAAACTTAAAACTTGGAGTTCCTAGATTTTAAAATAGGATGAATCCGATATGCTTCAATCCCTCGATATATCGAAAACCAGTAACGGGACCTGATGGGATTTTACCAAGTCTATTGAAAGAAATGAAAAAGATGTCATCTAAAATCCCATGTGAGCTGTCACTTAAGAAGGGAGAAGCTGCAAAGTTGCAAATGTGACAAGAATGGAGACAAAATGGCTGCCGCTAATTGTAGACCAATAGGTCTTACTTCTGTAACCATGCAAGAGGATGGAAACTATAAGAGAAAAAAAAAAATAGAAAAGTATTTCTATGAAGATAACAGCATGCATGGGTTTATAAGAGAAGGTCCTGCCAAACCAGTCTTTTAAGATGCTTCTGAATGGGCAACTGGCATAGTTGGCAAAAATAAAGCATACAATGACATCATCTGCATAAACTCCCAAAAAGCCTTTGACTGAAGATGAATTCTAAAACTAGAAGCTGCAGGCATCAGAGGTAACCTACAGAACTGGACCTCAAGGTGGTTAACCGGAGTCACACACGTGCGCATGGTGGGAGGCAGCTAAATGGACAAAAATTAGGGTGGTAATTAGGTGGCAGTTCCATGCCAGGTGCGCTAAACCTTCCTCTTTTATCTCTGCAGACCGGACATGGGAAATTTTGCCCGATTCCTGCCCCAGAAGACGTCACTTCCACCTGCATGCCTTGGATTCAAGACAACTTCTTCTTCAGCTTCAGTTCTGTTTTTGGACTCAACTCTGTACACATCTGTGCAACTTATTTTGCTTTTTGCAGCCGGGCTTCAAGGATACGGGTGGCTGCCCCAAACCCTCCTTTGTGTGTCAAGACTGTTCTTTTTCACACTGGTAATAGACAAAGCACACAGAGAAGAAGAAAACATCCGAGCACATCTCTCCAGTTTTCATGTCACTACACTGGTTACCTGTGTCATTCAGAATTGACTTTAAGATACTGTTTATGTTTTACAAAGCCTTAAATAATCTCGCTCCGTCTTATATTTCAAAATGTCTGTCACCTTATACTCCAAATTGTAACCTTAGATCCTCAAATGAGTGTCTGCTTAGAATTGCCAGAGCTAAACTTAAAAGAAGTGGTAAGGCGGGCACCCATCTGCTGTTATGCACCTAAAATATGGAATAGCCTGTCAATAGGAATTTGCCAGGCTGGTACGGTGGAGCACTTTAAAAAAATAAACTGCTAAAAAAGACATTACTTTAACATGGCCTTCTCATAACTTCATTTTAGTGTAATCCTGATGCTCTGCATATTCAAGTAATTATCATTACTATTCATGGTGGCTCCACAATCCGTACCATCCCCTACTCTCTCTTCTGTTCTTTTTCCAGTTTTCTGTGGTGGCGACCTGCGCCATCACCACCTGATCAAAGCACCGTGATGTCCCTCCATGGATGGATTAAAGGCCAGGAGTCCACATGACCGTCATCATCAAGTCCTTCCATGAGAACCCTGAACACCATGAGGACTGATTGAGGTCATTGATGAGGGGGCTGGCTGGCCTCATGGCCTCTGAAACCCTGCAGATTTGATTTTTTCTCTCCAGCCGTTTGGAGTTTTTTTTTGTTGTTTTTTCTGTCCTCCCTGGCCATCGGACTTTACTTTTATTCTATGTTAATTAGTCCTCTCTTATTTTAAATCTTACTTTGTCTTTTTTTCTCTTTCTTCATCATGTAAAGCACTTTGAGCTACACTATTTGTATGAAAATGTGCTATGGAAATAAATGTTGTTGTTGTTGTACACGGGGGTCTGTCCTCGGTCTGTGAACTTTTTCTAATTTTAATTAAATGATATACATACATACATACACTCACCTAAAGGATTATTAGGAACACCTGTTCAATTTCTCATGAATGCAATTATCTAATCAACCAATCACATGGCAGTTGCTTCATTTAGGGGTGTGGTCCTGGTCAAGACAATCTCCTGAACTCCAACCTGAATGTCAGAATGGCAAAGAAAGGTGATTTAAGCAATTTGGAGCGTGGCATGGTTGTTGGTGCCAGACGGGCCGGTCTGAGTATTTCACAATCTGCTCAGTTACTGGGATTTTCACGCACAACCATTTCTAGGGTTTACAAAGAATGGTGTGAAAAGGGAAAAACATCCAGTATGCGGCAGTCCTGTGGGCGAAAATGCCTTGTTGATGCTAGAGGTCAGAGGAGAATGGGCCGACTGATTCAAGCTGATAGAAGAGCAACTTTGACTGAAATAACCACTCGTTACAACCGAGGTATGCAGCAAAGCATTTGTGAAGCCACAACACGCACAACCTTGAGGCGGATGGGCTACAACAGCAGAAGACCCCACCGGGTACCACTCATCTCCACTACAAATAGGAAAAAGAGGCTACAATTTGCACGAGCTCACCAAAATTGGACAGTTGAAGACTGGAAAAATGTTGCCTGGTCTGATGAGTCTCGATTTCTGTTGAGACATTCAAATGGTAGAGTCAGAATTTGGCGTAAACAGAATGAGAACATGGATCCATCATGCCTTGTTACCACTGTGCAGGCTGGTGGTGGTGGTGTAATGGTGTGGGGATGTTTTCTTGGCACACCTTAGTGCCAATTGGGCATCGTTTAAATGCCACGGGCTACCTGAGCATTGTTTCTGACCATGTCCATCCCTTCATGACCACCATGTACCCATCCTCTGATGGCTACTTCCAGCAGGATAATGCACCATGTCACAAAGCTCGAATCATTTCAAATTGGTTTCTTGAACATGACAATGAGTTCACTGTACTAAAATGGCCCCACAGTCACCAGATCTCAACCCAATAGAGCATCTTTGGGATGTGGTGGAACGGGAGCTTCGTGCCCTGGATGTGCATCCCACAAATCTCCATCAACTGCAAGATGCTATCCTATCAATATGGGCCAACATTTCTAAAGAATGCTTTCAGCACCTTGTTGAATCAATGGCACGTAGAATTAAGGCAGTTCTGAAGGCGAAAGGGGGTCAAACACCGGATTAGTATGGTGGTCCTAATAATCCTTTAGGTGAGTGTACATAGGGTGGTCCAGATCTAATTATGCAACTTTAAATATAATGCAGGAAAACAAGACAAAAGAAATGTTTGAAATATCTTGTAATAAACGAAAATGGACTTACATTGAATTAATTCACCGATTTTCCATGTCCCACTTGTCCTCCATTCAGTTGGATACAGGCTCAGAGTAATGAACTTAATAAGTTATAGCGTAATGAAGACTGCATAATTAGATCTGGACCACCCTGTATATACACACACTTACACACATATATACATACATATATCTCTCTATTATTAAAAAAATCTTGGAAGGTTGGAAGGAGATGAGACGTGATTTTCTCAGAGAGACACTTTCACGTCCCACTATACTTTGTGCCAAGAGATTTAACCAGGCCCGGGGCTGAAAATAAAAGACAAAGAGTAGATGACAAAGTAGAACGTCGTAAAGAATTCAAAACGTTGATGTGGTGCACATGCAGAGCAGGTTAGAGATAATGGAAGTACGAAAATTCAAAAGTCTCAAAAAAAGGATAGGAAAAAATCACATTAGTGCAAACAAATGGAAATTATTACTTGGTGAAATAATGGAACAGCGAAAAGAGATCGAATTTATTGTTTGGATTTAAACATTAAGTCGGAGACTTGTAGATCGTCTAATTCGTGTTGCCATCAGGGGAAAAAAAAAAAAAGTAGTGTTTCTTCCCAATGAAGAGGTGCATCCGCTAGAATGAAAAGATTTGTTGTTTGGTGAAAGTGAAATCCCGCGAGAGAAATCATCTCTCATTTGTGTGAATGCTATTGTCAGACACAGTTTGTGTAGAGAGAATGAAACGATATTCACTCACGGGCAGTTAAAACGTTGTGTTGTCACGATGGAATTCCAAATACGAGATCAAAATTCAATGCGATATTGACGAAAAAGTAAAATCGGAAAAAAGGTTGAATATATGGACAGAGGTGATATGACAGAAGTGCGCCGCGCGAGACGCAGATCACGTGGCACAGCAGCAGAAAGCCAGCAGCTGATCGAGCAAAGAGGAGGTAAAAAGAAAAATGAAAACTATTTGTTTTCCATTGCTGCGGTGGGCTGGTGCCCTGCCCGGGGTTTGCTTCCTGCCTTGTGCCCTGTGCTGGCTGGGATTGGCTCCAGCAGACCCCCTGTGACCCTGTAGTTAGGATATAGCAGGTTGGATAATGGATGGATGGTTGGATGTTTTCCATTGTATCAGCGTTTAAGAGGGGGTTTCGGAGGAGCGACCGCGTCTCCTTGGGGTGCCTAGCCCAGAGATGCGAAGTGGCTGGCGAGAGAAGCGAGCAGATGGCGAGGGGACCCCTAGTACATATACTGTATACTGATTGCTACCATCTGCAAATTCAGGTACCACGGTAGATTTTGGAACATAATCACCCACAGATACTGGGGGACTACTGTATTATTCACTCTTTATTTTTCCTTCTTTCTGAAAACAAAGGAGATTACTTTACCAAAAGTTTTAAATTCACTCGCATTTTATCATCATTGCCTGTCTTGCTGTATTTCATGCAAGGATCAATTTTGGAACAAATCATTTTGGACGCGTCTCTTAGGCTTTATACTTTTATGTTTGATTTTGCTGTCCCCTTTGGTGCACAGCAAGAGGAAAATCAATAAATAAATTACATCTTAAGCGTCCTCCTGTCATTCTTAAACGGTCTTTTTCCTTTTGGAAGATGTGAACGGTGAACGCATTTTGTGAAAGTAGTTATTTCCCTTTAGAAAAGAAGCTCAGCATGTATTGAAAGTTGGTCCTCGGCAGAAATACGACAAGCCGTGAGGTCTGAAGCGACTCCGTGCTTTCCTTTTAAGTTTCCTAGGATGGGAAGGAACAAGGGAATTAATGAAGCGACGCTGAACGTTAACTGAGTTAATAAATACGTCTGGCAGATATTAAGAGGTTCTCAGGTTCTAAAGTCACCAGACCGAGACGTCCTGTGAATAGGATACAGGGCCTCCAGGCAGGACTCCGACCCCTTCACTCTTCACACGTTTTTGTTGTTGCAGGCTTGTGCTAAAAATCATCAAAACTCCTTTTTGTCCCTCATGACAATACACTCAGTACCCCAGAATGTCAAAGTGAAACAGGGATTTAAGACATTTTTGCAAAATGTATTACAAAAATAAACATCTGTAGTATTCAGACACCATGCTTACAAGACTCAGAATTTGGCCCAGGTGCATCCCATTCTATTAATCCTCACAGAGAGGTTTCCACACCTGGTTTGAAGCCCACCTGTGGTCACCTCCATTTATTGCACGGATTAATAAAGGTGCACACACCTGTCTGTAGAAGGACCCACAGTTGAGAACAAACCAAGCCTTGAGGGTGAAAGAATGGCCTCCAGAGCTCAGAGACAGGATTGTGGGAAGGCCCGGATCTGCGGAAGGATATAAAAACATTTCGGCAGCATTAATGGTTCCCAACACCAGCACGGAAGAAGTCCGAAACAACAACGGCCATAGGGAGAAGAACCTCATGTTAAAAAAAAGGTGACCAAGAACTGGATGGTCTCTCTGGATAAACTCCAGCAAGCCTGTGAGCAAATGGCAGAAACATCCAGAAAGGACCACCACCACGGCAGTACTCTACACTAATCTGGGCTTTATGACGACAGAAGTGGCCGCTCCTCATTAAGACACACAGCAGCCCACGTGGAGTTTGTGAAAAGGCATCTAAAAAGGTTTCTCTCAGTCTGTGAGTCGAGATTCTCCTCTGGTCTGATGAAACCAAAATGATTGAACCTTTTAGCCTCGGTTCTAAGCATCATGGCTCACATGCAATGGAAAAATCTAGTAACGGACATTTGTTTTTTTCTTCCAAAATGGAGTTTTTTTTATAGTTTTTGGAGTTGCTAGGTCTTTCCATCTTGTTGTCCCTATCTGGAAAGGGAAGAGTGATCACCTGGATTGCAGCAACACTGCTTTCGGTGCCGGGTAAGGTCCTTGCTAGGGTCGTCCTCAATAGCATCCGTGATCACTTGCTCACCTACCAGCGACCGGAACAGTCTGGTTTTACACCTAAGAAGTCGACCATCGACCGCATCCTGGCACTGAGGGTTCTCATGGAGTGCAAACACGAATATCGGCAGAGTTTCTTTGCAGCCTTTGTCGATTTTCATAAAGCGTTCGACTTGGTTGATCGAGCTTCCCTGTGGGACATCCTGAGGGTTCACGGGATCCTCTCGAGGTTGCTGGATATCATGGCCGGCCTGTACACTGGTACTGTGACTGCTGTGCAGAGTGGAGACAGGACATCTGCGTTTTTCCCAGTTGATTCTGGAGTTCGTCAGCGGGGTGTTCTGCTCCTACTCTGTTCAATGCTTATATGGACTGGGTGTTGGGCAGGGTCGTGGGGTCCAGCGGCTGTGGGGCATCTGTTGGTGAAGAGAGATTCACGGATCTTGACTTTACTGACAATGCTGTGATCTTCGCGGAGTCAATGGAGGCTCTGAGCGGGGGTCTTGAGAGACTGAGTGAGGAGTCCGAGTGTCTGGTCTTGTGAGTGTCCTGATAAAAACCAACGAGCCAGGCTTTTAATGACCTCTTGGGCACGGCCACCAGCAGTGTGTCTGTCTGCGGAGAGAGTGTCGACCTCGTCATCGAGAGATTTACTTACCTCGGCAGCAACATTCATGTGACTCTGGTTACTCTTCCTGTGAAGTCAGTAGATGGATTGGGAGGGCATGGAGGGTCATGAGGTCTCAGGAAAGGGGTGTGTGGCGCTCCCGATATCTCAAGTCTTTAAAGTCCTGGTGCATCCTGTCCTACTATATGGTTGTGAGACATGGACGCTATCCAGTGACCTGAGGCGAAGACTGGACTCCTTCAGTACTGTGTCTCTCCGGAAAATCCTTGGGTACCGTTGGTTTGACTTCGTGAGCCAGTGCATGCTCCCCAACTTGACATGACTTGACTAGGTCAGTTGTGATGACCCAATAGGCCTTCATTCCAGTCATAGCACGATGGAAGAAGCTGGCATGTACACAGCGTATTTCACATACTGCAAGACAAAAAACGTAGCAACTCCACTTACCGATGAGGAAAGACCGCCTACCAATGAAAACGTCAGGTTACGATCACGTGATTTAAATGACGCGACTGCGTGATTTCAATGGCAGGTGTTGATGATTCGTGATAAGAGTAAATAAATAAATAAAATATTGTATACTTGAAGCTCAGGAAAAATTAAATCTAGAGATCGTTGATTATAGCGGTGACATTATTTTTCTTAATTTGCTGAAAACTGCCTTAAGATGCGTCATGCTGGGTTTTTCCATAGTTGGTGGGATGTGTGGAGGAAACCAGGCAGCAGTCATCAACTGTGCAATACCATTCTAACATGTGTGCCTATTTATTGTTATTTTCACTCTTCCATTGCCCACCAAGTAGAATTGTTCTGCTGGGAAAATACAATGGTGGGCGCTACCGCATTGGCCTAATTTAGGGACTCTGGCCCAGTCATGTCTGAGATTTGCTCACCCAACATGTTATAGTTATGTTCACTCCTCCTTTGCTTTCCCGACATCCATTGCCCACCATGTGGAGATCAGTCATTAGCATTACAGCTACAAACTTTGTTCACCTGGCACAAGCGGGTGCAAGAAAGTCGCTACCATGTTGCTGTTACCAGTATAGGATGTTGAAAGTAAGGTAAAGTCATCCCGGATGGTGGATCACAGGAATCGTGGGGTAGAGGGGGTCTTTCATCAGATTGGCTGGCCAGGCACTGTTTCAATGGCCAATAGGGGGAGGCAGCTTGATGGCCGAGGTCTCCGGGATTCAAATCATATTATGGGATATCCTCTACTGTTAAATTCTGCTCCCTACTTGTACAATTTTTATACTGTACTGAGGATTTGTTCTGCTCTGTGTATTGTATTGTATTGACCTCCTTCTTTTTGACACCCACTGCATGCCCAACCTACCTGGAAAGGGGTCTCTCTTTGAACTGCCTTTCCTGAGGTTTCTTCCATTTTTTCCCTACAAGGGTTTTTTTGGGGGAGTTTTTCCTTGTCTTCTTAGAGAGTCAAGGGGCTGGGGAGCTGTCGAAAGGCAGGGCCTGTTAAAAGCCCATTGTGGCACTTCTTGTGTAATTTTGGGCTAAACAAAAATAAATTGCATTGTATTGTAGTGTAACAGAGCCTTATTATTTGTTTTGAACCTTCCACTGCATGTCTTGCCTGTTTTTGAAATTTTGTTCCTAACCCTTGCAATCGGACAGGCACACAGACACGCCCACAGGCACACCCATGGACCAGCCCACAGTCACGCCCACATGTACATCCACATCCATGGACCATACACAGACACAAACATGGACAAGCCAACAGACACGCCTACATGCACACCCACATCCATGGACCAGCCCACAGACACACCAATGGATCGGCCCACAGACACGCCCAAAGACACACCCATGGACCAACCCACAGTCACGCCCACATGCACACCCACAAACCCTTGTCCTTTTGTTAAGGTGGATCGTAGGCAGTTCAGAATAGCATTAATAGACCGAGTCACCATCTAAACAACTTAGACTCTCCAGTCTCTAAATCTTAAAAAAAAAAGAGCACAGCCAGAAGCTCATGGCCTTCACGTAAGCATCACCTGCTGTCCAAATTTCCTTCACTCCCAACCTCACTCGGCCTCAAACTGTACAAGGTGAGCATCGGATTCACTCAGATGTTATTCTCGGCCCATCACGGGTCAAACTCAGTGTTTCATTTCGAGCTCCTTGCTCAGCAGGTCAGGCTGCACTGACTCTCCATCACATGAAAAGGAGCAGAATTGATCCTGTCAGCTGACAGCAGCCCCGTGGTTGTTCCTCCTGTGAGCGACGCTATGGATGTGAACGAATGTCACACTCTTCCATTTATCTTTATTCGTTTCTGCTTGTCATGAATGGTGAAAGACTTGTACTTCAAAAAACGCCAGAGCCACAAAAATCCTTCCCCATATAGTACCTGCTGTTCTGCCACATGGAAAAACATCCATAGGCGCTGCCATGCCATTCAATGATTGCAGGAGGTAATTTGCTAAATCGAGCCCAGTGCAGAATGACTTAAATTATGCAAGACATTTCCCTAGTGAAGGGGACCCAGCAATTAAAACAAAAAAAAAAAAAAAAAGAATAAATGGCTTTAAAAATCAGTCTGTTCAAGACAAGCTGGTTATCTTTCCATTTTCCATAATTAGACCCTTCATGACATCCCTCATATGACAAGCTTCGGGAAGAACAACTTAACTTGGATTGCATTAATTATTTAGAGGATCACCAAAAAACAGTTACTCTTGCCCTGTCCCCAGGTTTGACTTACAACTATCGCGATTGAAGTGACACTCAAGTCCCTTCTGCAAATACGCCGACTTTAAAAGCTCCAGGCACATATTTTTTTTCCCCCTATTCTATTTCTAAATGTGACAACATATTTCTAAAAATATCTAACTTTCTGCAGCTATTTGGATTATTCACTGCAAAGGGTAAAATGAGAATTAAAAAAAGATATATGTTTTTAAATGTGACTGGACTGATATTCAAAAATAATTACCAAATGTTTATTATGTGCCCACCGGAAGTGCCACTGCCACCACCCCAAACCAACACAAAAAGGCATAAGATGGCATATTGTCAAATATATAAATAAGATGTTTCAGGGTCCTCAACATAAATGAGCAAAAAAAAATAAATAAATAATGTGTCATTACATATGAAGTGATATTTTATAATAATTAGCTATTAGCATCCATGTATTTGTGTCCATTCTGCCCATATGTTCCCTCAACTCTACCCACACACCTAAAATGGCACATATTAAAATTATATATCAATTTCTCACTGTCAGAGGGCTAAAAATAATTAATACAGAATGAAACATATTCCTCATATCATATTTTATAATAACAACCACCTATAAGCATCTTTTTATGTGTGCCCATTCCATCCATACGCCCACAGAACCAAACCCACACAACTAAAATAGACATAAAATTGCACATTGTTCAAACAAAAAAAGAAAAGAAAAGAAAAGCCATCAGAGGGATAAAACTTATACAGAAAATATTTCAATGTGGATCAATTGATAATCTCTTATAATTAAGACTCTTATGTGCCCGCTGCAGCCATACCACCACCACTGGCAGTGCCACCATCACCTCAAAACGGCATACAACGGCACATTCTAAAAGAAATTAATAAGATGTCTCACCAACTCGGTGGCAAAACTGTGGAAATGGAAAATGTTTCATTGTGTATGAACTAACATGCTATAATAATTAATATCCTTTAATTTGTGCCAATTCCAACTCAACCCACACACCTAAGTAAGCATAAGATGGCACATGTTGAAGCAAAAAAAACAACAACTTATTTTGGTTTTTTTTCTACAGTTGGGGGCTAAAAATGAGTGCAAGGAATATGTTTCATTGTGTAATAACTTAATCCATAAGCATGTTTGTGCCCATTCTACCCATAAGTCCACAGAACTAAACACAAAAAAAGCATAAAATGGCATATCTCTCTATTATAAAAAAAAATCTTGGAAGGAGACGAGATGTGATTTTCTATGAGAGACACTTATACGTCCCACGAGACGAGTCCATGCCCGGGGCCGGAAATAAAAGACAAAGAGTAGATGACAAAGCAGAACGTCGTAAAGAATTCAAAAACGTTGGCACAGTACACATGCAGAGCAGGGTTGAGATAAACTATGAAAATTCGAAAGTCTCAAAAAAAAAAAAAAGGATAGTAAAAATCGCATTAGTGCAAACAAACGGAAATTATTACTTGGTGAAATAACGGAAAAGTGAAAAGAGATTGAATATATTGTTTGGATTTAAAGTTTAAGTCGGAGACTTGTAGATCGTCTGATTCAGCAGTTCTCAAACTTTCGTATTTCACGCCCCTTTTCTACCTGCAATAATTCTGCGCCCCCCTCCCTGCATTATATAAAAGATAGATGAGAATAACCCACGATTCAACTAACAAAGGTGTGATACTCGTGCGGTGTCGCGGTATCCTAGCATTTTTACTTCCATAAGATTTGCAAGTGTTCGGCTAACTTCGATGAAATATTTGCAATTTATTCTTTTTAAAGTGCTTTAATATCTGTTAAAATGCCTTGTGTGGTTTTTAGTAGTAATTCTAATCCCAAAAACAAAGAATACGTTATTCATTCGTGTTTAATAATTTTTTTATGTAAAGAAATGATGAAATATGTTTTAATTTTTAAAAATCTCATAAATGAGGACACCGATGAAGTCAATCTGCGTGAGACAAACGTATTTTCGTCATTCAAATATTATACCGCTGTTAGTTGTATCATGAAAATAACTCAAAACGCAGTAAATTATTTTACTCAATTTGTCGCAGTCGCGCCGCATTATCACCTGATCTACTGTTACCCGAAGTTTGGGACTCGCCAGTCTAATTCATGTTGCCAGCGAGAATTAAAAGATTCCAAAAACGTTGCCACGGTATGAAGTCCCATGAGGCAGAGACTTTTTAACACGAGATTCTTTCAAGTCACGCCCTTCGTTCAACTATTTTCAAACAAGCCCACAGTCATCAAACCTCTAATTGGTGTGAATGCTTTTGTCAGACACACTTCCTGCGCTCTCAGGACAATAATTTTATACGTTCTCGATGACACGTCAACGATAAAGCGAAGAAGAAAGAGCCTGGACAAACAATCGAGAAAGTCGTTTTATTGATTAGAGAGAAAGAAAACGAAATTCACTCACAGGCAGTTATACGTTGCGTTGTCACGATGAAAGTCCAAACACGGAATCAAAATTCAATGCGATCTTGAAGAAAAGTCCATTCCAAATATTGTTTTAACTAAAGTTAAAGTGAAAATAATGCATATGTAAACAGTTCCCATGAAAATAAAAAATCTCTTAAAATTGTATATCCGGTAAACCAAACCCGGGGTGGGCGAGCAAAGTGAACAGGGGGCTGAGCCCCCTAGTTGTTAGAAGATATAATCATATTTCTCACTGTTGGATGGCTAACAATAAAGAATACGTTTTGTTGTGTATGACCTTATATTCAATAATAATGACCTATACATTTTTTTTAAGTGTGCCCATTCCACCCATTACCCCCCCAGAACCAAACCGACACAACTCAAATAAGTGTAAAAATCACACATTGTTGAAGAAAACAAAAATGCATTTTTCACTATCAGAGGGGCTAAACAATTATTATAAAGGAAATATTTCAATGTGTACGAATTGACGATCTCTAATAATTATGAATTAATAACATATGTTTTGTTTCCACAGCTGCCAGGCCACCACCATCATCCCAACACACCACAAGGCATGAAATGGCACATTGTCAAATAAATGAAACAGGACATTACACAGTCTTGGTGGTACAGATCTGGATATGAATATACAGCGCATCTGGAAAGTCTTCACAGCACTTCATCACTGTTTCCACATTTTGTTATGTTACATTACAAAATGGATTAAATTCATTTTTCCTCAGAATTCTACACACAACACCCCATAATGACAATGTGAACAAAGTTTACTTGAGGTTTTTGCAAATTTATTAAAAATAAAACAAAATCGAGAAAGCACATGTACATAAGTATTCACAGCCTTTGCCATGAAGCTCACAATTGAGCTCCGGTCCATTCTGTGTCCCCTGATCATCCTTGAGATGTTTCATTGGAGTCCACCTGTGGTCAGTTCAGTTGATGTGACATGATTTGGAAAGGCACACACCAGTCTATAGAAGGTCCCACAGTCGACAGTTCATGTCAGAGCACAAACCAAGCATGAAGTCAAAGGAATTGTCTGTAGACCTCCGAGACAGGATTGTCTTGAGGAACAAATCTGGGGAAGGTTACAGAAAAATGTCTGCTGCTTTGAAGGTCCCAATGAGCACAGTGGCCTCCATCATCCGTAAGTGGAAGAAGTTCAAAACCACCAGGACTCTTCCTAGAGCTGGCCGGCCATCTAAACTGAATGATCGGGGGAGAAGAGCCTTAGTCAGGGAGGTGACCAAGAACCCGATGGTCACTCTGTCACAGCTCCAGAGGTCCTCTGTGGAGAGAGGAGAACCTTTCAGAAGGACAACCATCTCTGCAGCAATCCACCAATCAGGCCTGTATGGTAGAGTGGCCAGACAGAAGCCACTCCTTAGTAAAAGGCACATGGCAGCCCACCTGGAGTTTACCAAAAGGCACCTGAAGGACTCTCAGACCATGAGAAACAAAATTCTCTGGTCTGATGAGACAAAGATTGAACTCTTTGGTGTGAATGGCAGGCGTCACGTTTGGAGGAAACCAGGCACCGCTCATCACCAGGCCAATACCATCTCTACAATGAAGCATGGTGGTGGCAGCATCAGGAACTGGGAGACTAGTCAGGAGAAAGGGAAAGATGACTGCAGCAATGTACAGAGACATCCTGGATGAAAACCTGCTAGAAATAAGCCTAAAATGGCACATTGTTCAAAAAAATGAATTGTATCTTTCACAGTCAGACGGCTAAAAATAAATAATAAGAAATATGTTTCATTGTGTGTCGACTTATATCTACCTGTGTCTGTGTATCTGAGGGTCCATCTGGTTGCTTTGTCCCTGTAATTTCAACAGATGGTGCATCACAAACATTTATAGTAATGAAATGCATTGCATTTGTCATTCCAACAGAAGGCACATAAGAAACATTAACTCTGCGTTTACAAAATGTCACATAACACAGACATATGCATTGCATTTATCATTCGATGGCACATCCCAAACATGAACTCTGAATCTCTGGTATGAATCCCAAACCAAATGGCATATAACAGATGCATATGAATTGCATTTGTCATTCAAGTGATGGCACATCCCAAACATGGAAACTGCCTTACGAATCCCATACCAAATGGCACATAAGAGACACATGCACTGCATTTGTCATTCCAACAGAAGGAACATCACAGACATTAACTCAGCTTTTATGAATCCCATACCAAGTGGCATTTAAGACATGCCTATGCATTGCATTTATTATTGGATTCAAATTGGTATGAATCCCAAACCAAATGACATATAACAGATATGTATGATTTGCATTTCTCATTCCAACAGATGGACATTAATACTGCTTTTACAAATCCAATACCAAACGGCATTAAAGAGACATGTGCATTGCATTAGTCATTCCAACAGAGGGCACATCAAACATTAGCTCTTCTTTACAAATCTTATACCAGACTATATATATATATATATATATATAACAGTGACGGACTGAAAAAAGCAATGAATCTAACAGATGGCACATCACCAACATTATCTCTGAATCTCTGGTATGAATCCCATACCAAATGGCATATAACAGATACGTATCAATTGCATTTGTCATTAAGAATCCCATACCAAATGTCATAAGAGATATATGCATTGCATTTGTCATTCCAACAGATGGTGCATCATAAATTTTAAACAGTTATACCAAATTGCGTATGGCAGAGACATATGCATCGTTTAGTGCGTTGCACATGTTAACACCAATGTCTACATGGATTACTTAGATTTTTTTAAGGCATCTTCGACGGGCAGCACAGTTAGCCGTGAATAACTTGATAGAGTTGTTCAGGGAAGGGTAAACGGAGTATAATGTGTTCCTAATGTCTGCATTGGGTGGCACGGTGGCACAGTGGTAGCGCTGCTGCCTCACAGTTAGGAGACCTGGGTTCACTTCCCGGGTCCTCCCTGCGTGGAGTCTGCATGTTCTCCCCGTGTCTGCGTGGGTTTCCTCCCACAGTCCAAAGACATGCAGCTTAGGTGTTAATTAATGTTGATTTATTTTGTTTTCTTATTGTGTCTTTTATTTTTCTATTCTTCATTATGTAAAGCACATTGAGCTACTGTTTGTATGAAAATGTGCTATAGAAATAAATGTTGTTGTTGTTGTAGGTGTATTGGTGATTCTAAATTGTCCCTGTGTGTTCTCTGTGGCAGGCTGGCACCCTACCCGGGGTTTGTTTCCTGCCTTGTGCCCTGTGTTGGCTGGGATTGGCTCCAGCAGACCCCGTGACCCTGTAGTTAGGATATATAGCGGGTTCGATAATGGATGGCTGGCTGCCATTATTTTGTGCTCATACCACCCTCAGCTATGTGTACAGCCCACATACCAAGTATCCATAAAAATAGCACAACTCTTGTCAAGCAGCTTTCAACTTTCCTTTCAGTATTCCGAAGCCAGTCACCTGCCGACAGTGCCTATCGTCTACATTATCAGGTAATTGAGACACACAACTCATTTGTACTTTGCAATGCAACCTTATTAAAAAAGAAGCACTTCAAAAAGCATGTGCAGGCGCATCCATAATGATAGCAGCAGTCAACCCCTATTAGTTTAATAAGTGATTTTAAATACCAAAGGGAGGAAAATGGGCACACAAAACATATTGTGATCCATTTGTCAATAGCATTTAAAAAATAATGTATTGCTAGCGACGGAAATTAACCTGTGTGGGATATCGTTGTGAACACAAAGCTGTTACAGACAAGAGGCTCCTTTCGGTGACTAATGCCTGCCCTGCCTGCCGCATCGCCATTGTTCGCTTGCAGCCTTAGACTGAAAGAATGCCAAGCAGCAGCACGGCTTTACATATCGGGGAAACGACGAGTCTCGAGAAAACATCCTGTGAAAACGCCGAGGCTCCCTCCTCTGTGTTATTGTCTGCCACCCTCGTCTTTTAAATGCATGCAATCAAAAAGAAAAAAATCCAGCAGGCAACTTTGGGAAATACGAAAATGAAGGAGATGAAGCAGAACCATCTTTACCTTATTCTGATCTGTCCAGTATAAGAAGTGTCCATGAGGGTCCACTCGCAGTGTGACAGGAGTAACCAAAGTAGAGTCCTAAGTAGAGAAGAAAAGGGGAATAATGAGTCATGTGGAAATACAGTGTGTACATGTACATTTGCTCGCAGAGCAGATGCTTTTATCCAAAGTGACTTACAAATAATCCACACTGTTATAGACTGCAAGTCCTAAATTACAATTTCAAAAATTCCCACTAGAGGGGGAAAAAACTGTTAAAAACCCCGGCTAGATACAAAAAAAGAACCATGTTGAATCTTCTATTCTTCACAAAAATGCTCCTCAATAACAATGAAACTGCACGGAGCACAAAAGCAAAAGGAATTCCCCCAAAAAAATAAGGCAACCAAAGCAGAAATCCCAAAAAGAATTCTGGAAAAGAACAATCAACGTAGAAGATCACAGTAACTCAACACTCCATTGTGCTTTCGAGATGAACCACCACCAAGAACAGTGGGAGACCCTCCGGTTATAGAGAGCAGAGGGCAGGTTCTTGGTGGTGATTGGCAGGTGGCCCCGCCCCTTGAGGAACCAACCCACAAAAGACACGGAGCGTAACCCAGGCAAAGAAAATAAGAATAAAAGTAACATTAACATAAATAAATGACTCGAGAAAGAAGAAAAAGGACATAAAACACGGATTTGGACCCCAGTCTGGGGAGGAACCCCGGCCGAAATATAAACACACACACACACACACACAAGAAGCCACACTCGGCTGGAGGACACACTTTTCTTAGATGTTGAGCCAATGCAGCAGGCGGTGCCACATTAGTTGGTAGTTTTGCAGGGTGGCATAGCAATGCAGGGTCTATTCAACAGCAACATTTTTTTTGTAGAGGCCAAAAAAAAAAAAAAAATCACACAGTGGGCTTTAACAGGTCTGGTCTTTTTTGACAGCCCCCCAATCCCCCAAGAGGGCATGATCTCTCTAAGAAGACAAGGAGAACCTCAAAAAATGGACACAATCTCAGGATAGGCGATTCGGAGAGAGACCCCATTTCCAGGTTAGTTGGGCATACACGTGGGTGCCAATTAAAAGGGGGTGGGTGGGAGGTGTAAATACAATACACAGTAACCCTAAATACATTAATAATTATACAGTAGATGATATCACAGAAGAAGACTCCTGGAGACCTCGGCCATCAAGCTGCCTCCCCACTACTGGCCATTCCACAGGGTCCAAAATCCGAGTGATTGTCCACCTGATCAATGTGTGTGGAGTTTGCATGTTCTTCATACAGTAGACCACAAAACTATTTGGTTGTTTTCATAGAGCACAAGATTTGCAAACCCGCTTAACTCTTTTAGGGCGATTCTAGGAGATTGAGGGTGATCATGAGCTGCAAACATCGAGAAAACACACTGCTACTTTATAGGTAGACCCTCTTTGCTAGGAGGAACGTTAGACTCATTGACTTGACATCAAATCCCTGCTTGTGCACGAGTACCATAGAGTAAACAATGTCGAGAACGGGATCAAGCGAATGCGCAAAGCAAAATGCTTGGTGGATGACACTTTGAGTATATTTCATTATGTTGAATTTAACTCCGACTTGTCAAAGTTCAAGTGATCAGGAGATCGAGATCGGAAAACGAAAGTGAGGTACCGGCGTCAGCTGATCAGTCCCCAGCTGATCCGCCGCTGCCACTGCCACCCCCAGACAGCTGCTAATTCTTCCATGGGAGCCAGAGATGGCGACATGGCACTGCACACAGCAACAGACATTCTATGTGAGAAACTATTGCGTGGTTTACTTTTCAGAAAACAGAGTTTTTTTTGGAAAAATATTTAGCCCTGGACGGCGTGGTGGCACAGTGGGTAGCGCTGCTGCCTCACAGTTAGGAGTCCTGGGTTCGCTTCCCGGGTCCTCCCTGTGTGGAGTTTGCATGTTCTCCCCATGTGTGTCTGCGTGGGTTTCCTCCCAAAGACATGCAGGTTAGGTGCATTGGCGATCCTAAATCGTCCCTAGTGTGTGCTTGGTGTGTGCGTGTGTGTGTGTGTGCCCTGCGGTGGGCTGGCACCCTGCTGGAGATTTTTTCCTGCCTTGCGCCCTGTGCTGGCTGGGATTGGCTCCAGCAGAGTCCCATGACCCTGTTGCTAGGATATAGCTGGATGGATGGATGGATGGATATTTAGCCCTGGGAGAAAAAAAAATCAGCCCTAAAAGAGTTAATGTAACTCAAGGCCGTGGTGGGCCAGAGCCCGGGCAAACACGACCAGGCACAAAACAGGAACCAAACCCGGACCAAGCGCCAGTCCATCATAAGACACCACACGGCACCGATTAAGAATCTTCTAGTGAAGTTACCTTTGATGGAATGGAAGGGTAAAAAAAAAATGGAGAAAAGCCCACTCAGATGTGGCAGAGCACGGATACGGTCATAAACTGGAGTCGGCCATGTTGTGGAAAATGGTGGGAAGCCTCCAAAAGGCCCCTTTGCCACCGTGTTTGAGGTCAGGCTGAAGATGGAGCCAATGAGACGCCTCCCAGATGGCACTGCGTGAGGGATTTCACATCCATTTTGATCAAATTGCCAACACAATTTGTCCTCCACCACACCTCAGCCGTCCTTCTCCGTTGGTGAGATCCCTTCTGTTAGGGCCAACAGTTTCAGTTTGGAGCACCTGCTGCCATTCTTCTGCACACCAGTCCTTGGATCTTTGAGTGTTGTCGAGCCTTTTGACTTTTCTACGAAGGCCACATCTGATTAGATTTTTCCGTACTGTAGATGGGGGTCTCAACGAGTTCTCTCTGCTCCAAATGATGCTGGACATCCTCTGATTTTGTGGGCAAGTAAACCTTACCCATTTCTCATTTGCGGCCCTCAATTTCCAAGGGCAGCCATTTGCTTTTGCCTGGTGGTGGTGCTCCTTTTAGAAGAGTTTTGGGCCGCACGTCTGCCTGGGAGAGACTTTGACGATGCAGGATGACCACCTTTGGTCTTCTGTCGGGGTCTCAAACTGCTGCAGCTGCTGGCCGCAGGTTGTCGCTGCCCCGTTTTATCCCCGCCACACATGCCGTTCTCTTTCAGTTCGCCGATATCAGGTCCTGAGCCAAGCCCTAGGGCCGCATGCCTACAAACATCTCACATTTATTCAGCTGGACACTTCTCCATTGCTGCAGGAGTTTCCTTCTTGAATGCTGGGATGAGTAACGTTCTTCTCAAAGGCCTCTAGCCCCATTGCCTTAATGACTGCTGATGAAGCCACATTTTTTTAGTTGTCACCCCTGTTAAGAGTTCCCACCTTTAATTGCTTGTCATTGTCTTAAATGGCAGCATTCCCTGTTTTTTAATTGCCCCTTTATTAGCCGTTAAGTGAAAAGGACAAAGGAACCACAAGTTCTCCATCTACCTCGCTTCAAACCACACCTGTGTGTAATCATTGTGAATGATCTCGTTTCATAAAATAAATTTGCAAGGGGAATTACTCTTGCGTTTTAGGCCTCAAATCATTTGGATGATATCCTTAGGAGGGCAAAAATAATCAACGATGTAAGGAGGACCTGACATGGCAGAGTTAAAACACTGACAAGCTAGGAAACTAAATAAGATGTCGGACTGCTGAGGATCGGCTTCTAATCAAGGCAATCACTCCCACTGCGGCCCTCCAGGACAGACATCCCTCACCCCTGCTTTCATGTATGGATTCACTTATTGCAGGGGTGTCCAACTCTGGACCTGGTGGTCCGCAGTGGCTGCAGGGTTTCATTCTAACCATCTTCTTAATCAGTGAGCCTTGTTCCTGTTGTTTTGCCTTCATTTTAATTGACGTGACTCAGACCCCTTAATGAACAGCCAAACAATAATGAGACACAAAACAAGACACCACATGACCAGCTAACCTGAAAATAAAGAAAGGCGAGGATCTTGGTCATGTCGGTCTGCTCAGGTCACCGACACATCTTTACGGTGGTCTTAGGAAAAAACAGAAAATCAACAGTCTACTGTGGCAGAATGAGAGCAGCAATAAGTCCTGAAAGTCAAAAGCGGCATTTAATTAACAGCAAGCATCGGCTTCTTATTAAGAAACTGGTTGGAGTGAAATTGGCTGGAGTTTGACGTTCACCTGTCAGCTCGTCTCACGTCTCATTTCTGTTTGGCTGCCATTTAATGAAGAAACGAATTAATTAAAAAAAAAAGAGCAATTAAAATGAAGGGAGAAGGAGTTAATTAGCAGTGAAAACTGAGCACTGATTAGGAAAAGAGTTAGAATGAAAACCTGAAGCCACTACAGCCCACCAGGACTGGAGCGGGACACCCCTGACTTATTGCAAAAGAAATGTATGGAACTGTAAAATATGCTTTTTTATATTGCCGTGATAATTAAGGAGACATCAAATAATTAAGATAAATACTTTATGAACCACCTTCACCTAATGACTACAGAACAGTGTCATATCAGGCAGGCCCTGGACTGTGTGAGTCCTCTTGTGGTAGACCATCTGGACCCACTGCAGTTTGTCTATCTGTCAAAGACTGGAGCGGAGGCTGCAATTGTCTCTCTGCTCCAAAAGGCTGGACAAAGCTGGCCACACTGAAAGAAGGATGTTTTTTGATTTCTCCAGGGCCTTCAATACCATCTGGTGGAATTACTGAGGTGGTAAAACTGGTGGCTCTCAGTCTAGGGATCTGCGCTGGCAATTGGGAGGTTGCTGGTTCAAATCCTATAAATACCCAAAGTGAGTCGACTCTGTTGGGCCCTTGAGCGAGGCCCTTAACCTGCAGTTGCTTCATCCTGGGTATGATGTTAATCTACCACCTGCCCTATCTATCTATCTATCTATCTATCTATCTATCTATCTATCTATCTATCTATCTATTATATAGTTATAGTTAATATCTATCTACCTATCTACACTACCAAGCTATCTATCTATCTGATCCTGCCAACTACACTATCTGTCTATCTATCTTTAATCATGTGTGTGTACTTAGGGGCCAGTTTAAGAGCTTTGGTGATGGTAATTCTCTGCTGCTCTAGGGAATGTATCTTTCATTTGATTTATAGTGCCTTTCCTATGTATATATGTATGTATGTATTTATCTATCTGAAGTGCCTAAGGCGTTTGCACAGTGCTGTAAACAGAGAAATCACAGCCGTGAAGATTGCTGTGAACTACACAATCTATCTATCTATCTATCTATCTATCTATCTATCTATCTATCTATCTATCTATCTATCTATCTATCTATCTATCTATCTATCTATCTATCTATCTATCCGCAGAGCCTAAGGCTTTTGCACAGTGCTGTACACAGAGAAATCACAGCCCTGAAGATCACAGAGACCCTCAAGCACAATACTAGGAGGTGACCGAGCAGAGCAGAGTCCCAGACAACCAGTCACAAGGAGGGAATGTCACTAGGCAGTCAATAGCAAGGCTGACTTAAGATCCAAATAAGTTTAGTCACATACAACAACTGGCCAAGTAGTGTGGTAGGCAGTAGGACTTTAGGGACCTTCATAACTTGACTTGGCGTTATTTTGAAAGAATTAGGTGGATAGGAATATTGGCTTGAATGGACTCTTCTCATCCTCTCAACTAAATGTTCCTAATGTTCATTTTTTGAATGAGTTTTATTTTAGTGTAATTTGCAGAGAGCAGAATTTAAAGATTAATAATAGAGAAAGGCTTCAGAATACACTATGGACCTGGCAGAAAACTAAACAGGATAGAAGAGAATAAACAAATGGACGGATTTACATCTTTATGCATCATGTGTAGCTGACATTCTGTGAGTTCTCGTGCAGTTTAAAAACAGTCACAAGGCTTGTTTGCCAGGAGCTCTTGTTGAATTACTTTAGCAGCAGGTGCCGAGTCCTGGCCTTTCTTTTCGAAGTGCCACTTCCTGCTGTTTTCTCAGATCCTGTCCAAACCTCATCTGAGATAAAAATAAAATGACCGCCCAGGTCTCAGGGGTTCAATACACACACACACACAAAAAAAAAGCAAGTCCTGCACATGAACTCTCTTACACTGGTGCTAGGAAGTTTTTGAACCTTTCAGAATTTTATCAGTTTCTGTACAAATATGACCTAAAAAAAACATTATTCTGAAAATGTCATTAATCTAGGATTTGGCCTGTATACAGTTGCTTTAATTGTTGCAGTGCTAACTGTCTAAAGACAGGATGCAATCCAAATAATTAATGTGGAACGTTTGCAGTGCACCACTTTTTGGAATGTATTTGTAATGTAAGTGAGTAATAAAATGCGTTGCATTTGTCATTTCAACGGGTGGTACATCATAAACATTGCTAGTAATAAAATGCATTGCAACAAATGTTTGTTAGAATGACAATTGCAGTGCATGCATCTCTGTTATATGCAGTCTGGTATAGGATTTGTAAAAGCAGTGTTAATGTTTGCGATGCACCATCTGTTGGAATGACAAATCTCTGCCTTAACCGGGCTGCTCATCTGATCTCGGTTTTGTGTGTAAACTGATGACAGCTTAAGGGCTCCAATGTTAGTAATTCCTCGTCACTTCCAAGGGATGGCACAGTTGGTTGTAGCCTCTTCTCTTCCTGCTTTGGACTCGCATCTGAGTTGTTATGTCAGATTCGCCATGTAGTGCCCCAACGCTTCATGATCACTTTTGTCTTTCCTTACAGCATGTAAAGGCACTCAGGTAAGTGTGTGTTGGTCTTTAAGGGGGTGATATGATAGCGGAGATCGGACAGCTGTGGATGGCAGGTAGTGTATCGAAATCTTATGCAATGACAGTAAAGGAATCTTGGCCTATCTTATTTTATCTTGTCTTGCCTTACCTTTTCTTATCCTGTCCTTTCTTATCTTATCTTGTATTTTTCTTACTCTGCCCTTTCTTATCTTATCTTATCTTATCCTGTCTGTTCTTATATTCCATTATCTTGTCTTATCTTATCTCCTCTTTATCTTATCTTGTCTTGCCTTATCTTATCTTACCTTCTCTTATCTTATCCTTTCTTTCCTTATCTTGTCCTGTCTTGTTATGTCTTGTCTTATTTTATTTTGTCCTTTCTTTCATTATCTTATCTTATCTTGTCTCGTCTTACCCTTTCTTATCATATCTTGTCTTATCTTATCCTGTCCTTTCTTATCATGTCTTGTCTTATTTTATTTTGCCCTTTCTTTCATTATCTTATCTTGTCTTGTCGTACCTTTTCTTGTCTTATCTTATCCTGTCTTGTCTAATCCTAATCTTATAGAGAATGGGCGACAGACCGAAACGGGGGCACACCCTGCCTACCCTCGTGAAGGTGGGCACTAAACAAAGGTTGAAGAAGCCCCCAACTGGACTGTCTGCTACTTTGTAATGTTAAAGTTGCGATCCAAGGATTGATCACAATTTTTCAATGTCGCTTTCTAGAAGAACATTACGAAAACCAAAGCTACTCATTTCACGAGTTTATTTGCACAAGACGTTTTCTTCTCAGATCTTGTACAAAACCCTCACATGCCATTTCTGTCTTCCCGAGTTTAAAAACAGGCCTTCTTACCATAACTACCCACCAATATGAAGGAAAAAAAAAACAATAAAATGCTTTGAGGAAAAAATGTTTCCCATCATCGTTCTTTCCGTCCAGCAATCAGCCATTTAAGTGTATCTGTTGCCATGCCAACCGTTAACCGTGATAATTTATGGCAAAGCTTAAGGCTGTCACCATTTTCAACGTGTATTATTATTATTATTATAATCAGGATGCCGACTCTTTCCTTTTATGCTTTTCTCCCCTCCTCGGTATTTAAGAAAGGTACAACATGTTGCAAAATGATTTTGACACGAACCCCGGCTCTTTCATTTCAACCTAGGATGACTGCATTGCAATTTCTCACGCTGTCTTTTTATTCTGCACCTGGCACAGTAATTATGGTGGAAAACAAAGGAGTAGGAAGGTACAGAAAGAGCTTCTTTATGTAACGGAAGAGGCAGAATTCTAAAGAAACAAAAAAGCCGTAAAATAAATATTATAAAACAGGGGGGAAAAAATCCATGTTAATAGGGAGAATCTGCCACATTGCTGTACAAAGATGAACTGATGACTCTAAAGCGGCACGAAGATGGACTGGCAGCCCATCCAGGGTCAGATCCTGCCTTACTCTCAGAACCGCAGGGAGTGGCTCCAACACCCCATACTGGATTAAGCAGCCATCCCACCTGCACTTCAGAAGGGGTCACCCACCTGATGCTTGGCGTGTTTGGGCCCCCTGCCAGGACTTGGAAAGGAGACCATCAAGGAAAAAGCTTGAGTTGCTGTTGGAATGAAGTGGTGGTGAGGCCAGCAGGACAAGGGCTTAGCCAGTGGTCTGAATGAGGACCCCAATTCCCCAGTATAGGCATGAGGACACTGTACCCCGATGATCTCATCCACTCTGACCCCCTAATCAGTCTCTGTCTCTACTTAGCTATCTATCTCATCCCCTCACCACCTAATTTATAATGCGTGGTGAGCATACTGACTCAAGAAGACATCCCACCTGCACTACACAAGAGGTCACCCACCTGCAGCTCAGTACATTCAGGCCCCTGGCCAGGACTTGGATGGGAGATCATCAAGGAAAAAGCTTGGGTTGCTGCTAGAAGAAGGTGTTAGTGAAGCCAGCAGGGGGCGCTTACCCCGTGGTCTGAATGTGGATCCCAATTTCCCAGTGTAGTCATGAGGACATTGTGCTGTAAATATGGTGCAATAAAACTGAGGACCTGACTCTTGGTGGTTATAAAAGATCTCTGGCCATCTTTCAAAAAGAGTAGGGTGTACCCCGATGTTCTCATCCACTCTGACCCCCTTAATCAGTCTCTGTCTCTACTTAGCTAACTATCTCTCTCATCCCTTCACCACCTAATTTCTAATGCGTGCTGAACATACTGACTCAAGAAGACATCCCACCTGCACTTCACAAGAGGTCATCCACCTGTAGCTCGGCACATTCAGGCCCAGCCGGGACTTGGATGGAAGTCCATCACGGAAAAGCTTGGATAGCTGCTGGAATGAACTGGTGGTAAGGCCAGCAGGAGGCGCTTACCCAGTGGTCTGAATGTGGATCCCAATGCCCCGCAGTGCAATGATGGGGACACTGTGATGTAAATATGGCGCAGTAAATGATGAGACAAAAAATGAGGATCCTGACTCTCTGTGTTTATAAAAGATCCCTGGGCATCTTTCAAAAAGAGTAGGGTGTACCCCAATGTTCTCACCCACTCTGACCCCCTAATCAGTCTCTGCCTCTACTTAGCTAACTATCTCTCTCATCCCTTCACCACCTAATTTCTAATGTGTGGTGAGCATACTGACTCAAGAAGACATCCCACCTGCACTTCACAAGAGGTCATCCACCTGAAGCTCAGGTGTTCAGGCCTGGCCAAGACTTGGAGGGAGAGCATCACGGAAAAGCTTTGATAGCTGCTGGAATGAAGTGGCGGTGAGGCCAGCAGGGGACGCTTACCCTGTGGTCTGAATGTGGACCCCAATGCCCCCAGTGTAGTAATGGCGTTTCTTGAATGTGACGTAAAACCGAGGTCCTGACTCTCTGTGGTGATTAAAGATCCCTGGGTATCTTATCTAAAGCCGATGTCCTGGCTAAATTGCCCACCATGGCCTGCTCATTCTGAACCCCTAATCATCCCCTGCCTCTGATTGGCTTTCTCTCTCACCCCCTCACCATCTAAGAGCTCATGTGTGGTGAGCGTACTGGCAACGCATTGGCATGGGTGCTACACATTGGTGGTGGCTGAAGTGGCTCCCCACTCGCTATGAAAGCATTTTGAGTAAAGCACTATATAAATGTAAAGAATTGCTATTATTATCATATTACTAGGGGGCTCCGCCCCCTGCTCGCTTTGCTCGCCAACCCCTGGGTTTGGTTAACCGGATATCCAATTTAAAGAGATTGTTATTTTCATGGGAATTGTTTACATATGCATTGTTTTCACTTTTACTTTAAAACTTCAGTTAAAACAATATTTGAAATTAACTTTTCGTCAAGATCGCATTGAATTTTGATTCTGCATTTTGGATTTGCATCCTGACAACGCAATGTATACCTGCCAGTGAGTGAATTTCGTTTCTTTCTCTCTAATAAATAAACCGACTTTTTCGAATGTTTGTCTCTGTGATTTGTTAATTGTCATAGCAAAAGCTATTCTAACGGGAAACGGTAAACGTTTAAATACGAACGGCATATCAAGACCTCCTTTCGTGTCTCATGTTAAGATGTACTACATTACCTTTCTTGTCACCTGTTAAAATTTTACATGTCAGAATTGTTCAACCGATTTTCAGTAAACTAATCTTGTCCTATTGCATAGCCCATCACACAGACATAAATTACGCAATTACATTACGATACATCCTGCTTTTAACGGTAATTCGGCCGGTGAAAGACCACCTGACAGTGTTAACGTTATTCTTCGTGAAATTGTAAATCGATGTTTTCATCTTTGCACCATCACCACCAACTGCTTCAGGAGAGTCTATTGATACGCATTTAACCGATTTGCCGTGTAACCGATTGACAATTTTCACGTTAATTCGTTTGACTTCATCGTTTCTCGCTGCCATATTTAGATGAATGGGCGATTCTAAACTGGATCTTGGTAAGTGTGTATGTGTGTGTGTGTTCGTAAGTAAGCCCTTTAATGGATTGGGGTCTGTCCAGGTTAAGTGCCGGAATGCACCTGATGACCCTCGTCTTGTTTGAAAATGTCGGCCGTGACTTGAAAGAATCTCATGGCAAAAGTCTCCGTCTCTTGGGATTTCTCTTCAAAAAGTCACATCTTGTTGCAGTATTAGTCTTGTCATCATCCCAAGATCTTTTTATTATAACAGAAAGATTAGTATTATTATTAAGGCTGGTGTAGAAGGTTGACTTTTTGTTCTGCTGCAGTGCATTTCAGAAAGTCTCCAGACCCCTTCACTTTCTGCACACCTTACTGAGTTGTAAATTCAATTCTAAGTAGAGACATCTGACCCTTCTTGGCCTTCAATCTACTGTCGATATCCCATAATGACAACACATTTTTCAAAAAGGTTTGCATATTCATTAACAATCGAACACTGAACTCTCCCATTCCTAAGAAGACCCTTCGTCCTGGCACTCCAGATTGGGCTCGGGTGCCTCCGGTTTGCCTTCCTTCTGCTCGAGATGTTTCTAGAACTTGAGCAGAGTCCACCGGTGCCACGCCAGACATCGTTTAGAAAGACACACGCCAACCCAATTATAGACGGTCCAGCAATTCACATTGCATATCAAGAGAAAACCCAGCGCCGTGAAGTCCAATGAGCTCTCTGTGGACCCCCAAGACCCAAACTGTGATCAGGGCAAAGGGGATCAAATCATTTCTAAAGGGTTAAGTTGTAACAAATGTTCCCCGCCACGCAGAAATGGCTCGATCGTTACCGCTCATCTTTCCTACTTTAAGGCAGTTGATGAAAAAGGATAGGCCAATATGGCACCCCGCAGCGCATCGCCGTACCCCCTTTTTGAAATGTTCAGTTCAAACCAATGATTGACCATATACAGTAGGAGAGGAAAAACTGCTAGAGGACCATATCCATAAGCACTGAGAAACATATTATACAAAAGAAAAGACAGGAGGAGAAAAGAACAACAATCCCTTTCATCCGACACCCCTCAAGTCAAGTCAAGTCAAGTCGGGCAGCAGGCACTGGTACAGCGTGTTGACGCACCCACTACACGACGAAACAACTCAGGATCCCGGATGGCAACCCCCCAGGCAGACACGCGGCCCAGTCCTACCCTCCGGAAATGACCCTCGTGTTACGTGGGCGACTCCTTGGCCTGGTTCAGCCACTCAGGTCCACAACAACAAGGGTCTTATGAGCTGATCACCCTCAGGGAAACACACCACATGGCCGTAGTGCCGTAACTGACGCTCCATCACAATGCAGGTCATGTGCCTCGTTCAAGACTCCATGAGCAACACAAAGTCAAACCAACGGGACACAAGGATTTTCCAGAGAGACACACATGAAGGAGTCCACTCTTCATCTCAGGTCACTGGGTAGCGTCCATATCACGCAAGCAGGAAGCACCAGGACTCTAAAGACTTGGACCTTCGTCCTTTTGCATCAATATCGGGAGCGTCACACACCCCTCCGACACCCCTCAACAAACCTAAAATAACCCTTATAAGTACAAATACATATATATATAGTGTCACAGATGTATGGGGACACTGCCCGGCCGGAATGCCTGGACAGTCCCCAACGGGGACAATACTTCTCCTCGTCCACGAGAGGGCAGCCGCCCGGGTCTATTTGGGGGTCAAGGAGACGGAGCTGGGATGCCCGTGAGAGGACGTGGCCACCGCCAGGGGGCGCCCGGACAGTTGGAGAATCCTGGATGGCAGCACTCCCGCCACACCAGGAAGTGCTGCCGGAAATAATTCCAATGCTTCCAGACAGACACCAGGAGTGCTTCAAGGGAGCACCTGGGGCTCATCCGGGTCCTGATAAAAGGGGCCGCCTCCTTCCAGACAATGAGCCAGAGTTGGGAGGAAGGAGACGAAGCTTGTGAGGAGGAGGAGGAAGGAGGTCAAAGAGAGAGAGAAAGAAAGAGAAGAAGAAGAAGAGAAAGAGGAATAAAGGAAGAGAGTTGGTGAGAGAAGGCATTGTGGTGCTATAAATAAAAATAAAGGAGAGTGCTTTGGACATCCTGGTGTCGGTCTGTCTGTGTTTGGGGGTACGCTGTCCACAATATATATACACTGTGGAAATATCATAAACCCAGTTCCCTTTCCGAAATTCACACACATGAGATTGGGAGTCAACTAGAGGGTCTAAATAATGGTAGTACCACGCCAGACCAACAACAACAACGTTTATTTATAGAGCACATTTTCATACAAACAGTAGCTCAAAGTGCTTTACATAATAAAGAATAGAAAAATAAAAGACACAATAAGAAAATAAAATAAGTCAACATTAATTAACATAGAATAAGAGTAAGGTCCAATGGCCAGGGTGAAAACTCCAGACGGCTGGAGAAACAAATACAATCTGTAGGGATTCCAGACCATTAGACTGCCCAGTCCCCTCTGAGTGTGGCCAGGGTGTGGCGAGCTGCACTAACTTTCTCTCTCCGTCCTCTGCAGACCATCCACGGGAAATCCCACTCGCTTTCGACGCCTATGATGACGTCACTTCTGGTACCGGTGCCATCGATGAAATGATTGATGATGTCACTCCCGGTGCAGGTGCCTATCGATGATGTCACTGCTAGTCTTGATGACATCACTTCCAGTTTCTGGTTCAGATGATGTCACGGCCTTTAAAGCCGCCATCTAAATCAAATTGAAATCAGTTTATTTTTGGACTCAAACCTGTGACCATCCTTCTATCCATCCATTATCCAACCTGCTATATCCTAACTACAGGGTCACAGGGGTCTGCTAGAGCCAATCCCAGCCAACACAGAGCGCAAGGCTGGAATAAATCCTGGGCAGCTAGGGACAATTTAGGATCCCCAATGCACCTAACCTGCATGTCTTGGGACTGTGGGAGGAAACCCATCCAGATACGGGGAGAACATGCAAACTCCACACAGGGAGGACCCGGGAAGCAAACCCAGGTCTCCTTACTGTGAGGCAGCAGCGCTACCCACTGCACCACCGTGCTGCCCTTTAACAGAATAATTCCATCCATCCATCATCCAACCCGCTATATCCTAACTACAGGGTCACGGGGGTCTGCAGGAGCCAATCCCAGCCAACACAGGGCACAAGGCAGGAAACAAACCCCAGGCAGGGTGCCAGCCCACCACAGGACACACACACCCACGCCAAGCACATACACACACACTCACCCACACACCAAGCACCCACTAGGGACAATTTAGGATCGCCAGTGCACCTAACCTGCATGTCTTGGGACTGTGGGAGGAAACCGGAGCACCCTGGGGAAACCCACGCAGACATGGGGAGAACATGCAAACTCCATACAGGGAGGACCCAGAAAGCGAACCCGGGTCTCCTAACTGCGAGGCAGCAGCCCCACCACTGTGCCACTGTGCCACTGTGCCACTGTGCTGCCCTGTAAAAGAATAATTGTTTAAACTGCCCTATCATTTACATTCCAACAGATGGTGCATCAGACATTAGTAGTAATGCATTTTATTACTACAATAATATTAATAATAATAATTCTTTGCACTACTCAAAGCGCTCAGCAATTGCAGGTTAAGGGCCTTGCTCAAGGGCCCAACAGAGCAGAGTCCCTTTTGGCATTTACGGGATTCAAACCAGCAACCTTCTGATTGCCAGTGCAGATCCCTGGCCTCAGAGCCACCACAAATGTTTATAATGCACCCTGTGTTGGAATGAAAAATCCAACGTATTTTATTATTATATGACTTACAAAATACATTCCAATCGTCAGTGGTGTGCAAAAATTATTGTGGAGGTCTACACTGATTACTTAGATTTCAACCCAGGTCTCCTTTCTGCGAGGCAGCAGCGCTACCACTGCGCCTCCGTGTCGCCCATCCTGTGAACATCACAACCAATTTAACTGATTTTGCAGCCAAGGCACAATATATGGGTGGCTGCCCCAAACCTTTTGATGCCTGTGGTCTGCTCTTGTGACACACGCCAGTCCAACAACCCAACTGTTGGCGGCAGGTGAAATGAAGTGAAGAATTGGAGGCCGACTTCCAAATAGTGAAAGTCTTAACTGTAAGAAGTTCTGCAGTCATTGAAAAGAAAAGCGAGCTGTGTGGAGAAGAACATCGAGAACATCAGCCTCACATAGAAGTGGGAAAAAATGAAGAAGAAGAAGAAGAAGAAGAAGAAGAAGATGTGTCATGTGTGTACTGTGAAACTCTAAGTCCAGCCTGTCCAGCTCCGTGTAGACTTTACACTCTTTCTTCACTTTTGGCTCGTGTGAGTTAATTCATCGACAGAATTTCCACTTCTTTGCCTTGACACCAGCATCTAAAGAGAGCAGGCTGCTTTACTCGAGGCTAAATTAGTAAAACTACAGCAATCACCCGGCACTTGTTACCCTGAAAGGAAATGCCACACACCGCTGCTTCGTATCGGCCAATACGTTAAATTCCTTGCTTTGTCGGAACTGATTTTTATTCCGTGAACTAACTGAAGCTCGGGAAGCTCCGTTCATTTTGCCTGCCAGTCTGCCTCTGTAATTCACAAGAGCTGCACAATCTTGCAAAGTCCTGCTGTAGGTAAGACTCTAATGGCAGTCGGATCTCAGTGGGTGTAGGAAAAACAACAAGGGGGGGGATAACGAGGACAAGCACACGGGAACTCCAGGGTCGGGAAAAAGTATTGCTGCAAATTCCAGAGCCCGGTTAAAACCTACAAGGTGGACTTTGAAATCATTTTTGGGGCTTACTTCTTGTTTAGGAGAAAACCGAGACCAAAATCACATCGCAGAAGGGGTTTGGAAATTTGAAAAGACGCCACCAAATCAACCAGCTGGTTACCTCATATTCTCCCTGCTGCGTTATGGAGGACCAAACTTCAGGGCTACAGGTTAAGATCCATGCCTGGCGGCCATTACTGCAGAGTTTTTGCCCTGACTCAGCTGGAGACGGGTGAACTTTTTCAGAGGTGATACGCGCGAAAGGAAAACAAAACAAATCAAAATTAAAAGTAGCGCCTGAAATCGAGCCGAAAGACACAAATAGAAGTCAAAACCAAGAGAAACACGAAGAAACGAGTGGTTGTGTTTTAAAGGTGTTGTATCCACAGAGCGGATCATTGACTTACTTTTTATCCCATTGTGCCAATGAACTGGAGGTCGCAACCTCATAGGCTACACCCCTAGAAATGCAGACTGCGGCCCTAATGATGGATCCAAAATTAACAGGGAAATGAAAACCTCAAAACGGTATTGAAGACGGTAAGATACATCAGGAGAAACTACAACAATTAAGCCTGATCATGACACTTCTCGCACAATCTAATTTCTCGGTCCCAGACACGTACAATTTAAACCAAGTGACTTTAAACCGGCCTGGTATGAGTGGACGCATAACCGTTTCCTGAAATGTGCCTTCAAGATTGCTCTGTGATTTTACATTTCAGTTTTTGATTTGGAATACCTTTGCATATCTTTCTGAAAACATGTTTTCACTTTCTCGTTATGGATGACTCTGTGCGGATTAATGGGCACAAACGGCAAATGTATCCATCCACCTTAATCAAAGGATCTGTGTCCGTGTATCTGTGTGTCCGTCTGCCTGCTGTGTTTCTCTCATTCCAACAGATAACGCAAACACAAAGATTAGTAGTAATAAAATGCATTGCGTTTGTCATTCCAACAGATGGCGCATCACAAGCATTGCTTTTGTGAATCCCATACCAAACGTCATATAACAGACACATACACGTTGAATTTCTCTGTATTGTCTCAGCCAGCGTTGGTCCCCTAACTGGGGTTCAAATTCATATTTTATGTTAATTTTAGATTCTTTTATTTATTTTAATTATTATTAATAATAATAATAATAATAATCATACATGTTACTTATATAGTACCTTTCTCATCTACATCATTCTTTATTTTTGGTTTTATCTATCAGTTGTCGATGCTATGTTCTGTGTGCTTTATCGGTGGTCCCCTGAGAGGCCCTTCACCCTATAAATCCAGAGGGTCTTTCACAGGTCCTGGCACTTCATTGTAAATGCACTTTGGTGTTGGTGAGTATTTGTGCCCTTTCCTGTGCTTTTTGAGAATTTCTTGATTTTTTACCGTATTCCCCGGTTTTTGACCTCGTCTTGGATTTCTATTTTGGGACTTGTTCACCTTCGATTGCACTTGCTAGCAATTCCCAAAGCTTTTACGTGAAATAAACCTTGATATGTTATAAAGATTCAATGCTTGCCCTTATTGTTAGCTGGGGTTTGAAGGTGATATCCCCATCCAATGGGCATTATTGGAAGTGTTTGGAACTATTTGATGTTGTCATTCCAACAGATGGCACACTACAAACATTGACATTTCTTTTACAAATCCCATACCAAATGGCATATACTCTATCAGACATATACGTATTACTCTTGTCAGTTATGGAGATTTGGAGTAACCAGGAGAATGATGTGAAATCAAAAGCCATGAAACAAAGTCAATCAGAAGTCGATACACACACAAAGTACAAAGATTTTTAGCAAACAATAGCATTCTTTTAATAGCTCAAATAGGGAAAGTAGGGAAAGATTGCCCAGGTAGCCCTTTAATAACCCTTAGGTTGTGACCACCAAAACCACACCCATATCAACTATTGGGTATACTAACAATGGGCAAACAGCAACAAGGCAAAATGTGCAATTGCCTTTAACACAATAGTCAGTCAGTCATTGTCCAGCACGCTCTGTCCTAACACAGGGGTCTGCTGGAGCCAATCCCAGCCAGCACAGGGCGCAAGGCAGGAACAAACCCCGGGTAGGCCGCCAGCCCACCGCAGGGCACACACACACTCACACCCACACACCAAGCACACACTAGGGACAATTTAGGATCACCAGTTCACCTAACCAGCATGTCTTGGGACTGTAGGAGGAAACCCACGTAGACACGGGGAGAACATGCAAACTCCACACAGGGAGGAGCCGGGAAGTAAACCCGGGTCTCCGTACTACAAGGCGGCAGCACTACCCACTGCGCCACCCTGTAACAGAATAATTGTTTAAATTGACCTATCATTTACATTCCAACAGATGGCGCACCAGACATTTGTAGTAATGCATTTTATTACTACAAATGTTCATAATGCGCCCTCTGTTGGAATGAAAAATGGAATATATTTTATTACTGCATGACTTACAAAATACATTCCAATAGTCAGTGGTCTGCAAACATTATTGTAGAGGTCTACACTGATTATTTAGATTTCAATCCATCTTAGAAAGGTAACACAGCTAATTTTAAGTTACTTCTACAATCCTAACGACAGATCTAAAATTGACAGCAAAAGGAAAATTTCAAAATGGTGTAGTAATGCATTTTATTACTGGACACGTTTGTGGTGTGACATCTGTTAGAATGAAAAATGCCTGAATAAAAATGAAAGATTCTCTTTCTACATGCATTACAGAATACATTTGAATAGACAGCACACTGCAAACCTTAACGTGGAGATCCACATTAATTAAGTTGATTTCAAACCACCTTAGACAGGTAACAATACCGGTTTGAAATGAAATCTACAACCCCAACAACAGATCCAAAATTGACAGTGAAAGGAAAACCTCAAAATGGCATCGAACACAGTAAAATATATCGATAGAAAGCCCAATTACCTGCAACAGAATAATTCCAATATCTGTCATTAACAAACATTTGTAGTGCTGCATTTTATTACTATAAATGTTTACAATGCACCGTCTGTTGGAATGAAAGATGCAATGCATTTCCTTAGTAGATGCATTACAAAATATATTTCAGTAGATGGTGCACTACAGACGTTAACACCGAAGGCCACGTTGATTACATAAATTTCAACCCATCAAGCACAGGTAGTCTGGAAATAAACCTACAGATTGTTAATTGATGGCGAAAAGAAAACCTCAAAATGGCATCTAACACAGTAAAATATATTAACAGAAAACCCAAATTGCCTACAATTCCTATGATTGTCATTAACAAACATTTGTAGTGCTGCATTTTATTACTATAAATGTTTACAATGCGCCATCTGTTGGAATGAAAAATTCAATGCATTTCCTTAGTAGATGCATTACAAAATACATTTCAGTAGATGGTGCACTGCAGACATACAACACAACAAAGTGTACAGAAACTCAAGGAGTCTGAATGCTTTCTGAATCCACAGTAATTCATCACTCACTCTCGTTATACCTTCTTCGAGGGGGGCACCATCTCTCCATGCTTTAACAAATTAACAGTACAAGGCAAATCAAGGCACCCAACAGGGAGATGAACGAATTCTGCTTTTTATTATTTCAAACGCTCGCTTCACATTAGTCGTAGTTGTTTGGGCAACTTTAGGCGATTCTCGCCATCAAAGGCGTGCAGTAATTCCCTTGAATATCCTCCATGCGATGTGCGCCGTAACAAAGGCTGACCTCTAAGTCCGACTGATGCATAGATCTGCAGCTCCCGGCGGGATCGCCTTTCCATTTGTGTCACGAGAGAGTAGAAAATGTTAAGTGTGGGTGGGAGTTGGTGAGTGAGTTGGTGGGGGGAGTTGTGCGAAGTGGAGGTGGAGGAAGGTTATTAATGAACTAAGGCTTTTAGGGAAATTGAATCTCTACTAGGAGTTGCAATCACTAACCTGCCCTGCAGAATTTACAAAAAAAAAAAAACATATTTAATAAGCAATTAATTAGTTGCTCCTCCAAAGCAACGGCGACGCACGATAAAAGCACATTATAAGATGAGATCGCTGATTAAATGCCGAGTGAAAAATTTTATCGACAGCAGCTATTTCATTCAATGGAGTCACCTGCATAGGACTGAAGAAACTGCCTGCGTGAGCAAGAAACGTCTCGTTTGGCCGCCTTCCAGCAGCCCCTGCCATCTGCCTTACCATCTCTAGTGAAGGCACGCAGGGAGGTGCTCGGTTCTTTAAGGACTCGCTCCTTACTTTTAAACTGGTGGATCAGCTTTGAGGGTGGCATGTATGTGGCATGTGACGATTGGAATGTATTTTGTAAGTCATATAGTAATAAAATACATTGGATTTTTCATTCCAACAGAGGGTGCATTATAAACATTTGTGGTGGCTCTGAGGCTAGGGATCTGCACTGGCAATCGGAAGGTTGCTGGTTTGAATCCTGTAAATGCCAAAAGGGACTCTGCTCTGTTGGGCCCTTGAGCAAGGCCCTTAACCTGCAATTGCTGAGCGCTTTGAGTAGTGCAAAGAATTATTATTATTAATATTATTGTAGTAATAAAATGCATTACTACAAATGTCTGATGCACCATCTGTTGGAATGTAAATGATAGGGCAGTTTAAACAATTATTCTTTTACAGGGCAGCACAGTGGCACATTGGGTAGCGCTGCTGCCTTGCAGTTAGGAAGCCTGGGTTCGCTTCCCGGGTCCTCACTGTGTGGGGTCTGCATGTTCTCCCCATGTCTGCGTGGGTTTCCTCCGGCAGTCCAAAGACATACAGGTTAGGTGTATTGAGGATTCTAAATTGTGCTTGGTGTGTGTGTGTGTGTGTGTGCACATGCCCTGCAGTGGGCTGGCACCCTGCTCTGGGTTTGTTTCCTGCCTTGCACCCTGCGCTGGCTGGGATTGGCTCCAGCAGACCCCCGTGACCCTGTAGTTAGGATATAGCGGGTTGGATAATGGATGGATGGATGGATGACACTAAACATGCCATGTAAATATAAAGATGGAACGATAAGCCGCTACGTCCCCGTCGTGTTCCTGGTAATTCATTTCATTTTATGATTTTTCTTTTGTTTTTATTTCCACTATTTATTTAGGATATAGCGGGTTGGATGATGAATGAATGGATTTATCAGCTTTGAGCCCTGAGTCCAGAGCCCACGATGCACGCAAAAATGTTCTGACCCCCTTCAACTTTTCCACATTTTATTATGTTGCAGCTTTATTCCAAAATCACTGAAATTCCTTGTTTCCCCGTATCAAGTGACACTCAGTGCCAACGCTGGCACAAGCATCTTTGCTGCCCTACCCTCCCTTTGGCTTTGAGTGGACTCATCACTGCCAGACCTGTAAATGGAAACCTGGGGACAGTAAAGTATGGGTGGGTTGAGATGGGGGTTGGACACAAAACACTGTATTTACAAGTTGAGAATCTCATGGGGTGGTACTTATAGCAACGTCCACTTTTGAAACTGTCACGGAAAAATACACTCTTGAGGGATGGTGGTTGGGCTGTAAAAGCAACAATTCTTTATATATTACAGTTAAAAAGTTTGTTTTTGTTACATAATCATAACATCCCATCCTATACAATTGCAAGATTTATAGGTCTGTATTTAAATCCCCAGCCAAACATGCGCCTTACACTGATGGTGACAGTCTCCTTATACTCTTACTTTACATATCTGTGTCATTTAAATGAATTAACTAAATCAACAGACTTCCCCCACTAGAGGGGGAAAACACCGTCAAAAGACCCGGATTGGAATCCCGAGGGGTGGGGACAAATCTTGCTAAAATTAAAAGGTTTATTTTCACAAAGAGTGAGGGTGAACACAGAAGTCAGAGTCCCAATGCAGCATCCAAAAAAGACAGAAGTGCAAAAAAAAAATCAAATGATGCCACCCCGACGCAAAAGTCGAGAAACAAAGCACGGGTTCGATATCCAGAAAATCAAAAGGCAACAGCAAAGACGCAGCTACTCACAGCAACTCTCCACTCCGAGCGCGTTCAATGAACCACCAGGAACCACGGGAGGCCCTCCCTTAAATTGGGCGGGGGGCCGTTCCTGGCGGTGATTGGCAGGTGGCCCCGCCCCTTCAGGGGAGCCACCCACAAAACACAGTGGACATAGCCAGGGAGCGATGAACACAAATAAAAATACACATAATAAAAAGTAAATAATATATTAATACATAAAATAAACATCAATACGGATGAAATAACATGAAGCAAACAAGAAACACGACTTTAAACACCAGCCGGGGCGAATACGCAGGCGGAACCGCGACACATGGGGTGTGTGTGCATTTGCCATGTGTGCTTAAAGAAATTTAAATCAATATCTTGCCCAGTTCTGACACCTTGCAATGGAACTATGGGGCACTGAGGAAAAGCTTAAAAACGTCCCAAATGCATTGATTTTTCAAGCCAAAGAGTACAAAAAAGCGTAAGACCCATCAGATCGAAATAGAAATTTATTTGCGAAGGGGTGTACGGAAAATGAACTGGTGGAACAACTGCAAAATGGCCTAAAGTGCCAGTCGTTTACAGACCTGCGAGCCTCCCACTGGTGTTTACAACTACAGTCTGGACAGTTTTAATATAAAGGCCGAGTGAATGTGTGCCCGTTAACAGACTGGCACTCCATCCAGAGTTGGTTCTTACCTTGCGTTTGCTGCTGCCAGTATCGGCCTCTCGAGACCCCAAATTGAATTAAGTGGGTTAAGGATGTGAATTAATTAATATGAGCGTGATTGATACTTCTTCAATTACTATAAAAATGCCAAAATCTTTCAATATCCGCTATTCCTGCCATGCTCTGTTATATCAACGAGCCACCAAGCTGCGCACCATATCGGCTCTAACAGAAGTTGGAAACTTTAACTCCGATTGAGTTGGTGGCTCATGGATATCAGACAAATCCCTTGACCTTACCGACATTTGGCTGCAGGGTGGTCTTAGAAGAGGTCATCCACCTGACGCTAGTGCCAGCACTTGGATGGGCAATCATCTAGGAAAATTTGGGTTGCTGCTGGAAGAACATGTTGCTGAGGCCAGCAGGGGGTGCTTGTGGTTTGAATGGGGATGCCAATGCCCCAGTGCAGTGATGGGGACACTGTGACAAAAGCATGGCGCCGTCGTTCAGATGAGATGTCAAAATTGTGACTCACTGTGGTCATACAAGATCCCTGGGCATCCTTCATAAAGAGTACAGTAGGATGAATCCTGATGTCCAGGCTAAATTGTCCACCATGGCCTAGTCACTCTGGCCCCCTAATCACCCCCTGTCTCTGATTGGCTATCTCTCACTAGTCACTTCACCAACTAACAGCTATTGTATGGGGAGCATACTGGTGCAAAAATGTCTGCCATCGCATCATCCAGGTGCTACACATTAGGGTTGAAGTGGCTCCCCACTCACTATGAAAAGTATTGTAAGTAGCGAGAAAACCGCTATATAAATATAAAAAATGTATTATTATTATTATTATTATTATTATTATTATTATTATATGAATAAAAGAGCCTGGGGCATTTAAGCCATCATGCACAATGCAAATAAACTTCTATGTGGTATTAACTTTACACTAAACCAGTCTCACATCTCCATTATCTGCAGATTATAATAATTAACTATTTCACTGACACAATCATTTACTAGGGAGACCGGACATCCAGGTGACAGGGACGGTCCCGATTTCACACTATGATAAATAACTGCCTTCGGTGGGCTGGCGCCCTGCCCGGGGTTTGTTACCTGCCTTGCGCCCCCTGTTGGCTGGGATTGGCTCCAGCAGACCCCCGTGACCCTGTAGTTAGGATATAGCGGGTTGGATAATCTTGATGGATGGATGGATGACACTAAACATGACATGTAAATATAAAGATGGAATGATAAGCCGCTACGTTCCCGTCATGTTCCTGGTAATTCTTTTGTTTTTATTTCCACTATCATTATCATAATTAAAGTAGCTAAACGCAGTGTTACCTCATATTGCAACAAGCCAGGGTCTGATTTTATGATCGATTATTCAGGTTTCAAGACCCGACTTATACGCGACTACAGTATATACGTACGGTACACCATAACCTTACGAGTCCCATGTCATGAAAATTACGTCAGCCCGACATGTTCAGGCCAAAAAAGGGACTTAATTACGATTACAAGTGCAAAGTGTCACGTGTGCCTGAGGGCGGTCCCTGTGACCGACCACCGTAGAGTCGTCCCCAGCCGTTTGCCCAGTCCTGGCAGGATAGTCTTTGGCCCCCAGTAACCCTGAAATGGATTGAGAAGGTTCTAGAACCCATCTGCTGAACATGTCTTGCACTTTATTCTTGTCATATTCTGGTTGTAATTTGGTGTTACGTGTTCATATAAGTATCATCTGAAATGAACGAAACTGAATGCAAACGTCTGCCTCTGGTGCTGCTGGGACAGTCTCCGGCCCCCACAACCCTACATTAAATTAAACGGCTTCAAGAAAGACTGAATGGATGAATGTCACGTGTTTGCATGTTAAATAATTAAACCTGTTGGTATAGACCAGCTTCATTAATAACACTCAATTCAGATTATTACAGATTTTAATCAGGTCCTAAATTAATCAGCTGTGCTCTCCATGAAGAACATCACTAACAGGGTGGATAAACTGCCTGCGTATTTCATTATGGGCACTGGCTGGGCTCATTTAAAACAACCAAAAAAAAAAAAAGATTAAGTCAAAGCAAGGTCACTGAGGAGACATGACAGAGACTGCAAACTCACAAAACATGAAAAATCCTTCTTCAGTTTCTCAGAGAGAAAACCGTCCTCCCCGAGAGGCCGAGTGCCAGTGTGCCAGGAACGCTCAACAGGCTTCATGCTGTCTGCAAAGCAAACGAATGCCTTCAGGTGGTTAGCGAAAGCCCCCCTCACGCTTCACCAGGCTCTGTAATTAGATATGTTCGGCGTAAAAAAGAAATAGAAGTGCCACCAAGATTGATGGGAGACCTCTGACTGGGCTTCGTGTGGTCTAAGGGGTGACGGGCATTTTTTCACTAATGACGTTTACATGCTGACTTCTAATATCCAAGGGCATCGTAATTTCTCTGCTCCGCTCTGCAGCTACAGAGCTCTGTGGTGCGAGGGAACAAGCATAATTTACCAGTGGCATGAAGACCACCAGATCCATTGTATCCGAAAGCCCAGCTTTCTGACTTTAAATATGCATTTGAAAGTTGCATCTTGGTCACCGCAAACAAATCTCATCGTAAATAAAGAATAAATGCCAAGGGGTTTGACATGTCTCCAGACAGACCTAGGCAGATACAGCAGATGTGAAAGGCACTATATGATAGATAGATAGATAGATAAATAGATAGATAGATAATTAAATTTAGTATAGTTGGCAGGATCATCAAATTACATAGATAAATAGATATGTTAGTGTAGTTGGCAGGATTAGATAGATAGATAGATAGATAGATAGATAGATAGATAGATAGATAGATAGATAGATAGATAGATAGATAGATAGATAGATAATGCAATGAACCATCACAAGGCGCTAGACTTCAAAGTCGCCAGTGCTGAATGAACCATTGTGCCCTCTAAGCGTTAATTTAACGCCATGTATATCTAAAAATCCAGATTATGTGGCAATAACCAATGCAATAAATGACACCCACAAAAAAAATCTATATGATTAATATAAAAAATGCAAAGACGATGCGAGGACTGGCATTAAATCGACTGTAAGGGGTTTCTGTCCTTCACATATGTACAAGTATATATGTGGTTTTGGTTTGGTCCTCCTGCTTAACTTTCAAAACTGAAGATTTGCATCCCGGTAGCCCGAGTAGTTTCCAAAGCTGACTCGCCATGCCAACACGGTAAGAACGAGTAGTCGCTCCCCAAACCGGATCGTGTAGCAACACATGAGCTGTCAAACGATCTGACCGCTTCAGAGCCCCGATGTGATCAGATCCACGCTTCTCGCTACGAAATAAGAACTTCCGGCATGTCTTGTTACTCTGCTTTTCACGTTCGCCCCCGAGCGCATATCTGAATGGCCTCTTCTGCTGATCGAGCTAAAGAAACAGTTCCAAGTGTAGCCAGCTTGCCAGTCAAGGCGCAACAGCGTCTCTGTAGCTCTGCCGTGCCGGCCCCGCCGCAGCTCGTTTGCGTGTACTGCATGCCGCTTGACTTGCTGCTCAGTTTACGCAGCCTACGCAGCGGCGGCAGCAGCTCAGTGCGCTTCGCTTCACGCACGCTCGAACGACCGCCTGCTTCTAACTTGAGGCTGTGCTTGCCTCGCGACTTATCACACTGACAACGAAACGGTGGTCTAACATTTCATGAATCGGGTCTGACGTTAAAGTTCTAGACGCTTGGAGGCGATCGCCGGTCCACTGAGTGCTGCCGGTGCTAAGTTGGCACAGCGTGAGTGTATTTAACAGCCAGCATGTTGCGCGCGGTCTACTTTTATTTATTACAGAACATGCATGTCAACACGCGCACAATACAAACACATGACATTGACATCGAGTACTTACATCATCCCATTTCATGAATTTGTTGCCTTTCTTGAGGCTTTCGGAGACGCAGACAGGTTTGAGCTGCAGAGCGTGAACCCCAGGCTGTGCCCCTGCCATTTATATGCATTTACACCGCCAGTCAGATGCAGAATCTATAGGTGTAGAGCACGAGAGACGGCTCTGTGACGGGACGCTACCAGGGTAGGGCAGGACAGGACACAAGCCGCCGTGTGATTTCGCTGCTGCGGCTTCAGTCGTGTGCGTCTCCGTTCTTCATTGCCGCCGCCGCCGCCACCACCGCCGCTGCTGCTGCCGCTCGTGAATCCCGATGGAGAGCGAGCAGAATTGGAGATCAGCGAGAAGTCGAACCTCCTCCGCGTCTTCTCCGCCGCCGCTACCGCTGTTGCTGTTGCTGTTGCTGCTTCCACTGCCGCTGCCGCTTACTGAGCGTACTGACTGACTCACTGGGAGCATCTGAGCCGCTGGAGCCCGGCGCCTCCTAGTGCGCCTCTGGAGCAGCTGCACGCGCGCAGGGACCAGGCGCACAAACTTCAGAGCCACCACAGGTGTCCGTCTCTCACTCGTCTCTATGGCAACCACGCTAAATCGCTGGCGAGCTGCAGACGCTCCGCTCCGAGATCTTGTAAAGAAATCGAAATCATGGTGATCGGGCGGCACCGCAGCGAGCAAAACTCGGGAAATGCTGTGGCCAGCCCACCGAATGCACCCCCCGAGATTGGACGGTGTGGTGGATCCCCTACATCCAAATGAGCCTCTTTATTTTAATAAACGTGCAGACCTCCCAAAAGACATGTGATGAACTTGCAGGCAGCTACCCCGAAATCAAAACACTGGCCGTTATTTACAGGCACTTAATGGAATTCTGATGATTGTACACACAATGGCTTTGTGATGGCGTCCCGCGATCGGGGTGGGTTGGGGGTTAATTTCCAGCGATATAATCAAACTGTTCTGGTGTTGTGTTCCTGCCTCGTGCCCTGTGTTTGTTTGGACAGACTCCGGCTGCCCTATATTTGGGAGATTAATGGATGCATTGATGAATGGATGGATGGAATTAGGAAAGGATTCTTTTAGATTTTTCAGTTTTTCCAGTTTCAAAATTCTGTATCCATCTCACTGCAGATGTCATTTTTACCTTTTGGACTGAGCCACTGTTGAATATGCTGCCTGCGAGCACATCACACCCATCCTGCCCACCGTCACCGAATCCTGGTGTTTTACTGAACAGAAATTTCAGTGGAGGTCCTGTAAAGCTTTAAATGGCTTGACACCAGACTGCATCAGTGACCTCCTCCATCACTCCGCTCCTGGTCGCCCACTAAAGGTCCACCAATTGTGGCAAAATCCCAAACTAACCTGTGCTCAGAGCCTTCAGCTTTATAGAGCCCAGACTTTGGAACGACCTTCCTAAATTCATGAGATCCACCGACACAATTCATTCTTATAAAACAGCTTCACGCTCATTTATTCAGGAAGGCATCGATCACGTGGCAAGACAAAGCTCCCTCCTTCTGAGACTCTTCAAAGACTTAACGGTCGTCCACTGGCTACTTCGGTGACTCGGACATGTCATAGAAATGTCTCCATCTTGTCTCCCTCACGTCATTTTATATGGAGAGCTGGAATCTGACCACGGGAGACTTGTTGTACAGCAATGGTGATGCTAAGACTATCTGAGGGAAACCTTGAAGTCACCAGGCTTAATAATAATAATAATCTCTCTATTATAATAACAAAAAATCTTGGGACCAGGACGAGACTGATTCTGCGACAAGATGTGACTTTTTGAAGAGAAATCCATAGAGACGGAGACTTTTGACATGAGATTCTTTCAAGTCATACCCGACTTACAACTATTTTCAAACAAGATGAGGTGCATTCCGGAACTTAACCTGGACAGACACCAGTTCATTAGATAGATAGATAGATAGATAGATAGATAGATAGATAGATAGATAGATAGATAGATAGATAGATAGATAGATAGATAGATGGGTAGATAGATAGATAGATAGATAGATAGATAGATAGCGTAGTCGGTAGGATTAGATAGATAGATAGATAGATAGATAGATAGATAGATAGATAGATAGGATAGAAATAGATAGATAGATAGATAGATAGATAGATAGATAGATAGATAGATAGATAGATAGATAGATAGATAGATAGATAGATAGATAGTGTAGTGGGCAGGATAAAATAGATAGATAGATAGATAGATAGATAGATAGATAGATAGATAGATAGATACTTTATTAATCCCAAGGGGAAATTCACAAATTCACATTAAAGGGCTTACTTACGAACACACACACACTTATGAAGATCCAGTTTAGAATCGCCCATTCATCTAAATATGGCAGCGAGAAATACTGAGGTCAAACGAATTGACGTGAAAATTGTCAATCGGTTATACGGCAATTCGGTTAAATGCGTATCAATAGACTCTCCTGAAGCAGTTCTTGGTGATGGTGCAGAAGATGAAAACATCGATTTACAATATCAAAAAGAATATCTACAACCGTTAACGCTGTCCAGTTTTCCACTGGCCAAATTATCGTTGAAAGAAGGATGTATCGTACTGTAATCGTGTAATTTATGTCTGAGTAATGGAGTATGCAATAGGACAAGATTAGTTGTACTGAAAATTGGTCGAACAATTCTGACATGTAAAATTTTGACAGGCAACAAGAAAGGTAATGTAGTACATCTTAACAAGAGACACCAAAGGAGATCTTGATATGCCATTCGTATTTAAATGTTTACTGTTTCCCGTTAGAATAGCTTTGTGTGTCCTGCGGTGGGTTGGCACCCTACCCGGGATTGGTTCCTGCCTTGTGCCCTGTGTTGGCTGGGATTGGCTCCAGCAGACCCCCGTGCCCTTTGTTCGGATTCAGCGGGATGGATGGATGGATGACAAGTACCAAATCACAGGGACAAACATTAGAAAAACTCGGTTTATTTATTAGAGAGAAAGAAACGATATTCTCTCACTGGCAGGTATACGATTTCCTATATGGCTGTGAGACCTGGACGCTATCCAGTGACCCAAGATGATAACTGGACTCTTTCACGTGTGTCTCTTCAGAGAATCCTTGGGTACCACTAGTTTGACTTTGTGTTGCTCATGGAGTCCCAAAAGAGGCACATGACCTGCATTGTGAGGGAGTGTCAGTTACGGCACTACGGCCATGTGGCACAATTACCCGAGGGTGATCCGGCTCACTGGACCCACATTATTGAGGACCAGGCCAAGGGGATGCCCATGTAACACTTGGCTGTAGCAGATAGAGGGTCATTTCCAGTGCGTGGTACCGGACCGCGTGTCTGCCTGGGGGGTTGCTAACCAGGATCCCAGGCTGTTTTGTTGTGTGTTGGGTGCTGTACCAGTGCAACCTGACCTGACCTGACCTGCCCTGACCTGCTGCACTGCAGGATTGCCCCATGGTTGAAGGAGGTGCCATAGTGAGATTTCTTCTAGTGGAGGGGGTGAAACCTGCTGAGATTCACCAAAGGTTGTTAGCTCAGCATGGGAGTGAAAACAGCAGGACTCAAAGAAAACTTTATGAATGGTTTGAGAGGTTTAAAGCGGGAAGAACACGTGTCACTGATGAAACTCTGGTCGACCATCAACATCGTGCACACAATCCCACATTTGGATATCATCTTTGGATTAACATTTGTCGTAGAGCGGGATGACTTGGAGTGCCATAAAGTTTGTGCAAGATGTTGGAAGAACGAGTGTAACCCATAAAGCTCGATCTGCTTGATCATCAACATCCCGTACACAAGCCGATATCGAAATAGCGGAGGCCTTCACTAGAAAAGACCCATGGAGTACATTGTCCAGTGCTGCTGCACATCTGGATATCAGCTATGGATCTGCATGTGACATAGAGTGTGATGGCTTGGGGTTACCGTGAAGTTTGCACAAGATGGCTACCCAAAGACAGTAGGGCTCACCAAAATGTTTATGAATGGTTAGAAAGTGTAACAGAGGAAGTTCGATGATGGCAACCATCAACATCATGTACACCAGTACACATCGACATGGCGAAGGTCTTCATCAGAGAAGACCCATGGATCACGTTGCGCATCTGGATATCAGCTGTGGATCTGCATGAGAACATGGTGCGCGATGGCTTGGGATGAAGTTTGCACAAGATGGCTGCCCAAACAGCTTACTGATCTGCACAAGCCAACATCCTTCAGTGAACTTCAGCCAATTCCACTCCCTCTGCCCAAAGAAATCTCACTACGGTGCATCCTTCAGCAGTGGTGCAAACACATGATGGAGTGTCCATGTTCATTTGACCCTCTGTGTAGATGGCGTCTGGTCACAGCTGTTCTAAGCACTGTGTCACCTTATTATCTCCTTCTTCACACCACATAATCCTTATTATTATTTTTTTTTTTTTACAAAGAGAAGCAAATCATCTTTTAATTTGTTTCACCTGAGCCCGAGAAATGTTGTCACCGTCACTCTGTGTACTTTTGTTAACTGCTGCACAGCGTTTAAGGAGACTAATGGGACAGACAAAAAGCCATGAATGGGCAGCTGTTGGCCATTTTTACTGCTGCCTTGTGGTTTCCAGTCCTTTAAAATGGCTCTTAATGCTAATGGGCCCTGAGCAGAATAACAGCTGGAGTCGGATTTATGGCTCTCACACACCGGAGATGACTTTGGCCAGTGGTGTCCATCCCTCAGTGAAAGGAAGTCCATCCAAGGTGGACATATGCAAGAGTCAAAGGATTATACCCACAAACCTGCTCAGGTTAAGAATCCGACTAAAATGTTTCTCGGTGTGTGTTTGTGTTGCAGTCACATCCTCGGCCCACCATGGTTGATGGAATCATTTATCTGGATAGGGTTAGCATGTGTGGCCTGCAGAGGGCACTCATGCCGCTCAAACCCGACACAGACAGAGGCAGGACACAAGTTCAGCACACACACTTTTATTTATTTTTTTTCCCTTTTCCTCGTGGGAAACTCTTTCCCCTGTTTCCCACGTGTTCAGCACAGTTCACTGCACCTAAAACACAGCACAAAACTCTTTCTTTCCTTCGCCTTTTAGCTCTGTCTTGGCCTCCATTCCTCCTCCAGCAGGTTTTGTTCACCTCCTCCCAACTCTGGCTTCTGTTTCAATCCCCAACCCAGAAGTATTTTAAGTGCCAAATGCTTGTCTCCCCAAAGAACTTTCAGGTCAGGCAGAACTCAAGCCTTCACGTCCTGAGAGCTCCCTCTTGTGGCCCAAATGGAACCCAACAGAGCGGCCATATGGGACCACTGTGCACTGTGGGTATACAGGAAGCGGTTCAAACACAACTGGGGGGATGATCTACATGTGGGAAGGGGTCCCGCAAATGTGAACTCCCAAATTGGAAAGAATCCGTTATTTATCGCAGTCAGGATGCTCCATCTATTTTGTCCTTCCTGTATCATGGCTTACCCCTGCCAGGAATGTCATTCCAATCTATGGCAGCTGGGTGCCAGTCCTGTTACTCTTCCCTTCTGTACCATTCATTGCATTGCCCTCCACCTAAGGTAAGGGAAGGGAGTCTGTCACATCTATCTATTTAATCCTGCCAACTACTCTATTATATAGTGCCTTTTTATCTATCTATCTATCTATCTATCTATCTATCTATCTATCTATCTATCTATCTATCTATCTATCTATCTATCTATCTATCTATTGTCAGAGATGCCTGGGGCGACGACTCAGCCTGGATGCCTTAGAGGACCGGAAGAAGGCATGCGCCCATCTCAGACCACGTGGGGGCAGCTACCCTGGTTGCTATGGAGACCTGAGCTTTGAAGCTCAACCCTGTAGGGGCCCGTGGTCACCACCAGGGGGCGCCCCCATGCCTTTGGAGCCCTGGACCTCAGCACTTCTGCCACACCAGGAAGTGCTGGGGGGAAGAGGAGCAGGGACACCCAGAGTGCTTCCGGGGATACAGCCGGCGCTTCTGCCACACTGGGGCGTGTCGGCGGGAGATTGCTGGGAAGCACCTGGATAAAAGGGGCCGCCTCCCTTCATTCAGGGCTGGAGTCGGGTGAGGAGAGGACGAAGCAGGAGAAGGGAGAGTGGAGGCGGCCCGAAGAAGGAGAAAGTCAGAGTGTGTGAGAGGCCTGGACTTTGGGGAAGTCTTGGGGTTTGTGTGGCACTTATTGGACTTGTAAATAGTAGGAACTGTAAATAAACGTGTGGTGGTGTTTTACAACATGTCTGCCTGTCTGTGTCCGGGGCTTAGTTCACACTATCTATCTATCTAATCCTGCCAACTACACTATCTATCTATCTATCTATCTATCTATCTATCTATCTATCTATCTATCTATCTATCTATCTATCTATCTATCTATCTATCTATCTATCTATCTATCTATCTATCTATCTATTTGTGTCAGAGAATAGCCGTTGAAATGACAGGCTAGGGTTTTGTTCCTGTCTTATGCTCTCTTGAGTGATCTCCAAGATTCTTCAGTTCTGCACTATGAGGAGTGTTGCGGACATCTGATATTCATTCTGCAAAAAAAAAAAAAAATGGCTGCACCAAGAAGTAGTGGTCTTATTTGCATTAAAGATGGCATGAAAGATCAGCATGACCTGCTATGCAAATACTTAGATTTGCATTTCTGTTATGCTCCTGACAGACAGCGTTGGAATGCTGGAGATCAGGCTCACCTGAAAATTTGGTAACAAAAAGACCGCCTCAGCAATACTTTTGTACAAATAAAATGTAATCATCACGGTGCGTATTTTAAAGAGGACAGCAGAAGGGACAAAACTTCCAGAAAAGAAGGAAGTTTACTGCTCCTGTCTGTTCAACAAAGTTCAGCCCAACGTGACCTGGAGGACTTAATCTGATGATCAAGCTTATGGGACTCACACACATTTCTTTACTATTATGTCTATTTTGAACATTGTTCCTTTTGTTTTGTATTATTTTATCATCATTATGAATATGCCTCAAACCTGCTGTTGAAGGGAGCTGTAGAATTACTTTACAATCTCCTTTTGAGTATTGTACAATGAAAAAAAAACCCCACAGATAAAAATTTGAGGAACCACTTTAGTAACTCTGTATAATTTGACAGGTGTGAAGAATAAACTCGAAATTAGTTGTGGAGATGTCTTTACAGGCATGAGTCCAAAAAGAACAGAAGTAGATAACTGGTTTGCTGGTTTATGAAGGAAGATGGTAGGAAGGGGCGGATCCAGAAGGAGGGACGCCAGTGGTGACATCAGTGATGGGAGGGCCGTCAATCACCCAGTCTGCAGAGGGAGAAAGAGAGAAAGGATTACAGAAAAGTGCCAACCCCTGGCTCAGAGGGTAACTACATTTACTGGACATTTAGCTGTCTCCCGTGTGCAGGCACGTGACAGTATTAACAAGTCCTTGCAGTTTGATTGACACATTTTACTTATATAGATTAATAATAGATAGTGAATATAAGATAGATAGTGAATATAAATAGATGTTGTGGCAGGGTGCATGAATGACAGGTCACACAGCGGAAGAATAGCTGGAACAGCAACCAGGTTGCCCCGTTTAATAATAGAAAGTCCAACAAAAATACGCGTCTTGGCTTCAATAAGAAGCCCACCTGGGCAACGTAAACATCAAAAGAAATTCGGTGGAAATCAGGGACAGTCACTGGAGCTCCGTCCAGAGGTCTGCTCTGTTTACAAATGGCGCCTCCTTTTGGGCAGCTGGGTGTCTTATATCATCCAGACAGGAAGGGCGGGGTGGGGTGTGGCTAAGTGCCCTTAATGGAGAGAAGAAGAGATTGTTAGTGACAGCGCCCCCTCTCGTCATTGTGGATTATCGCATACCTTAGTCGAGCCTGTGAGGAAATCCATGGACCACATGAATGATAATATATACATAGTGTACATAGACGTTATGCAGATTGAGAAAAAGTAAGTACACCCTGTTAGTTTTGACTTTTTCAACCTATTTAAACAGTTAAACAGTCAATCTACATGCAAACAGCGCCGATGGGTAAAGGTGACATACTTTAATAAAAACACTGGGAAAATTTGCCTTCTCACTAATATATTCAACAAAACCTCAACAGATATGATGGCCTCCTGAGGTAAAGATAAGCCCTTCCTTGGCCTCAGAAGATGGCATTGCCCTCTTTTAGCAGGAATGACTTCTTGTAGGTGTTTTGCATAACCACCCCCCAATCTCGGACATTAATTCGCTGAAATGTTGGACCCGTCCTTCATGCAAAATTCCTTCAGCTTTAAAATGTTTGTGGGTGTTCTTGCAGGTCGTGCCCTTTTCAACATCTCAGTGGGTTTTAACGTTGTCTAGGCCAATCCATTTCTACCTTATTGAGCCATTCCTTACCAAGGAAAGAGCAAAAACAGAGGAACAATGGAGTCTTTAAGGGATCAGGTCCAAGATCATAATGCAACAATGAGAATCCTTTGAACAGAGAATGATACGCAAAGATAACCAGGAAATCCAACACAGAATTCACGTACACTCCTACAAACGAATGATTCCCAACTCCAGAGCCTTCTCAGACAGTTTACATAGTAGTATGCGACAGAGTCTCTGCAATTAACGTGACTGAGTGATCATAACCTTCAACAGAATCGTAGTCAGAGACAGGAGAAAGATCAAAATATATTGAGCAGACAAAGCAGAGGCCATCATCAAAATCGAAGTCAAAAAACGAATCCGGAAACCTAAAACAAACCGAGTCCTTGGGCTACTCGAAAGCAAATTAACTGACACTAAGAGACTGATGTTTCTTAATCCAGCTGAAGGATGGTTTCTGCTTGAGCCGCATTTATAATTATCCAGAGACGTCATCGACGTGACGAATCGTGATTGTGTAATGTGTCAATCATGGCGCATAAACAACAAGAAAAATTAAATAAATCATAACTGTCCGGCCCAAGGATGCACTCCAAGTGTGACCATCTGGTTTCAAAGGAAACTGATAGTGGATTCCTCCCAGCAGCCTAGCAATATGAATGTTGAGAGTGAGAACCTAAATATCCCTCAACTCTGTAGCCCACCCTAGTCCACCAGATACTCGACCCTGGAACGCCGTATCTTAGACCCCAGAGTCTTAGGTACCTCAGACTCATGATGGCCATCAACAACAACTGGAGGAGATAGAGCAGATGGGGCAGAAAATCGACATGTGTGATAATGACTCAATGAGAGAAGCATGGAGAGCGGGTGGTCCGCAAATGAGAGGGGAGAGCCAGTTGATACGTGACAGGAGAGACTCTCAGGAGAAGAGGATCAGGATCAATGAATTTCAGTCGTAACTTAAGCAGGCAGTTTAAGTACTTTTCTCCATCTAAAGGATACTTTTTACTTACACCGCAGCTTTTAGAGCTTTAGAACACTCTGGTCGAGAACAGGCCATTCAGCCCAACAAAGCTCGCAAGTCCTATCCACTTAATTCTTCCAAAAACATCCAGTTGAGTTTTCAAAGTCCCTAAAGTCTTAATGTCTACCACACTACTTGGTCGCTTATTCCAAGTGCCTATCATTCTTTCTGTGAATAGAAACTTCCTAATGTTTGCGCGAAATTTACCCTTCACAAGTTTCCAACTGTGTCCCTGTGTTCTCCGTGAACTCATTTTAAAGTCACTGCACTAATTCCCTTCATAATTTTAAACACTTCAGTCAGGTCTCCTCTTCATCTCCTTTAAAGGCTCAGCTCTTTTCATCTTTCCTCATAACTCATCCCCTGTAGCCCTGGAATCAGCCGAGTTGCTCTTCTCTGGACCTTTTCTTGTGCTGTTGTGTCCTTTTTGTAGCCTGGAGACCAAAACTGCACCCAGGACTCCAGATGAGGCCTCACCAGTGTGTTATTAAAACTGAGCAGAAGCTCCTGTGATTTGTACTCCACACGTCAAGGCGCTATATAACCGGACATTCTGTTAGCCTTCTAAATGGCTTCTGAACACTGTCTAGAAGTCGATAGCTTAGAGTCCACTGCGACTCCTAAGTCCTTCTCATAAGGTGGACTCTCTCTTTTCCGACCACCCATTGTGTATTCAAACCTCACATTTTTCCTTCCTATGTGTTATTCTTCACAGTTACTGACATTAAATTTAATCTGCCGCAAATCTTCCCAAGCCTGTCTGCTATCCAAGTCCTTCTGTGATGATATAACAGATTTTAAAATTATCTGCTAATCCACCTATCTTGGTATCATCTTCAAACTTAACCAGCTTGTTACTTATATTCTTATCTAAATCATTTATAGATATTAAAAATAGCAGCAGCCCCAGCACTGACCCCCTGTGGAACACCACTCTTAACATCGTCCAATTCCGATGAGACTCCTTGCACCATCACCCTCACCCATCGACGTGAAAAATTGGGATTTTCCTTATGCGTTAATCACGAAACGTAAACAAACAAAATAAAATACACAAAAATAACACATATTACAACAAATAGCCTGCGGGAAGGCATGGGAGCGGTAATATCAGGGTGGCCCTGCCTCCTGGGGCTCCACTGACAAGGGACGGGCAACATAAGTACAGTCAGGTCCATAAGTGTTTTGGACAGTGACACAGTATTCATCTTTTTGGCTCTGTACCCCGCCACAATGGATTTGAAATAAAGCAATCATTATAAGACTGAAGTGTAGACTTTAAGATTTAATTCAAGAGGTTTAACAGAAATGAGCCATCTAGGAATGACAGCCATTTTTTCTGCATAGCCAACCCCCATTTCCAAAGGCTTGAAAGTGTATGGACATTTGAGTGACAGGCTGTTCCATAGCCAGCTACCAGCAGGTCCCTTGTTATTTCATTTATTTTTAAGCAGGTAGAAGGTCTGCAGTTGATTCCAAGTGTGGATTTTGTATTTGAAAGGTGTCACTGTGAACTGTCAATGTGACGTCTAAAGTGCTGGACATCTTTAGGCAGAGAAAACAAAACAAACCCTTTACAGAGACAGCAGAAACACCAGGAGTGGTCAACTCAACCATTTGGTAGATTCTTAAAGAGAAGGAACACACTGGTGAGCTCAGCAACATTAGAGTGTCTGGAAAACCACAGAAAATAACCATGCTGGACAATTGCAGGACTCTATCCTTGGTAAAGAAGAACCAATTCATGACATTTAGCCAAACCAAGACCACATCTATCATTGTCAAAGTCTACAATCAAGAGAAGACTTCATGAAAGTAAAGACAGAGGGAATACCACAAGATACAAACCACTATAGGAAGGACAGGTTAGACTTTGCCTAAAAAAACATTTTTGAAAAGCCTGTCCAGTTCTGGAAAAGTTAACTTTGGAGAAATGAAATTAAGATCAAGATGTACCAGGATGTGGAAAGAGAGGGGTATGGAGAAGAGAAGAAAGTGCTTATGATTTGAAGAACAGCACATCATCTGTGAAACATGGCGGAGGACGTGTTATGGCCTGATCATACGTGGCTGGCAACAGAAGTCAATCACTGGTGTTTATTGATGATGTGACTGCTGACAGAAGTCACAGGATGAATTCTGAAGTGTCCAGGGTGCTCAACTGTCTGCTCAGATTAGGACCAATACTGCACAACTGACCGGGCGACACTTCATGGTACAGATGGACAATGAGCCACAACACACTGCGATGGTAAACCAAGTGCTTTGGAACTCAAAGTAGTGGAGTATTCTTCAATGGTTAAGTCAAGCAACTGACCTCAACTCAACTGAATGTGCAATTCACTTACTGAACACCAAACTGATGGCAGAAAGTCCAACAAACAAGCAGCACCTGAAGACAGCGGGCAGTAAAGGCCTGGCAAAGACATCAGTGGGGTGGAAACCCGGCACTTGGAGTTGGCCGTGGGTAAGGACTTCAGGCAGTCGTCAATTGGAAAGGACTTTCAACCAAATATTGAAAATGATCATTACATTCATGATGATGTCAGTTTGTCCAGATACCTGTGAGCCCCTGAAAATGAGGGGACTGTAAATAAAATGGCTGCCTTTTCTAAATAGCACATACAAACCCTTTGAATCAAATACTTCTGGACCTAAGTGTACTGTAAATTTAAAGGGACAATATGTAATAAGAAACAAAGAAGACACAGAAAAGCAAAATAAGCAGAAGCCTAGGCTGAAGCACGACAGTCCACTGCTCACCATGGTGGTCGTCATTCTCACGTTTCTGCCTAACACTTTTTTTCGACAAGGTGAGCGTAACGCTTCCCAAATGGTGAGGATGTTAAGACCCCATCGACCTGAAGATACAGCTGGACTGCGTCAGAAGAAGTCAACCAGACTGGAGAGCAAAGCACTGCAGGTATCTGATGGTAGTGCTCACAAATGGACAAGAGAGAATCTGTCACAACGCAAGCTCCATAAGTATGACATGCATGGAGGATTTGGAGAGCAAGACCATGTATGGTCTCAGCGATGTTGTCACAACGTAAGCTCCGTAAGTGATACTAAATTGATGGACGACAGAGAATCTGTCGCAACGCAAGCTCCATAAGTATGAACTGCTTAGGGGGATTCAGAAAGCAAGACCATGTATGGTCTCAGAGATATTCTTGAGATGGACACAAGCTCCATAAGTTTGATTAAAGTGGAGGTTTTGGGAAGCAAGCCCATGTATGATCTCAGTGATGCTCTTGTGATGTAAGCTTCATAAGTATGTGTAAATTGGATAATGTGTAGAGCAGGACCATGTATGGCCTCATTGAATTTGTCACAACATAAGCTTCATAAGTATAACCTACTTAGGGGACTTGGAGAGCAAGCCCATGTATGGTCTCAGTGATGTTCTTGCGATGGATGCAAGCTCCATAAGTTTGATTAAACTTGAGGATTTTGGAAGCAAGCCCACATATGGTCTCAGTGATGTTCTTGTGATGTAAGCTTCATAAGTATGACCTGCTTGGAGGATTTGGAGAGAAACACAGTGTATGGTCTCAGTGATGTTCTTGCAACATAACCTTAAAACATACAACTTGACTGCTGAATTTGGAGAACAAAACCACATATGGTCTTAGTGATGTTGTCACAATGTAAGCTCCATACGTATGACCTCCTTGGAGGATTCACAAAGCAATCCCATGTACGGTCTCAGGGATGTTCTTGCAATGGATGCAAGCTCCATAAGTTTGATTAAGCTGGAGGATTTGAGAAGCAAGCCCATATATGGTGTCCGTGATGTTCTTGCGATATAAGCTTCATGAGTATGACTAAATTGGAGGATTTGGAGAGCAAGACTGTGTATGGTCTCAGTGATGTTCTTGTAACGTAACATTAAAACATACAACTTGACTGGAAAATTTGGAGAACACAACCACATAAGTATGACCTCCTTGGAAGATTCACAAAGCAAGCCCATGTATGTTTTTGCAACATAACCTTAATACGTTTGACTCACCTGGAGGATTTGGAAAGCAATCCCATGTATGGTCTCAGTGATGTTATTGTGATGGATGCAAGCTCCATAAGTTTAATTAAACTGGAGGATTTGGGAAGCAGACCCATGTATGGTCTCAGGGATGTTCTTGCAATGTAAGCTCCGTAAATTGGAGGATTCACAAAGGAAGCCCATGTATTGCATCGGATTGGATGGCCCAGCTCTGTTTTAGCTGTGGAATGGCCAAATGGGGGTGGCAGCTTGATGGCTGAAGTCTCCAGGACTTTAAACAAATCCAAATCCTATTATGTGATATCATCTACTATTAAATTCTGCTCCATATTTGTAAAATTTTTATTTTTATACTGTATTGAGGATTTGTTCTGTTCTGTGTATTGTGTTGTATTGTATTGACCTCCTTCTTTTTGACACCCACTGCATGCCCAGCCTACCTGGTGTGAAAGAACGAGTCTCAATACTCTTAAAAAGGTTTGGGGCAGCCACCCGTATATTGTTCCTAGCTGCAAAAGGATTATATTTGACACAGCGATGTTGTTTGTTTGAGTTCCCACACTGAACTGATTTAGATGGTCAAGATGGAGGATTTATATTCTGTAACCCGGAAGTGACGTCAGTCTGGGTGCCGGAACAGGAAGTGACGTCAGTCTAGGTGCCGGAACAGGAAGTGATGTCAGGTCAGGCAGGTTTTCCTGTATTTGATCTGCAGAAATAACAGACAAAGGTTTAGAGCACCCCCTGGCCTGGTGGGTAATCACCTCCACTTGGTCCCTTCAGCTCGCTCCTAGTCGCACATGTGTAACACTGGAAAGGGGTCTCTCTTTGAACTGCCTTTCTCGAGGTTTCTTTAGTTTTTTCCCTACTGGGTATTTTTTGGGAGTTTTTCCTTTTCGTCTTAGGGAGTCAAGGCTGGGGGGGGCTCTCAAGAGGCAGGGCCTGTTAAAGCCCATTGCCGCACTTCTTGTGTGATTTTGGGCTGTACAAGAATAACTTGTATTGTATTTTATTGTGTGGTCTCAGGGACGTTCTTGCGACGTATCTTAATACGTATGACTTGCCTGGAGGATTTGGAGAGCTAACCCATGTATGGTCTCAGGGATGTTGTTGGGATGCCGGCGCTCACAAATGGACAGCAGAGAGCACCTGGACTGCCCGTCACGGTCACAAGATGTAAGAACATCCCAAAGCCCACCGATTAACCTGTTTAAATTAGTCGATCAGTCCAAAGGAGGCAGCGTTCAGAATAAAGTCTCCCTTTCCTGGCATACTGTATTGACTGTGGCTCTAACAGAAATTAAACACACAAGTCCACGATAGGTGAGTCGATGTTCAGAGTGAAAGCGTATGACAGCAAACAGCTGGCAAAGAGGTGCCAGAGGGAAGTTTCTTTTTTTTCTTTTTCGCCTCGTCTGCCTGCAGCAGAGCTGTCTGTCGAAAAGACTTTGCAATATGGCAGTAGCCCTGGGAATTAAACCATAAAGGCCGCTCTAGAGAAAAGCCCCGGGGTACAACAGTTGGCTCTGCTGGAAACTGATGGAGGTGTTTGTTTAAATTTGCCTATGGTCTTGTGTAACGTTTCTAAAATAATTGTACCTTTCCTTTACTTTCACAAATGAATGAATAACGCAGCAATTAAAAAGTATTCTTGGTAGAAAATGACTAAATAAGCTCAAATGACTTGCCCACCTTAATGAAAAGAAGAAGTGTCTGAGAAAAAAAAAAGCAGAAGACATTACAAAGGCTTTGGGGGGCACAGCCACCCCCTTATACTGAAACAATGTAAATCAGAAATCAAACACGTCTTTACAGAACACGCCTGTGAGGGTGTGGTCTGGAAACGGATACAAGTCGGATATGACATCATCACTGGGTGGGCCGGTGGTGACGTCACAGGGAGGGCATGTTCTTCGGCTGGTCTACAGAGGGACAAAAGGAGGAAGGATCTGATGACAGCGCCAACCCCTGGTCTGATGGAGAAATAACACCATTTGAGCCCCTCAGTTGTCTCCCATGCGCAGGAGGATGACACTGTGTATCCGTTGTGGGGGACTGCCGACTGCTCAACCCGGCCAGGATGCCCAAAGAGGGGAAAGATGAGGGAAAGCAGCTCCCCCAAGACGCCAGATGGCGATGTCCCTGCAGAACAGCGGTTCCCTAGATTCCCGCAAGGCATCATGGGATTTGGAGTTTAGCTTCTCAGCCCTGCTGGATTCCGTGGGTCCCGCCAGGAGACACAGCTGGGGGACTTGGAGACTCGTATCTTTTCCATAGTCATGGGGACAGAAGTTCTAAAGTATTTCCGGGCTGACAGAAAACTTAACTTCTCCAGCTGACCCGGAAGTGCAGGAATGTCACATGGATGGAAGAACCAAAGCACTTCCGGGTCAGACACTATATAAAGGACTGTTGGAGACCCAGCAAGTGAGCCGGAGTCAGAAGGAGTGTGACAGAGCTTGCTGGGAGGTGTGGAGGAGAGATTTGTGTTTGTTAGTTGTGATTATTATTGTGGTATTGTCTGTTTATTGTGCCTGAGGTGCTTTGGAGGCACTGCTTAAAGAAAGAAGCATTAAAATTCTTCATGGAGCTTTTATCCTGTGTCTGTTGGGTTTAAGGGTTGACAGCCACCCCTAGTGTTCTTACACCATCCAGTTGCTGTGTACCCTAACATTATAACCGATGGCACGTCACAAACATTAACACTGCTTTTACAAAATCCCACAGCAAATGGCACATATCAATTATGTTAACAGATGACTTACGCATCGTAGTTGTCATTCCAACACATGGTGCCTCACAGACATTTGTAGTCAGGCATTTTTATTGCTACAAATATTTATCATGTACCACCTGTTGGAAATGAACATTGCTTTTACACCCTTATACCAATGTTTGTTTGAAAACCGTGAAGCTGTAGAGGAACTGAAAGAAGTAACCATTTAGAAAATATTTGAAGTATTTACGGCGGGTTTGTGTGTTTCACTAGTAACACTTGTGAACACTTGAACTCCTCCGCTACGGGCAACTGTTCTCTTCTCTTCTAGAGAGAGCCATCCAGTCTTTTCCTAACCATGACCTCAGATTTGGAGGTGCTGATTCTCATCTTAACCCCTTAACACTCAGCCGCAAATCGCTCAAATGCGTGCCAAAGGTCACCACCTAACGAGGCGACCATGCTATCTAAAGCCTCTCCAACCGGACCCCCTCATACCCTCGGCTGTGCCTTGATGTCCTGTCCATGAAAACAACAAGACACAGCCTTGATGGAGCCCGACGCTCATAGTGACTTGACACCAGGTATTCAGACACAGCTCTCACCGCATCCATATAGAAGATGAGTGACACGTAAGAGTGCCCCCCAGTTACCCCCAAGTTCCTGCAGGACTTCCCACAACACTTGCTGAGGGTTCACGGTCACATGCTTTGTCCATATCTACAACACAAAACATTGTTGGGGTAGCACGTTTAATGCGTATATTCCGTGCCACATGGAAGACAGATAAAGCCCCCTTGGAATGGCAGGCGGTTGTGGTGGTCCCCATATTTAAGCAAGGTGACCAGACAGTGTGCTCCAACTACAAAGACATCACATACCTCACCTTCCCCGGTAAGGAATACACAGGGCTGCCGGAGGAAAGACTCTGCCTGATGGATGAGCCAAAGACACGTGAAGAACGATGTGAATGCCGTCTTGGTCGTGGAACAGCAGACCAGCTCTTCTCCCTCACTTGCTGGAGGGTGAATGGGAGTATGGTAACTGAGCCCACATTAATAAATCTTATTCATTTTAGTGTGGTTTCCAGGGTTTTATTTAGGATCTGGGGTCCACTTTGGTGACCCCTAATAATCCCCACTGCAGGTAGTTCTTTTGTAGGTTTTGCAAATGCCATAATGGAGGGACTGGCATCCCAAACAGAGATGGGTAGAGTGATTCCTGTCCTGGATGGGATTCCACAAAGGAAGGATGTGGATGGACGGACATTGATGTCCGCCGGGTTGATTGCCGGTAGCTTTCCTGGAATGACAGAGGTTGGCAGCGTCCATCTGGTGGAACTCCCATTTGTACAGCAGCAGAGCATATTGGGAGCTGTAGTCCTGCTGGGCAGCCCTGTTGACTGCCACTAGGGGGAGCTGCAAAGGAATGCTACCACTACTTTGGAGGGCTTCTGTCTGACCCTGAATGGTCGGGCACCACAAGTATTCCAGGGTCTGGCATAAAAGAAGCCTCCTGATTGGCATCGGGGGGGCAATGTAGATGTAGAAAACGGCGGCACCCTTTTGAGAATGATATGCTGCCGGACTGACTTTAACTCTCGGAAGATGTTATTGTCAAATTAATAACTTTTTATTTCACCTTAAATCTGTGTTTGGCTGAGTTGTGTTTGATGTTTGGGGGCTCGGTGAAGCCCCCCTAGTGTCCACAGTGTATTCCTTAGCCCTCCTTAGGGCAGCGTCACCTCATTTCCGTGCTTTGCCTGCTAGGCATTTCTCTCTGTTGTCCAGCAGAATACCAGGCTGCCACACATCACAATGTAAATAACACGCCATTCCGATATACCAATCCTAACAATTTCTGTTTAATTATATTAAAAGAGTCCTGTAATAAACTAGAAACTCTGCCATGACATTAAATTAGGCGATGAGGGCACTGCGATTCTTTTTTCAATCATGTCGGAGTTAGATGCAATAAAAATGTTAATTCAGTCAAGATAACCATTAATATTATAATGGAGCCTTTGCTTTGGCTACTGGTGTATTTTCATCCGTCAGTAACTTGCATTCAAAAAGCCCTGATGGCATTTCTCCCCAACGCATTGTGTGCCCATGAAGGAGGTAATCGTTTTGAATTAATATAATTTCCAGTCTGATAATAATAATAATAATAATAAAAAAATGTGTCAGAGATATACGGCAAGAAAGCTTCAATAAATGGGAATGTTCTCGTAAAGCCGACATCATATTGGATGAGCTGGGCTGCTTTATCTAACGTAGCCTCACAGTCCTGTAGCTCTGGTCGACACTTCTCGCCTCGGTCATTCATTTCTTTTTAATATTTTTGACATTTGAGTAATCGCCTCAGTCAATATGGAGCACACTTTCCTTAACACGTCTTCAGTGACATTCCCAGACTCAGCAGGACTTTGAGTTCTGTCACATCAGACGCCTTCATACAGGGAGACCCACCCGGGGGTTCATCGTGCCCAGGCTGTACTCTCCCTCACAGCTCTCTTCTAATTCTAATCTCTGGCTATCGTAAGGATCCTTAACTTGTCAGCCACACACATAGTTGATGCCAAGGAGGCAGGAGTGCCTTGCAGGAGGACTGGCCAGCGAACCCCCCTGCCGTTTGCTGTAATCCGCTTACAGCTCGTCTAGCAGCCATTCTCCCTGCACTGTGTCTCCAACTTCGACCCTTCCATGGAGCAGTAAGCTCCATAAGCTTGGAGGATTTGGAAACCAAGACCCTGAATGGTCTCAGTGATGTTCTTGCAATGTAAGCTGCATAAGTATGACCTGCTTGGGAGATTCAGAAAGCAAGACCACGTATAGTCTCAGTGATGTTCTTGAGATGTAACCTTAATACGTGTGACTTGACTGAAATTTGATTTCTAATTTGGAGAGCAAGACCACCTATGGTCTCAGTGATGTTGTTATAATGTAAACTCCATAAGTATGACCTCTTCGGTGGATTCGGAAAGCAAGCCCATGTGTGGTCTCAGTGATGTTCTTGTGATGGATGCAAGCTCCAGAAGTATGATTAAACTGGAGGATTTGGGAAGCAAGTCCATGTATGGTCTCAGTGATGTTTCTGTGACGTAACCTTAATATGTATGACTTGCTTGGAGGATTTGGAGAGAGCAAGTCCATTTATGGTCTCAGAGAATGTGTTGCAACTCAACCTCCATCAATATGACCTGCTTGGAAGATTTAGAGAGTAAGACCACATATGGTCTGAGTGATGTTGTCACAATGTAAGCAACATAAGTATGACCTCCATGGAGGATTCAGACAGCAAGACTATGTATGGTCTCAGGGATGTTCTTGCGACAAAACCTTAATATATATGACTTGCCTGGAAGATTTGGAGAGTAGAACCACGTATGGTCTCAGTGACATTGGTGTGATGGACACAAGCTCCATAAGTGTGACCTGCTTGAAGGATTTGGAGAACAAGCCCATGTATGTCCTCAGTGATGTTCTTGCAAGATGACCTTAATATGTATGACTTGCCTGGAGGATCTGGAGAGCAAGTCCATGTATGGTCTCAGTGAAAGTGTCACAACTCAATGCCCATAAGTATGACTTGCTTAGAGGATTTGGAGAGCAAGACCATGTATGTTCTCAGTAATGTTGTTGCGATGGATGCAAGCTCCATAAGTACAACTTGCTTGGGGGAGTTGGAAAGCAAGACCACATATGGCCTCAATGATGTTCTTGTGATGTAAACTCCAAAGGCATGATTAAATTGAGCGATTTGGAGAGCAAGACCATTTATGGCCTCATTTAATTTGTCACAATGCAAGCTCCTTAAGTGTGACCTACTTGGAGGATTTGGAGAGCAAGACCATGTATGGTCTCAGGGATGTTCATGCAACGTAACCTTAAAATGTACAACTTGACTGGAGAATTTGGAGAAAAAGACCACATATTGTCTCAGTGATGTTGTCACAATGTAAGCTCCATAAGTTTGACTAAATTGGAGGATTCAGAAAGCAAGACCATATATGGTCTAAGTAATGTTTCTGTGATAGACGCAAGCTCCATAAGTATGACCTGCTTGGAGGATTTGGAGAGCAAGACCATTTATGGTCTCAGTAATGTTGTTGTGACAGATGCAAGCTCCATAAGTACAACCTGCTTGGGGGATTCAGAAAGCAAGACCACATATGGCCTCAATGATGTTCTCACAATGTAAGCTCCATTAGTATGACCTGCTTTGGAGATTCGGAAAGCAAGACAACATATGGTGTCAGTGATCTTCTTGTGACGTAAACTCCAAAGGCATGGAAGCTGCATGAGTATGACCTCTTTAGAGGATTCAGAAAGCAAGACCATGTTTGGTCTCTGTGATGTTCTTGCGACGTAACCTTAAAACGTACAACTTGACTGGAGAATTTGGAGAACAAGACCACATATGGTCTCAGTGATGTTCTTGTAACGTAAATTCCATAAGCATGATTAAATTGGAGGATTTGGAGAGCAAGACTGTGTATGGTCTCATTGAATTTGTCACAATGCAAACTCCTTGAGTATGACCTCCTTGGAGGATTTGGAGAGCAAGACCATATGGTCTCAGTGATGTTCTTGCGACATAACCTTAATATGTACAACTTGCCTGTAAGATCTGGAGAGTAGAACCATGTATGGTCTCAGTGAATCTGTCACAACGTTAGCTCCATAAGTATGACCTGCATGGAGGATTTGGAGTTAATCTGAACTGGTGCTTAGCCCAGTTACATAGAGGGCTGTGCATTCAGGTTTTCAATGTATCTGATTAGAAGGCTAAATGGAGGCCACTTTCATATATAATTATAATAACTTTGTCTTTGTTGTATTTATATTAAATCTATTTTTTCTGACAAACAGAAATTCTTGTTTAATTTAAGAACTGCATTTTGGCTAAAAAAATACAAAACAAAGGCAGGTAGTAACTCAGATATCTAGCAGCATTTAGTCAGAAAGTCAAAGAGGAATGCAGCTACAGTTCTTGAAAAATAAAATTGTTGTCCTTGGCCTTGGCCTCGGATATGGGCGCAAGTATCGGACTACCAGTCGAAGAATCCCCTTTTTAAAATCCAACAGAAATGTATAATGGCGAAACAAAAAAATTGGTGACCTCCATGACTTCTCTTTCTTCATTCTGTCTGTGTTCATTCTTGTTATAAACTCAGAGTCCGAAGGCACGCAAGTCCCGAAAAGCAGTTCCTAAACTGCCCACCAGAGGGGGACATACCACCAAACCCAAGCAAGATAAAGTGCCCGACACAAAATCTGTATAAAAACAGTAAGGTTTTATCTTTCACGAAATGCTCTGTCACACGGTGAAACTCCATGGAGTACAAGAAGCAAAGGAATTGCCCTAAAACATCCCAATGCCGAGGCCAAGGTCACAAAAAGATTAAAAAGTCCAGAAAATCACAAGGTGTGGCAAAACACAATAAGTCACCCACTCCAGAGTGCATTTACAATGAAGTGCCAGGAACTATGGGAGGACCCCCAGATACTGAATGGAGGGCAATTCCTAACTGGTGGCCCCGCCTTTTGGCGGAGGGGACCACCCACAAAACACATGGGGCGTAACGCAATTAGCTTAAGGATGAGATCAAAAACAAAGAACAATGCTCATAATCAGCAAAGGCAACTGTGGTGGACGGCTGGAGCTCTTGCCCAGCTGGGACGCCTGGAGGATAAGAAGACTGGGAGAGAAGCCATATCTCCTCGGAAACACGAGAGAGCCTTTGGACAATTCCGGAGCCACGGACTGCAGCACATCCGCCACACCACAAAGATCATCAAGGAGCTCCTGTGGAGCACATCCGGTGACAATATAAAAGGGGCCGCATCACTCCAGTCAGGAGGAGGGGGACAGAGCTTGAGAAGGAAGGAGAAGAAAGAAAAGGAAAGAATAAAGAAGGAAAAGAAAGAAGGGACTGAGCTATTTTGGTGATTTGTGCACCATGTAAGCTGCTGTGTTGAGAATAAAAGAAAATAAAAGCGTGAGCTGTCTTATAAGTGCGCGTCTTGTGTCTGTCTGAGTTGGGGTGGGTAGCTGGCACACCCCCTACAGGTGTCACGCAACATTTGCATAAATAAATGGCACAAAACATGACAGGTCTCTTGCCTTTCTCCCATCAATGGGTCCATTGGCATGACAACCCTTTTCCCTTCTGGCACCAAACTTATAGCAGACTGTGAGGAAGGGGCGTGGCCTCTGGAGAGCAGGGCGTGGTCAAAGATCAGCTGGGTTTGGCCCTTCAGGGCTGTAGGGCAATAGAGAAGAAAAAGAAGGTTAGCAACAGCGCCCTCTATTGTCATGGAGTAGAACCTTTTATCTGTAAGATGTCGACTAGGCATGCAACCTTAGTGTGTGTGTGTGTGTGTGTGTTTGCATCTGCTGGTATTGTATTATCATCAGCTGTCCTGAGGACATGCAAGTAATCAATGGGGGAGCAAAGGATGAATATGGAGGGCCAAGCTCATTAGTGAGCCCCTTTCAAGCCCCGGCCATATCAATACAGTATGTAAGGGTGGTCAGTTGCAGAGGTTGGCGTCTGGAGTGGTGGGTTGCAGTGGATGGTTTTCCAGTCCTGGCACTGCCACTACAAGTTATGTACTATTTGATCAAGGGATGAAGAGCCTTCCAAATTTAAGTTTCTATGTTTCTAAATATTGGTGCTCACGAAATAATAAAATCTATGAGAAGCTGCATACTTTAGATGTGCATCGCCCATCTGAGGCGAATTTCATTAGAATTCCGTGGAGCTCCTGGAATCGCAGGCTGGCCTGGCTGGCAGTTGTCCGAAATGTGCGGCAGGTGGCACAGCCTGTCCCCGGGGACACAGATCTGAAGATGAACAATGCTGCTCCGAGCGAGTGACAAAGTGCACGGGTGGCTGAAGGCGGGTGGAACAGAACAATGAATAAAAAAGAAAATACGGCCAGCCGCCTCCCGAGCAGCACATTGGTCCTTAAGGTACGACCGTAGCTGTTCGAGGAGATGGAGCTCAGGGTCTGCTTGGGGACGTTCTGCTATGCATTTTAAACTGCAGCACTGGAGGCAAATGTTCTGGGAAGTGCATCACCAAGAAGAAGAATAAATAATGAAACGTGGAAAGAGCATCACAGACTGGGTGGTCAGGTTAATCAAGACAGCGTTGTCACTTATTGATTGGCTCTGTAAGGCTCATTATCTAAACGTCTAATCAGTGTTGCGGTCGTTTGTTACCATCATCCGCCCCTCGGTGGTCCCACTTAAACAAAATAAACCTTTTCAGAACAAGTCTCTCTATCAGTGCTGGACGTGCTGGCAGCCATTGTATAAGGAGACGAAGGGACAAGCAGAGGAATCAAAGGTCAGGGGGGCAGGTCTGCTAAAGAAATGGCAGGCGTATCACGCAGATGCGCTGCTGACATTTGCAAAGTATGGACAGAAGTGCCAATACTGTGTTTGTGGCTGAGCAGTTAATGAGGAGTCTGGCCACACTTCTGAGGCGAGGATGAAATCCAAATGGAGAAAACGGGGCCTTTGTCAGCTTTGAGGAAGAAACCCATGGCTACTAATATGAAGTGGGGAATAACAAACACGCGGTTACTGAATCAAATGATAGATGGGCGAAAAGGTGGTATATAGGTAGAGAGACGTGAAGGGCACTAGTAATAAACAGAGGAGGGAACGATACCAACGTCTGAAAATTATAGACAGATGGGAAAAGAACTGCATAATAAATAGATCAGCAGACGTGAAAGGCACTTTAGATTAAACAGTGTAACAAAAAGAGAAACAAAGCCTAAGGTGTTGGGGTACCACGGGGTGAACCCCTCAGGGAGTCTTCACAAAAAAATGGAACACAAAGAAAAATATGATCATCAGGTCAATGGCCACTTAATCAACATGTGTCCTCTTCAAGCATGAGTCCATTAAGGCCATCTTCTTCATCTTCCATTACTGCCAACTACTGGAAGGAGGTTCCCACTTCCTTCTTCTTCTTCTTCTTGTTTGTGTTCTTGTTGTTGTTCTTCTTCTTCTTGTTCATGTTCTTCTTTTCTTCTCCTCCCAGATAATGGCAGTCTGGGGTCGTTCATTATTGACAACTACTGGACAGAGATTCAAGCTTTCTTGTTCTTGTTCTTGTTCTTGTTCTTGTTCTTGTTCTTGTTCTTGTTCTTGTTCTTGTTCTTGTTCTTCTTCTTCTTCTTCTTCTTCTTCTTCTTCTTCTTCTTCTTCTTCTTCTTCTTCTTCTTCTTCTTCTCCCAGGTAATGACAGTCTGGGGTCATCCAATACTGCCAACTACTGGACAGAGATTCCAGCGTCCTTCTTCTTCTCCTTCTTTTTCTGGATAATATCAGTCTGGGATCTTCCATTGTTGCCAACTGGTGAATGGAGGCTCCAAGTTCATTTCACTATTTAACTTATAATTCCTTAATCTTCTAGAATGTCTTATACTTTTCTCTAGCAGTTTCCTACAAGGGCCCGTGGTGTAAGAGGCATGGCCACCAGTTTTTGACATCATAGATTCTCTAACCTGCAAATTTCAGATTGTCAGATAAAACAGGAGAAAATGCAGGTGAAATGTGGTGACAATGCCAACCCACAAGAGGTAACACAATCAAAGGATGGCATCAATTAAGCAGTTTTGGAAAATGGGAGGATTAAAGAGAATGTGACTGAAAATGGCTTCTCTGGAGGACTGTGATGTAAGCAGTTAGGGCCGAGAAACAAAACAAAAAGCTCTTAAAAACCACACAAAGCTTTTAAGTGACTTCCGCTAGCTGGAAATTATCAGTAAGTGGACAAATCATTATGAACTAAAACATCTGAGTAACTATAAAGTGACTATTGATATAGCTGAAGAACAGCAAAGAAGCGGCTCCTGTGAGAGAGGTGACACACTCTTGTGCCCCAGTGTACAGCAGTGAGGCCTTCAAATTAACGTTAGGCCCTTCACAAGTTGACTTGGATTTGGCCAAAAGTGCAGCATCCTTACTGTAAATTATTTGAGGCACATCAGATCACGTGTGGAATCCTTAATTCACACCCATAGTAGCATCCGTCACTAATTGAACGCTCCATCTGCTCTTTGGACGGATTGCATGTTAATAATAATCCAAAATGCTGCCTGTATTTTCTAGTTTTTTGTGTCATTAATTACTGTTTTCTTCTTTAATATTGTTTAGGACATTGTGACTTCATACCAGGCAGGGAAGATGGCGACGGGGTAAATCAGGACAGGAGACGAGAGTATATTGTGCTTTCTTGGGTACGAGCTGTACCCAGTATGACAGGTAGCAGGCGCCAGTGATACCCAAACCCCGGACACAACCCACTCAAACCACAAACAGAGCTTTTTATTATGCAGAGACCTCAACAAAGGTTTCTTGAAAAGGGTGCACAACCGCAATTACCATCATATTATTATTCCTTTCTTCTCTTTCCATCCACCTCTCTACAGTGAGTGTTGCCTTCCTTCCTCGCATCTCCATCTCCCTGAGGGAGGCTGGATGGCTTCTTTTTATGCCAGTGCTTCCAGTGCCAGGATAGAGCCCATTTGGGGCATTATCAGGTCAAATGGAGAGACAGGGATTGGAAAACCCTACAGCTCCTCTTGGCAGCAGCCAAGTGGGCTGACACATGGGACTACAACTCCCATCATGCCCTGCGGGTGTCCACATGGTTACTGAGGTCCTGGGATGATGCCATCTAGCAGATGGGGGTTAAAATGTTCCAAATTCAGAGTCTTCCACCACTGCTTCTTCATTTTGTCCTCCCATTCGGGTAAGGGTCCCATATGCCAAATAATCCTGCTTGGCACTTACAAGAGAAATGCAGGAATTCCTGATGAGGCCAAAATATCTCAAAAAATGGATGCTCAGTGCCCAAAATGAGGACCTATAGTCCTGGCAATGTGTGTCGATGGCCACTAAGGGGTAGCTTTCCCTGTAGATGTTCCAGTAGGAGCAGCATTGGTAATGGCAATGTGGGTCAGCAACATCATGGGGCAGCTTACCTGCGTGTAAAAGAGGACAAGACAAAGATTTGGAGCAACACCGCAACCCCGTATGTTGTAAAGGCAGCTTTTCAACAAAAGAACATCCCTAAGGACTCGACTATCCAAGATGGTGACACTTCCTGTTAAATGCCAGCCAGGCAGGAAGAGGCGGGTCCAGGCGGATGTGACATCAGAGGTAGTGAGGTTGTCGATCATCCAGTATGCCAAGGGTAGAAGAGGTGTTAGAATACAGCGCCACCCTCTGGAATGGGGAGTACCTACCACCACCAGAGCCTTTAAGCTGTCCCCATGGTGCACGTGTGTGACAGACGATAAATGAATAAGTAAAGGCAATTTAGAATGGAAATAGAAACCGACGCAATGCGACACGCTCGCAAGGGCTTATGGGTAATTGGACCATGCCCAGCACAGCGCTCTGCCGCTTGTCTAGTTGAAGCCAAGGTCAAGTGAACATGGACGCTCCACTGTGGGATTGCACCATTTGTTGAACGATACACCATCGTCAGATTTCCTTGGGTAGAGGGAGTGAATCCTGATATCTCCTTGGAATGCTTGGCCCGTAATGATACCAGTTAGAAAAAGTGGTACTGTGGATTGGCAACTGCTAGAGAGTGGTTATCCCCATACATGTAGAGGTAGAGGGCGTCAAAGCTGATGGTAATGTGACTTGGCAGCCGCTAGAGGGTGGGTTTCTTCAGTAGGAGGACCTACATGTAGTGCCAGTGTGGTCTGGAAGATGCTAGAAGGTCATTTACCCATTACTACCATATGATGGACCTACGGTTACAGTAAAATGGATTGACAGTCGGCAGAGAAGGTTTCCCAATTCTTTTATCCATAGGAAGATGTATGGCAAGGGTAATGTGTGTTGGCAGCCACTAGAGAGCAGTTTGTCCCATCCATAAACCTCAAGGAGGACCTACAGTAATGGTTATGTGTATCAATAGACACTGGGAGGTTCATTGCTCCATAGATGTACCAGTGGAAGGACCAATGGTGATGGTAATGTGGGTCAGCAGCGTCTTAAGGATGGTTTGTATGTGTATTGATAGGACAACATATTGGGTTGGCACAAATTAGGAGGAGGCCTGCCTCATTGTACCAATAGGAGGACTCGTGGTAACAGCAAAATGGCATGGCAGATCCTTGAACTGCTTTACCCATAATGGTACCAGCTCTAAAAACTGTGATAGTGATGGACTGGCAGCTGCTATCGAATGGTTTTATACCCTTCGTGTGTATAGGTAGTGAGGGCAATACGGACGGTAATGTGGTTCAGCAGCCACTAGAGGGTGGCTTTCTTCATACATTTTTCAGTAGGATGACCAACAGTAGTGCCAGTGTTGTCTGGAAGATACTAGAAGTTGGTTTACGCATTACTATCATATGCTGGACCTATGGAAATGGTAATAAGAATTGACAGTGGGTAGAGGGGGACTTTTACCGGTAGGGAAAAGATTGGCATTTGTATTGCGGGTTGGCAGCCACTTGAGGGCAGTGTGAGCCATACATAAACCTCTAGTAGGACCCACACTAATGGTCAAACATTAAGAGGCGATGTTCTCCAATCTGGTGACTTGTTTCTCTTTACAGTAAATTTAAGAATATTCAGCATGGCACAGTGGCACAAGGGTTAGTGCTGGCATCTCACAGCTTAGGAAAGACTGGGGTTGAATTTCGAGGCCAGTCACTGTCACGATGGAGTTTGCCCACTTTTCCTGTGTTCAGGTGTGTTTCCTGGAGGTGCTCTTCTTACACCCCAAATGGCATGCTGGTTAGTTGGGAGATGACCATAAACTGCTCTGGGGTTAGTGAGTGGGTGGGCACTGCAGTGGGCTGCTGTACAATTCAGCCTTACAGCTGACGATTCTTGGACAGGCTGTGGGTTCAACAAAGCTGCTTGGTGGAGAGTTTCACCACAAATGATATATGATGATAACTGGCAAATTAGCACATGAAGCGGGAGCTCAATCAAAGATTATCCAATTCTTACAACATGAAAGGTTATGATTGTTTCAGATCGCATGTTAAATATTTAAATTTGATGGACTTGTTCTCTGTAGTCAAGTTTTTAAAAGCAATGATTACTTAATGACCGACCATCAGCAGGAACACATAAGCGAGCTGTCAAAGGAAGAGCAGGCGTCTGACATTTGTGTGGAATAACACAGAATATGATTTGGAAACTGGAATGGTGGGAGACGGCCTTGGAGGGAGGCGCTGCTTAGACGCGGGCCACGGGCTGAACGATGTCCTGTGAATCACAGGATGGGAAAATGAAGGCCTGCCAAGTTAGAAATCTTTAATCTGAAACAGAAATCAGTGGGTAGGTAATGTCAAGTATGTGAGCACAGGGATGCTGGTTAAAAAGTGAGCTGTGAAAGGAGGCACTATAGATAGATAGATAGATAGATAGATAGATAGATAGATAGATAGATAGATAGATAGATAGATAGATAGATTATATGAATATATAATATAATATAATATACTATATATAATAGATAGATATATAGATTGGACTGTTTACATATTTCTTTCTTTCTTTCTTTCTTATTATATATTTAGCTGAAGCATTTTTTCATACTGTAATGACTTACATTGTCAGAATTTATCATATACTAGGTTTAAGAAAGGATACAACAGAGAAAAAAGTTTGGGGTAGGCCTGTGACACCATACAATGAAAATAAATGTAAATAAACAATGACCTTTTTTATAAAGATAAGATTGACATCTTAACAAATGGCATTCCAATACGGAATTGACTCAAAGATGGCTGAACCAGGGAGGAAGGGGCGGGTGCAGGAAGGCGGTCCGTGAGTGACGTCAGAGAGTTAACGGCTGTTAATCTTCAGTTCTGCCGCGGGAGGAACAGAAACAGCAGTAGAGCACAGCGCCAACCCCTGGAGAAGTGGGAAACTACTGTCACCAGATCCCACAAACTGCCTCCTAAGTACACATGTCAGACAATGGATAAATATTCATTTAGTATTTATTTTTCATTTGGAATGCTTACATTTATTATTATTATTATTATTATTATTATTATTATTATTATTATTATTGTTGTTGTTGTTGTTTGTTTTAAACATAGCTGACACCTTTAACCAAGGCAACTTATAAGATCAGGATTTGATTTAAAAATTTATTAATGTGTGTATTCATTTTTCATTTGGAATGCTTATTCATTCTTCTTCTTCTTCTTATTATTATTATTATTATTATTATTTTTATTATTATTATTATTAATAATAATAATAATAATAATAAGAAGAAGAAGAAGAAGAAGAATGTTATTATATCATTATATATTCAGGTGGGCACCACAGTGGCACAGTGGGTTGCGCTGCTGCTGCTGCCTCGCAGTACGGAAACCCAGGTTCACTTCCCAGGTCCTCCCTATGTGGAGTTTGCATGTTCTCCCCGTGTCTGCGTGGGTTTCCTCCCACAGTCCAAAGACATGCAGGTTAGGTACATTGGTGATCCTAAATTGTCCCAGGTGTGTGCTTGGGGTGTGTGTGCGCGCCCTGCCTGGGGTTTGTTTCCTGCCTTGCGTCCTGTGTTGGCTGGGATTGGCTCCTGCAGACCCCCGTGACTCTGTAGTTAGGATATAGCGGGTTGGATGGATGGATAGATTTACTCAGGTGGCACTTTTATCCAAGGTGACCTAAAATATCATGATTAAATAAATAATTTTATAAATATTAAATATATTCTTTCTTTCTTTCTTTCTTTCTTCTCTAAATTTAACTGAAGCTTCTATCCAGAGTGACATACAGTGTCAGAATTTATATTTATATGCACACAAATAATATTTATTTAGGTATTTATTTTTAAATTGGATTGGCTACATATTTTTCTTTCTTTCTTTCTTTCTTTCTTTCTTTCTTCCAAGTTACTATATATTTAGACACTTTCATCCAGTGTGACTTACAATATCAGGATTAAGTTAATGCATTTATGTATATGTGTATTTTTTAATTAACGAATACATTCCTTCCATAATGTCTTGAATAAATGAGGTATTTAGTTATTGATGCTCGTAATTTGTGTCGGCTTCTCATTTATCCAGCTGACGAGAAGCAAATGCTTGCCACTGCACTGGAGGATATCATAAATAAATAAATTTAATTGAATTAAAGAAATCCACAAAGTTTAAACTGCATTTCTTTAAGAAAGTATGTAAGTTGATGGATGGATGGATGGATGGACGGTAAGTATAAGTCCAGGTGACGATGGTCACTTCCGCTCCTCTCCACTTCTCCGATTGCAGACACTCTTGGATGGCGCGTCTCTCCCGCGGATTTCTTTGTAATTAGCATATCTGGCGCCTTCTTCTCCACCAGATGACCCCGCGCGGCTCCTCCGGTAAGTCCCGTTACTCAGTATCTCTTATCGGTTGCCTGTGTAAAGCAGCGGTGACCCTCCTGAGGGGTCCTTGCGGTGCAGAGCCACTCGTACACGTTCCCGAGTGTGCCAACCTGCACTTTTCTGCCCATAGATAACCAGCCTTGGGTGGAGTCCATTGTACAGTAGAGAAGGGACTCAACTACTAAATAAAATCAGAATAAACAATCGGACGTCTGTCACCTCAGTCTCGTTTATAAGTCACCCCTATACCACTTTCACAAACCGGCGTCCCTCGGCTCGCCTTCGGATGTCAGATTCTCTTTCTGGACCTTCCAGACCAGGCGCTGGTTTTCTACAGAAGGGAGAATTTCAAATCTCTCTGACCTTGACGATCAGCGCCCTGCTCGAGGTGGCTGAGAACGCTTCCGCTTGCCTAACCCCTCATATTAAAATGAAACCCCACGACGGCATTACACAAATGCATTTCGTATTCATAACTTCCTAGTCCACTGAAGCAGAAGCACCGATGTTCTGCAATGAGCCCACTGTCTCCGAAATCCCACGGTCATGTCAATTATTAGTGGATTTAAGATCTAAATCTGGTGCACGGCGCTACTGAGGCTTACTCGCGCATCAACAAAGAACACTCCATCCCTTTCCAAAATCAGACTCGTCTATTCGGGAGGCGAAAGGACGGCGAGTCATCAGTGAACGTATTAAAAATGCATATAACAGGACTTCACGCAGAGAAAATTCCAGAAGATTGTCTGCCTTTTTTTTTTAAGTGTCCGGCGTTATATCCGTGCTGGCATGAAGCAGCGTCACTTTGTGCCTCCATCTGAGAGCCTTCCGCTCCAATGCGTCCATCTCAGTCGGGCCTGATACATCTTTAATATGCCCTCCTTCAGAAGTGGTACAGGCGCCTCCATTAGCTTAGCCAGTTAAATCGCTCCACTTGGTTGGTACAGTAAAATCATCTTTGATTACATGGATTATGGCGTCCAAGATAGACTCCTGCTGCCCTTTAACCCTCTGAAGGAACTGACCAGTTCAGAAAAGTGGAGGAATGAAGTTATGCATTTGGATGCATTGTGGCACAGTGCTTGGCACTGCTACTTCATAACGCCTGTGACCTCGGGCACTGTCAGGGTGAACATCTGTGTAGTTTCCACTGGCAAATAGACACGCCCAGGGTTGATTTTTTGCCATGTGCCTGACTGCACCAGGACAACCCCCTCTATGCCAAGGCTTGTCACCATGTCCCTATATCCCTTTGCCCAGCCAAACAGACAGGCCATTTCTTCCACACTGTCACAGAGGTGTCTATTTATTAGCAGTAAAGGTGACACTGTGAATGGGACACACAAGGTCATTCAGCCACCAGGGGTTGGCCATATAACTCTTGTAATGACTGGCATGGAGCTGGTATGACTCCAGTGGTCTCCAGGTGACGCAACTCCAACTCCCTAAACTGCCATTGTCAGATATTTGTGAAAATTAAATTTAAAATCCGACGATGGATGTGTCAAAAGGAAAGACAAAAAAATGGACACATGAGGTGTGGCAGACGCCGATGTACTCCAGTGATCCAGCTAATGGGGCTGATTCTCCTAAAATCACAAAGAGTGCAGCATTAATGTACCGTCGAGCTGTCACTTGATGCCATCAGCACCAGTCAGCCCATGGAAAGCTTTGGGATACTTGCTGCTTTGCACTTAAGGTTAACAAGTTAGACTCTTGTCCCCAGCCTGTCTGTCTATGAATAAGCAGGGTGGAAAAATAAATGAAGGACAGGAAAATAAATGGATGAATGTCTGCTGCATTGGAATGACTTACAGTCAGAAGTAACGTGTAGCCTTATGTTTAATACAGACAGGGTAGGCTTTTGTCTTCAGCCTCCCTGAATGTATAGTATGGTATGGTCTGGTCTGGTCTGGTCTGGTCTGGTCTGGTCTGGTATGGTATGGTCTGGTATATAATGGTATGGTCTGGTCTGGTCTGGTCTGGTATGGTCTGGTATGGTATGGTCTGGTCTGGTATGCTATGGTATGGTATGGTATGGTATGGTATGGTATGGTCTGGTATGGAATGGTCTGGTATGGTCTGGTCTGGTCTGGTATGGTCTGGTCTGGTATGGTCTGGTCTGGTATGCTATGGTCTGGTATGGTCTGGTATGGTATGGTATGGTAGAGTGGCATCCTATCTGGGGTCGTTTGTGATCGCTTTGTCTTCAGCTCATCCAGCTAAGGCCATTCTCTCTTTAGTAATGCTGTATTGGACAAAGCAGGATTGAAAAAAGTAAATGAATGAAATAACAAACGAATGAATGTCGGCTGCATTGGAATGACTTACAGTCAGAGGTTCCTTTTGCTTATGTTATGCTTGACTAAAAATGTTTGGAGAATGAATGAACAAACGAACGAACAAACGAACAAAAGAACGAACAAACGAACAAACGAACGAACGAACAAACGAACGAACGAACGAACGAACAAATGAATGAATGAATAAATGAATGGATGAATGGATGAATATATGGGATGGTATGGTATGGTATGGGATGGTATGGTATGGTTGGTCTGGTATGGTTGGTATGGTATGGTAGAGTGGCATCCTATCTGGGATTGCGTGTGATCGCTTTGTCTTCAGCAAATCCAACTAAGGCTGTTCTCTCTTTAGTAATGCTGTATTGGACAAAGCAGGATTGAAAAAGTAAATGAATGAAATAACAAACGAATGAATGTCTGCTGCATTAGAATGACTTACAGTCAGAGGTTCCTTTTGCTTAATATTAACAGGGTAGGCTTTTGATCCAAGCCACCCTGAATGAATGAATGGCATCCCCTCTGGGATTTCTTGTGGCTTTGTGTTTAACTCTTCCACTCTTGGCTGTGGTCGATGCTATGCTTGACTAAAAATATTTGGAGAATGAATGCATGAATGAATGAATGAATGAATAAATGCCTGTTGCAAACTAATGTCATAAAGTCTGAGGTTACTTGTGCTTTTGCACTTAATGATGCCACGTTTGGCCCTTATCCCCAGCCACTCTGTATTAGAATATGCAGGTCTGGAAAATGAATGAATGACTGAATATTTGATATGGAGGGCAAAGTATCCTGTTTAAGATATGATGTTGTCCTCAGGCCTCCGTATTGGAATACCAGGCTTGGAAAATAAATTAGTGCATACTCTAGTGGATCCTGTCTGAGATTACGTGTGACTTTACACGCAGCACTTAGGCTGTTGACCCAGCAGTCCTATATTGGACTATGCTAGTTTGAGAAATGAATGAATGAATGAGTGACTGCAGGTCAGGTGAATTGACATTGCTATGATGTCCTGTGTGTGTGTCTGCTCAACCTGTGATGAGCTGGTGGTCTGTCCAAGTGTTATTCCTGCATCGTGCCCAGTGATTGCTAGGATGGGCTCCTGCTGCCCCAGAGAAGCGTGTTACGGAAATGTATTTATGAATGGATGGATGGCTGAGAAAATGAATGAGATTCAATTCAGGGTTGCTTACTACCTTTCTTTCAACACTGCTCAGATAAGCCCTACACCACATCACTCTATATTGAAATGTTCAAGTTTGGAAAATGAACGGATAAATGATCAGTGTACATGGACCCTGTCATGAGGCAGCACCTTGTCCAGGGATCATTCCTCCCCTGCATTAGTCGTTGCTGGAATAGACACCAGCTTCCTGCCATGCTGGGCAGAGTTACGGGGGAGAGAAGATGGGATGAGAAAGAGAGACCGACTGAATCAACTCCAGGGGTTTAACAATCCAACCGCTCAGGTAATAAAGTCTTGTGACACACACAAATACTAACAATTTAGGATATTAGAAAGGCCCTTCACATCATATTGTGAAGTATTACAGCCATATAAAAAAGAGCCAACACTTAATTTAAACCCCATGAAGCTGGTTTACTTGGTGAGAAAATATTATTCACGAAGACACCAATATCTACAAGAGAAACTGGTAAAACATAGATAGATAGATAGATAGATAGATAGATAGATAGATAGATAGATAGATAGAGTGAAAGACACTATATGATAGATAGATAGATAGATAGATAGATAGATAGATAGATAGATAGATAGATAGATAGATAGATAGATAGATAGATAGATAGATAGATAGATAGATAGATAGATAGATGATAGATAGCAGGATTAGACATAGTCAACCACACTGTTTCACTTTTTAATAAGACTCCACATGGTAAGCTGGGTGCAGGATGATGAGGGACAACTGGAATTTACACCACTTTTGATGTACCCTTGGTGTTGGGGTTATGGGTGATTAAGTTAATCTTACTCAGGACCTCACCTCTGGCCTTCTTTCCATTAATAGATCACATTCTATTGTTCATCACTGAGGTGTTTCTACACCTCATTTAGAGTCCACCTGTGGTCAATTGAATTGACTTCACATGATTTCGAAAGGCACAGAGCTACAGTATCTAGAGGAAGAATCAGGCTATGAGGTTCAAGTAATGGCCAGAAGAGCTCAGAGACACGACTGTGTCAGTCTAACATTCACTAATGTGTTTTTTGGAGTCAGCATGCAGCCACACATCCTCTTCATTCAGAACGTTTCACTCCTGCCAAGTGTGCTGGCAAAGGGAGGAATTCTAAGTGTATCAGTAATAATTACAGGGAGGAGTGACTTAATCGTGTGCGTTTATTACAGGGAGCCTCTTCCACTCTGGGCATTGCACTGAAAGATGGTACAAAATTAAGATATTAAAAATTTACAATGATGAGAATGTTCTGATGAATGCATAAGATTATTTTTTTTGCTTGGGGCATATGGAAGTTTAAAATTAGTTAGTTAATTAGAGCACAGATTCAGCTCACTCCATGCCAAGGAAATGAGAGGTAGAATCCTTTTGATTTTCACTCCTTTGTGAACTGGTAAACAGTAATTAAAAAAAAAGAAATTTAGTTTAATTAGAGGTTCTGCCTCACAGCACTTAAGCAATGGCTTGAGCTCCGAGCTGGAGTGCTTTGTGCATGGCTGTCATCTTCTTTCGACATTCAAGTATTATCTATCTATCTATCTATCTATCTATCTATCTATCTATCTATCTATCTATCTATCTATCTATCTATCTATCATATAGTGTCTTTCACTCTATCTATCTATCTATCTATCTATCTATCTATCTATCTATCTATCTATCTATCTATCTATCTATCATATAGTGTCTTTCACTCTATCTATCTATCTATCTATCTATCTATCTATCTATCTATCTATCTATCTATCTATTATATAGTGTCTTTCACTCTATCTATCTATCTATCTATCTATCTATCTATCTATCTATCTATCTATCTATCTATCTAATCCTGCCAACTACGCTATCTAATCTTGCCAACTACGCTATCTATCTATCTATCTATCTATCTATCTATCTATCTATCTATCTATCTATCTATCTATCTATTATATAGTGCCTTTCATATCTATCTATCTATCTATCTATCTATCTATCTATCTATCTATCATTATGATTAACATACAGTATAAATCTGAAAGGCATTGTATTAATAGACATATAGATATGAAAAAAGCTAAAAACAGAGTTACTAGAAACATTAAATGATGAAGTGCACTATATAATAAAATGTTTGGCAGACACCATGCTACTGCCGTTTTGAAAGCTCTATATAATATTCATACAGAAAACATGACATACAGTAAAGAAGGAAATGACATTTTAATAGTAAAGAGCAAGCAGTTCTGCACTGTTGGCAGACAAAAGACACTTGCAGAACATTCCATTTTGATAAAGAGCTGTTGCTATTCGTAATTAAAATTCCTGCTGCTGCAGGTGATAGAAATTACCATTGCTTTCATATTTAACACTTCACATTGAATGGCTTCAAGTAATTTTATTCAAAGATGGCATAAACATTTGTGCGCCGATCGTGTGCTCTCCTTATTACTGCCAACAGGTGCACACTCAGCTTTAAATACGCACCTGATGAATTGCGAATCTCATTTCTGGTAAAACCAAATCAGCTGCGCTCCCTCGGAAGGGTTTCTTTTTTTTCTTCTTTAATAGGAAACTTAACAAGAGGCAGCAGAAAAGTGTTTCAAGTAAAGTACTTATTGAAATGTTTTAATCAAGTATTTAATATGTATGAGAGCATCTCAAAATGCTAAGGCTGAATCCTGTTACTCTTTACTGTCGACTCCGCTAATCCTGGTAGGGTGTTGTTGTGGCTTGAATGTTGGACTTTAAACCTCAGGACTGCATATGTAATCTTTAGTTATGTTGTGTTACATCTTTCTGTTTTATTGATATTATTACTGAGTATTTTTATTATTTGTTATTGACACCTGGTCTCTTTAAATGATGTGTGACCATTTTGTGCACTTTGTGGGTGGAGCCCACAGGAGGTGGGTCATCATGATGTCACTGATGCTGGCTCCTCCCTTTGTCTTTTTTAAGTAGCCCAGAGGAAAGGATTCTGCTGCGGTTCATTGAGTTTGGGTGGAGTCTGTTTCTTTAGTATTGAGTTTTGTGATTTATTTGTTTTTCTTTTATGCATTTGTCATTTTGATTTTGCTTATTGATGCTTGTTTGCTTGGGATTGCTTGGCAACTCCTTTTTTGCTCTTTTGAGAATTATTCATTTCTTAAACAAACCTTCAATCAATTAAGATTCATCATTTGGGTTGTCTTCAGAAGCCATAGTGTTTCATGATTTCTCCCTGTTGTGAGGTATTTTGGTATTTTCAGACCGTTAAGAGCATTTTAAACTTGAAAAGCCAGTTGCCCCCATTTTGGGCCTAGCATAGGCCAAAGCCTCAGCTAAGCAGTTGGGGACTGGCTGGGATGTAGTGTGTTTCTTCTGGGCTGGCCAGTGAAGGTCCAGGCCTGCTTTTTGTGGATACATTTGGAGGCCTCATATCCTTTTCATTATGTTCCAGATTCTTCTTCACAACAAATTCTAAACCCTACATGAGTCACGTAACTGGTCTTGGGGTCTGATTGGAAAGAGGCAGACAAACATATATATTACTGTGCCCTTAATCTATAAATACTTCAAATCAATTAAATTACATTTATCATGGCACCCGAGAGTGGAGAGTGTATATGTCACAATAATGACCCTATAAACCTATAAATCTCAATGCTATGTGCAGAGGCCGATACAGCGACTGTCACAACAAATGGACTGAGGTCCCTTACAAACTACAGAACTTTGCTTCGTTTCTCTTTGTAACAATTCAAACCTGACCAATTCAAAAAACCTGAATATTCAAAATTAGGCCTGAGGCCTACACACTTCAAAAAGGCCTAAACAAGTCACTCAAAGGAAGAGAATAACCATAAAACCCCTGGCCCAAAGAGCACAACTATTATTAAAGAACTATTAATTATTAAAAAATGTAATTTAATTTATTAAAAGACCAGGCGATAAAATGTGAGACAAAGATTCATAACTGGGAAGACAGACACACACAGCTATCAAGCCAAGTCTAAAAATTGATTGCATAAGATTTGTTTGCCATGAACATTATCTGAAGAATATCTCACTAAACTCTTCATTTTCACTTCGTAAACTCGGGTGACGAAGACGAGCTCAGTGTGACCTCACAGCTGGGTCGATTATCTAGCAATGTGTGACGCCGTACCTACTGATAATTTCCACGGGCTCATCTTGTGGGATATCCAAGCAGAACAAGCCCCTCTGGTGGTGTCCGCACCCCTCTCAGCTCAGCTCCTCGTCTTTCACTGTGAATGATGAGAGGTCCTCCTCGATTCTGTCACTCTGTCACTCCGTCAGGGTAGCAGCACCACTGTGTTTCGGAGATGATTTAAAGCTTTAACACACCAGAGTCTAATCCTATTAAACGTTTCACAGGCTGATAAAGTCAAGGCCGTGTGAGAAGCTTAAATAGCAAGGCTGCCAACGGATATCAAGTGAAGCAGTAAGGGCTTCGGATTTTCAAAATGCTCGGCCAGAATGTAGAGGGGCTGCTGGTCAAGCCGTACAACTTGATATATTTAAGTTTTAAGAAGAAGAAGAAACCTTTATTTGTACAAAGAAATTTGGTGTGGCATCTCTCAAAAGCAGCAATGGGTCAAAGAAGAATAGCTCAAATTTTCAAAAGAACCAGCAGTAAAATAATCACTAGAAACTGTCATGGATGCCAGGTGTGGGTGGGCATCTCGGCAGGGATGTGTCTAGGTGCCCACCGCATGAACAAGAAGGAAGACAAAGAATGTTGATGATGGCAGAGAATTTAAGGCAGCTTGTTGTAATGAGTGTTTCCTCCTATGATGGCCCTTCTTCACCAGCTACTCATTTGGACAGGCAGTCAGTTCTTGGAAGATTCCTGGTTGTTCCAAACTTCTCCCATTGAAGACTTATGGAGGCTACTGTGTTTTTCATGATCTGAGAGTCCTTTAGGTGCCTTCTTGAAAACTCCAGATGGGCGTCTATGTGTCTCTTACTGAGTAGGGACTTCTGTCTGAACACTCTGCCGTAAAGCCCAGAATGGTGGAGTGTTGCAGTGTTGGTTGTCTATCTGGAAGTTTCTCTCACCTCCACACAGAATTCACTGGAGCTTTGTCAGAGGAGACTATCAGGGTCTTGGTCCCCTCTTTTACCCTGGCCGTCTTCTCATGACTACTAAGTATGGCTTTGTGGCCAACTCTAGGAAGAGTCATGATGGCTCCCGAAATCAATTATGGAGTCCACTGAGTTCCTGAGAACCTTCAATGCTGCAGGAATTTTTCTGTACCCTTCCCCAGATCTGCACCTCGGCAAAATTCTGTCTCCACAACGCTGCAGACAATTCCTTAGACCTCAGGACTTGGTTATTGCTCATTAGTAGGGCCCTCTTTAGGCAGGTGTGTGCCGCTCCAAATCCTGTCCAGTCAACAGAATTGATCACATCTCAGTGACGATCACCAGAATGGGAGGAACCCGAAACAAATTTCAAGTGGCCCAGCAAAGAGTCTGAATACTTGAGTCAAAGGGATAGTTCTTTTTTTTTTTTTGCTTTGTCATTCTAGGGTATTGAGTGTTGTTTGATGAGTGGAAAAATAAATTGAGATGATTTTAGAATACAGCCGGACAGAACAAAATGTGTAAAACAGGACTTTCTGAAGACAATGTGAACGTGAAAGGTACAAAAGGCAGTATGTTGAAAAATGTATAATAGATAGATAGATAGATAGATAGATGATAGATAGATATCTATCTATCTATCTATCTATCTATCTATCTATCTATCTATCTATCTATCTATTAATTATATAGTGCCTCTCATATTATCTATCTATCTATCTATCTATCTATCTATCTATCTATCTATCTATCTATCTATCTATCTATCTATCTATCTATTAATTATATAGTGCCTCTCATATTATCTATCTATCTATCTATCTATCTATCTATCTATCTATCTATCTATCTATCTATCTATCTATCTATTAATTATATAGTGCCTCTCATATTATCTATCTATCTATCTATCTATCTATCTATCTATCTATCTATCTATTATATAGAGTCTATCATATTTATCTTTCTATTATATTATGGACTTCCTGTCTGTCAATTTCAATGTGATCTAATAATTCACTGCCTTTGCATCTATATATTATACAGCACTTTTCATATCTATCAATCTATTATAAAGTGCCTTTCATATCTGTCTCTCTATCTATCTGAAACAGTGTGTCACAAGTTGAGCCCAACAATGTCATGATTTGTAATAAATAGTGAGTGAATGGCATTATTTAATACATACCTATATGAAAGCCACCATATCATAGATAGATATTGTTGTATTTATATTAAGAGACATTCAAGTGAAAAAGAAAGAAAGACTAGATAGATAGATAGCGTAGTTGGCAGGATTAGATAGATAGATAGATAGATAGATAGATAGATAGATAGATAGATAGATAGATAGATAGTTATCATAACTTCACTTTTTGCTCTTTCGTGTTGTATATGCTCTTTGATATTTTACCTTTCCAACCCAATGCCTGTTTCCTAACTTCACTTCTGTCCTCTCCCTTTAGTGTTATATGGAGGTCTACTTAGAGTTCTGTGGACTTCATGATGTTTTTTTTTTGGTCCTGTCATACAGTGTGAATTGTGAGACTCCCATACACGGGTACATGTGTGTCTTTCTCAACGACGTCCAAGCAATTCAATTTGCCACTGATGGACGCCACTCACGTTCTGTTAACATCTCATGGAGAATGAAAGCAAACCGGGTGGAACTGAGCACAATTCAAAGTGCCACAGCAAAGAGTTTTAATAGTTCTAGCAATGAGAGATTTCAATGTTTGATTTTTTAATAAATTTGTTAACTGAAATCATGTTCTCACTTTGTCATCATGGGTTGCTGAGTGGAGACAGGGAACAAAAATGGCAAATTTCCCCAATTAAAAATCCATCTTTTACACAGAAAGTGAAGGCGTCTGAATCCTTTCTCAGTCCTCTGCTCCTGTATTTTAAACCCAAACCTGTGGTTTCTACCCAACGTCTAAACAGCGAGAATTTCATCGAGCTGTCGTGTCCATAACAAAGTCAGTCACGGTTGTGGTCAAATATCCAGTCAAGTCTGTGATTTTTTTTTAGTTTTTTTTCTTTTTTCCTGTGGATGGCAAACAAAAAAGCCAAAGTGACGGCATATGGAGAGCAGCTGCTCTGAGTGCTCCTTTCCCCAGGAGGTGCCGACTTTGCCTCGTCTCCATCTCACTTGCATAAGGAGTGCGCGGCGTTCACTGCCTGTCAGAGTGATGATGCTGGTGTGCTCAAAATGCGTAATCACATTTGAAATTGCATTCAAGATGGATCAAGGCAAGACAGAAGAATATTTCTTTTCCTCCAGAGCTAGCTTTATTACCTGAATTTCAGTGTCATTTCCTTTAAAGAGATTATTGTTATTTTATATTTTTTTGAAGCTTGATGGGTGTGAATAAATTGAAATTCACTAACTGAATCTAACTTTGAACTTTCCTTTGCTGGAAGTCTAACAAATGACAGCGAGCTTCTCCTTTGGGAAAATTAGTGCTTAGCCTCTGTCATTCCACAGATTAAAGAAGCCGGCATTGCGCTTAACTGAAGTGAACTGCGTCTGCCTTTGAGATGAATGGCCGCACAGAGCTAAGAGTCAGATTGGACAATCTGAAGGAAAAGAAGAAGAATGAGGCCGCACTGCCTGGTCAATTAGTCACAACTGGGCGTCCATCTGCTGACTCAGCGTCATGTTACAACACCTCTCTAACGGGACCTCGAGTCTGCTCATCATGGGGGCACAGAAGAACAGGAAGGACCCGCAAACCGGACATCGTCTTCACCCCAACAGCATCCCTCGTGAATCATTTACTGAGCTTCTTCTATCCTTATGTTGAAAAATTTAACACAAGAGGAGAAAAAAAAGGAGAAATAAGAGAGATGTCTCTGGTGACGGCATTTCAGCTTTTATAGGTGGTAGACTTTGACAGGCTCTATAAAGGTTAAAATGGTGTAACCCTCCTAGAATATAAAATACAAGAAGGGGATACGAAACTGAGATGAAATTAGATAGATAGATAGATAGATAGATAGATAGATAGATAGATAGATAGATAGATAGATAGATAGATAGAGATAGATAGATAGATAATAGATAGATACTTAGACTTTTAGCTCTTAGATAGATAGATATATGCTCTTTGATCATTTTACTTTTTCTTTCGTGTTGTATATGCTCTTTGATATTTTACCTTTCCAACCCAATGCCTGTTTCCTAACTTCACTTCTGTCCTCTCCCTTAAGTGTTATATGGAGGTCTACTTAGAGTTCCTTGGACTTCATGAATTTTTTTTTGCCCTGTCAAACAGTGTGAAATGTGAAACTTCCATACACGTGTACACATTTGCCGTTCTCAACGACATCCAATCAATTCAATTTGCAACTGATGGACGCCACTCAAGTTCTGGAAACATCTCATGGAGAATGAATGCAAACCGGTGGAACTGACCACTAGTAACCACAGGACCTCAGGTGAAAGGTTGGTGTGCCACCCCTTATACTTCTTTGATCAAAGAACAAAATAATAAATACTCAATGGTGCAACAGCACAGCAAATCAATAAAATGTCAGCTATTACAATGTTAGTTAATCAGGCTTGCCATTGGACTCCCTTTCCGTAGGTGGGTTGTCTTCCAAGTGAGCATCCGCCTTCCAGCAGCGCCATCTTTTTATAGCTCCTTGAGTAGAAGGGATGCAGTTCTTTTCCCTCACTGGGCAGCTTCTCTGTGCTGTGATTGGAAAAGCAGACAAGGTGGTTAGCAATCATGTACCTTGGTGTCCCTGGGTGGTAGTGAGGAGCCATCTATCTATCTATCTATCTATCTATCTATCTATCTATCTATCTATCTATCTATCTATCTATCTATCTATCTATCTATCTATCTATCTAATCTTGCCAACTACACCATCTATCTATGATAATAAACAAAAACAATTCACCAGCACAAGGACGTGTGGTGCCACCACAACAACAGCCTGTTTAATGGAGTGTAAAGACATTTCCTAACTTGTTTCTTTTCCAGTTCCTTTCGAGTCTATGTAGTGCTACGGTTCTTTCTTTGACGTTATAGCCAGTGGGCGGTCCCAGGAGCAGTGATGTCAGGGTGGCCCCGCCTCCTTGGGTGCCTCCCATAGAACTAAAGGAATGGAGGCACATTTAAAGTGACAAAGTAGGGGTGGGGATCGATCTGTTCTTAACTCAATTTTTCTTTTTGTAAAAACTTGATTGCTTTGTATGGATTGTAATAAAATTAATAATAAAAAAAAAAAAAGTGACAAAGTAATTATAACAAAACATAAGCAAAACCAACAGAAATAACATAAAAACGGTAAAAAAATAATATTTGAAAATTAACCAAACAACAATAACAGAGAATCTAAATATGTGCCGGGGGGTAAAAAAAAAAAAAGACCTTGGCCAAAATACAAGCCTTTCTTCTTCAATTGGATTTTAGTCTTTGTAACTGGCAAAGCCCAGTGCACTGTGGCAACCTGACTTGCTCCGCACTGATTCATCATACAAGCCCCCTCAGGGTAGTGGGCTGAGCGCCATGCTGTGACTCTGTGGCCAGACACAGCTCCAAGTCCATCATTAAATCTGCTGACACCACCATCTATCATCTGATGTTGTGTTTAATGTCTGTGTTTGTATTTTTTGTCTGCTGTTGGCATTGTACCGCTGTCATTAGTCTGTAGGAGACATGCAAGTGAGAATTTCATTACATGGTAGACATAACAATAAACCTGGAGCCTGAACCTGAAATTGAATAACAAGTTAAAGTGCTCCACAGCCTTTCATTCTACACCTTTATTTTACTTTATTGCCTTAACACTGCCAGTTGAATGAACTCTGATTTGGTGATTTGTTACAAATAAAACAACCCTTGTAATCATCCCTCCCATGCAGCCGACAGATATCCAATTTATCTAAACCCTTAGACGTACAGTGAATTTGGAAAGTCTTCAGACCTGACCTTACTGTGCCGCAGATGTTATCTTAAACGGACATGTGGGTCATTTTTGCCCATCAATCCTATCCCATCATTGATTCTCCTAAATCCTGGTGAAGTTAGAAGTAGTTAACCTAATTTTGGAAAACTGATAAAAATCCCTGTGGTGGGCTGGCGACTTGCCCGGGGTTTGTTTCCTGCCTTGCGCCCTGTGCTGGCTGGGATTGGCCCCAGCAGACTCCCGTGACCTTGTGTTAGGATACAGTGGGTTGGGTAATGGTTGGATATATTGTGACAATAAAAAGTCTAAGACATCACCCATATATTGTTTCTCCCGGCTGCAAAAGTAGAAATACTTTTGACTGACTGACTGACTGATAAAAATCCTTTTACTTGTTACTCCTAAGAGGAGGACCAAAGGTGCAACACTCTGGCATTTTTGAACCAGTTAGGACCATTATGATATTTCAAGGTGCTTGATAAATGCGGACATTGATGCAGTTTTGTGTTTCACAGCAGTAACAGCTCCCTAAATTCCATCTTATCAGGGTGAAAGTTTATTATCCCCCTGTATTTCATCCAATATTTGAACAGTAGAAACAAATGAATTGATAAATTAAACCGCTTATAGAAAGAAAAAAATTGTACTTTGCCATGTCCTTCAGGTCACTTTTGTCTTTCCACTTCATTTAAGGTTGTTTGATTGTTCACATCTCATAACTGTCATCTGATTTAAATCCTACAGTTGTCAGTTCTACATGTAAAGATGGTCAATTGACTTAAGAAGGGTTTTGGGGATCGAAAATCTGATATCCAGAGCCCCAAAAAAGGGGTGCCAGATTTGGGTCAAAAATAACCAGTTAGTATTTGAAGTCATTGTAAACATTAAACAGGATAATCTCACATTTATACACTTTGTGGCCAAACATATGTGGAGTCCCCTCCAAATGATTGTTTTCAGATGTTTCAGTCACACCCTTTGGTAGAAGCTGCTTAAAATCCAGCACATAGCCATTCTGTTTCTATTGGCAGTAGAAAGGGCCATAATGAAGAACTCTGTGGCACTGCCATAGAATGCCACAAGTCAGTCAGTCATTGTCCAATCCGCTATATCCTAACACAGGGTCTCCTGGAGTCAATCCCAGGGCACATGGAAGGAACAAACCCCGGGCAAGGTGCCAGACCACAAACACACACACCAGGGACAATTTAGAATCACCAATGCACCTAACCTGCATGTCTTTGGACTGTGGGAGGAAACCCATGCAGACACGGGGAGAACATGCAAACTCCACGCAGGGAGGACCCGGGAAGCGAACCCAGAGTCTCCTTACTGTGAGGCAGCAGTGCTACCACTGCGCAACCATGCCGCCTTTGCCACAAGTGAGTGTGCAAAATCTCTACTCTAGTAGTGCTTCTCCAATCAGCTGTAAGTGCTATTATATAAATGTAACTTAAAGCTGAAAGTGCCCGAGATCTTTGCCTCATCTTAGAGAAGTTACCAACGTAATTTACCAAGGTTAGAAAGAAGTAAATGAGTAATGAGCCCCCCTCCCGAAAGTGGGGATAAACTGATTAGACAGCCCATAAACCATTCTTATGAAGATCAATAGGACAATCTGCAAAACACCACTCATAACAAAGAGGTGCTCAGAATAACGGGAGAATCAGCAAGAAATTACTGGTGGTGTTAGTTGATTGGATGAGGTAATAAAGTTCTGCATATTAAGATTCAGGTAACGTGATGATATATAAGATAAGGTATAAGTATAAAAGCAGATAAATTGTTTAATTGATTGTGCATATAAAGTACAAATAAATAAAAATTCTGCAGTCTCACCTTGGCTCTTTGAATACCTTCTTTGGAGATAGGAAAGCATTATTTTTCCATAACATCGGTGAATTGGAACATCTATTGCGAGACAAGTCTTCGCATCCAACATCCTTGCCGGACCTCAAAAATACTCTTTTTGAAGAAATTTCACAAATTCCCATAGGCAGACTCCAATATTCTCGAGGAAAGAAGAGTGAAGGTGGTTATGTGGGAGTGGGGGGGTCACCTCCATATTAGAGGCCATGGTTTTGGAATGGGATGTCCAACAACTTCATATGGGTGTGATGGTCAGGTATCTACAAATTGTTGGCCAGATAGTGTATGTTACGTGACTTCTGCATCACATAACATGTCAAATGTCAACAATACGTCCATTCGGAAAAATTAGCAACTGTGCCACCACAAGAAACAAAATGGTATTGCTAGAGGAACAATACAATATGTGAAAACACTCAGCAACAAAAGTACAAATGCAAAAACACATTAAGAGTTCATAACCTCAAAAAGATTCCTTCATACAGTATAATCACAGAGTGGTGGGCAAAAAAGACCCCCCCAAAACAAATCAAGGTTTTATTATAATAAGGACAAAAAAGAATCATCTGTATTCCCACCACCAGATCTCCTTTCCCAATGTTTCTATCTAAATAACTCACAGAAGAACATCAAAATTTAAATAACTAGCATCCACCAAGACCCCAGCTGTAAAAGGAAAGAAGAAAGCAGTACTTGACACAGTATGAGTAATGCACTCAGTTCTTCTTTTCGAAGGTCAAGGGCAAACATGCTCTAGTGTGGTCATTTGTAAATAACTCAGGAGACCAAGACACCGCTGTAGATATCCAGGATACGGTAATGGATTCCTCCTCAAGCTTATATTGTGCGGCCTCTGTAAATAACATTTGCGATGAGAGTCTTTGCTTTTCACAAACAGACGCACGCTTGAAAGAGAAAGATGGAATGCACTCGTTCAGTGATTATAAAATGGCACATCATAACGTAACATTCCCAAACCTGCTTAATCTAATGAAATGGTGCCAGAGGTAGGACAACTTCTCAAGTAACTTGAGACCAGGGAATTATACGGCATCCCTGCTACATTTTTACCAAACATTTGGGGCAGATAAGAAGAACATCTTGACGATGCTCAAAAGGCTCTATAAAGAGTAGGAGGTCTTCAATTATGAACAAAAGTGTAATAACTCTGCTGTATAAAAATGAAGGTGATGTCCCATTAGTCTATTTACTACAGACTACAAGATATTGACAAGAGTCCTTTGTGGATATTCAATACTCCGGCGGTTCTCAACCTGTGGGGAGGGGGCGCGAAGATGTGAAAAAAGAAAACAAGAATCGAAAATATAAAAAATACATCTATTGAAACCAAAACAAATTAACAGCAAAAAATATCGGAATACATTTTATTAAGGTTTCAAAAAAATGTTAGGGGAGCCAGATTAAAACTGTTATGAAGACTCGGGTTGCAAATACTTAAAGGTTGAGAAACGCTGCAATACTCTGAATTGCTACATTTGCTCAATGAGAATTTTTGGTCAAATCGAGTCACTTTTATTTTTTAGCACATTTAAAAACAGTAAAAACTGATTAAAGTGCTTCATAATAAAATCATCTTGCTGTGAACAAGGCATTCTGTTTGTAATGCTTCATCTATTAGAATGAAAACTTTAATGCATATGTCTCTGTTATATTCTATTTGGTGTGGCGATTCATAAATGCAGTGTTAAAGTTTGTGAAGCGCCGTCAGTTGGATTTACAATGTCATGGACTGGGAGCCCCAGACACTAAAGACTTCCAAAGCATGTAATCCCAAACACTTCCAATAATGCCCACTAGAAGGGGGATTTCACCATCAAAACCCCAGCTAGTAATAGGGGCAAGCACAGGACCTTTATAAAATAAAAAGGTTTGATTAAAAAAAGCATACTAGGCAAAAAGAAGTTGCCAGCAAGGGTGATCCATGGTGAACAAGATCCTGAAACAGAAATCCAAGGCAAGGACAAAAACCGAGCAAACAGATCTAAAATCCATAAACTCACAAAAAAGCACAGAAAAAAGGGACAGATACTCACCAACACCAAAGCAAATTCACAATTAACCCACCAGGAATTGTGGGAGACCCTCCTGGGTTTATAGGGTGGAGGGCAGTTGTGTCTCCCACAGTTCCTGGTGGATCATTTTGAACATGCTAGGGAACTGGTGGGTATTCATTGTGTTTCTTTAATGTATGTATTGATGTAATTTCTGAACCTTACTGCTTTGTTTTCTTTTTTTTTTGACCTCACATTTACTTATATGGCTGACGCCTTTTTTCATTTATGATACACTTGGTTCCATTTCTTTTTGGTTTTCTAATTGGAGCCCAGGCAGGTCAAGTGACTTGCTCACGGTCACACAGTGGTGTCAGTTGTGGGATTTTAACCTACAGCCTAAGGTTTTGAAATCCAAAGCCTTAAACACTATGACCGCAGTTTCCCCTTAATGATGGAAATGCTTCTAGACTTGCTTGGTTTGATCTTCATCTGGAGCTTTCTGGGCAGTCTCTGAGTACAAGCCTTGGTCGTGGTAAGTGTTGTAAGATCATCCATAAATGTCCTGATAGGTGGCATCCTCAGACCAGGTCTTATGTGTTGCCCTCCAACCACCCATTGAGATGCTCTATAGATCACCTCCGTAGGCTAGAGTGGAGATGGTGCAACCTGCCATGATTCGCAAGGAATTCGTTACATAATAAGAAAATCTTTGACATGATTGGTTACATCCAGTTGCTAATGGGACATGACAAACGTTGATACCTTAGATGACCACAATTTAACCGCATCCAATAGGTTGACTGATAGTCCTGTTAGCTTAGGGTGTACGTGACTTTTTAAATGCATTATTTTTATTTTTATTTTAAGAGACGTCTGAGTTTCTACACGTCCATCCTGTTTTCTTATGGATTTGAGAACAATGGTCAAATTTCTAATCCAGCTGGGTCCTTGCTAGAGTCGTCCTCAATAGGATCCGTGATCACTTACTCACCGACCAGCGACCGGTACAGTCTGGTTTTATGCAAAAGAAGTCTACCATCGACCGCATCCTGGCACTGAGGGTTCTCATGGAGCGCAAACGCGAATATCGGCAGAATTTCTTTGCAGCCTTTGTCGATTTTCGTAAAGCATTCGACTCAGTTGATCGAGGTGCCCTGTGGGACATCCTGAGGGTTTGTGGGATCCCCTCAAGGTGGCTGGATATCATGGCCGACCTGTACACTGGTACTGTGAGTGCAGTGCAGAGTGGAGGAAGGACCTCTGCGTTTCTCCCAGTTGATTCTGAGGTTCGTCAGTGGTGTGTTCTGCTCCAACTCTGGTCAATGCTTGCATGGACTGGGCGTTGAGCAAGGTCATGTGGGGCATCTGTTGGTGAAGAAAGATTCACGGATCTTGACTTTGCTGACGATGCTGTGATCTAAGCAGAGTCAATGGAGGCTCTGATCGGAGCGCTCAAGAGACTGGGTGAGGGGTCCAAGTGTCTGGGCTTGCGAGGATCCTGATAAAAACTGAGAGCCAGGCCTTTAATGACCTCTTGGGCACGGCCATCAGCAGTGTGTCTGTCTGAGGAGAGAGTGTCGACCTCATCATTAAGAGGTTTACTTACCTTGGCAGTGACATTCATGTCTCTGGCGACTCTTCCTATGAAGTCAGTAGACGGATTGGGAGTGCATGGGGGGTCATGAGGTCACTGGAAAGGGGTGTGTGGCGCTCCTGATATCTGCAAAAGGATGAAGGTCCAAGTCTTTAGAGTCCTGGTGCTTCCTGTCTTACTATATGGTTGTGAGACATGGACCCTATCCAGTGACCTGAGATGAAGACTGGACTCCTGTGGTACTGTGTCTCTCCGGAAAATCCTTGGGTACCATTGGTTTGACTTTGTGTTGCTCATGGAGTCATTGTGATTGCATTGTGAGGGAGCGTCAGTTACGGCACTATGGCCATGTGGCGCGTTTCCCAGAGGGTAATCCAGCTCGTAAGATCCTCATTGTTGGGGACCCGAGTGGCTGGACCAGGCCAAGGCATCGCCCACGTAACACCTGGCTGCGGCAGATAGAGGGTCATTCCCAGAGGGTAGGACTGGACTGCAAGCCTGCCTGAGGGGTTGCCAACCGGGATCCCAAGTTGTTTCGTCGTGTAATGGGTGTGGCAACGTGTTGTACCAGTGCAGGCTCCCCAACTTGATTTAACTTGACTTGGGTACATCAACAGGAAACTTAGTACTAAGCAAAGTACAGAAAAATGATTATACCATAAAATATAATATAAAATAATAAAAAATGCATTAATCATATTCAATAATAAAATCACAGCATCAGCTTTTAAGCCTAAGCGCCGAAGGCTATGAGACTCATACACATGCTAGGTGCACTTTGGACCAGGGTTCAAATTCAACTCTTACAAGCGTCATTCGTATTACAAGCATTATTGTAGAAATAAGTCTCTTGCAGGCGGTACGGTGGCGCAGTGGTAGCACTGGTGTCTTGCAGTAAAGAGACTGGCGTTTGCTTCCCGGGTCTTCCCTGCGTGGAGTTTGCATGTTCTCTCCATGTCTGCGTGGGTTTTCTCCGGGTACTCTGGTTTCCTCCCACAGTCCAAAGACTGGCGCCCTGTCCATGGTTTTTTTCCTGCCTTGCTCCCTGTGTTGGCTGGGATTGGTTCCAGCTGACCCCCGTGACCCTGTAGATAGGATATAGCGGGTTGGATAATGGATGGATGGATGAATGGATACATTTCTTGCTTCTATGTTGCCCTTATAAGGAGATGGTGTTTTGGGGGTATAACCCCCTCTAGTGGGCATTTTTGAAAGCGCTTTTGGAACTTTTTGGAAATCTTTAGTGTTTGGGACCTCTGTTTTGACGTGAAAGCACGGGGGAAAGTATTACCATTTGGGGTCATTAAATTTGCTCCAGAAAAAGCCAAGTCAGACTTGATTTTGTACTTTTTAGTTATTTTGAGGTATCGTGTACACCAGCTGATATGCAGCGTAGCCCACACTCAACAACACAGCTGAGCATCTTAAACTTACAACAAACTTTTTAGGCCTAAAATCTAAGCATGCTTGACTCCTTATGTGTCCTCCTCATATGTATATTCCAGGTGGTCCTTGCACTCATGTCATTTTCTAACCTGCTTAATCCGGATCAGGATTGCGGTGGGGTGCTGGAGCCTATCTTAGCCAGTATAAGCCACAAGGCAGGAACAAACCCTGGACAGGGCGCCACAGGGCAAACATACACACACACACACACCAACCACACACGTGGGACAATTTAGCATCGCCAACCCACCTACTCTGCACGTCTTTGGACTGTGGGAGGAAACTGGAGACCCCGGAGGAAACCAACACAGACACGGGGCGAACATGCAAACTCCACGCAGGGAGGACCCGAGATAAAAACGCTGGCCTCATGTCTGCACAGCCATGCCGTGTGGTCCATGCAGCGTGAACTTTAATTGGTTTGCAACATAAACAGTTTGAATCGGCTGTCAGCCTCTATTTACACAAGATGACCCCCATCTGTATTCCATAAAGACATTGCAGCTTCTCTGTGCGGAGGCTCGAATTATAAATGGATGGAGATCATTCCATATATCGACATTTTCCAGGACGAGTCGAAATGGGAAAGCCACGGGGCCGTCTGTGCTGTTTATCATGGCAGCCTATCCATTAACGGGGGTAAGGCGATGCCTTTTCGCTTTGTTTTTCTGTTTGATGAATTAGGACAGAACGTAATCTGTATTCATATGAAATGTATGCACGGCAGTTTATTTCCCACTTTGCCGCTTATGGTTTTACGGCTGCTTTTGAATTGCTTCAAATGGTGCCACGCACATAAAGGGGGCATTCGTTTGTGAGAGAATGAAAAACGAAAAGCGAAAAAATTTTATCAAAAGATGAAACCTCATTCATTTTTTTTATTTTTATTTAACCACTGAAATTACTAAAAATCGACTTGTGAATTTTCAATTGTAGGAGTGTTAGTTTTAGTCTTCCGCTCAGTTCTACCAGTATGGCCACTCATCCTCAAAAGGCTCCTCATACCATCACTCTGTGCTTCCTGCGTCTGAGCCCATTTTGGTCCCATTTATTATTATATAGTGCCTTTGATATCTGACTGAAACACTTGAGTCACCCTGAACCTAACACTGTCATGATTCACAGTTAGTAAGTAGGCAGATAGATAGATAGATAGATAGATAGATAGATAGATAGATAGATAGATGGCAGGATTAGATAGATCAGATAGATAGATAGAGATAGATAGATAGATAGATAGAGATAGATAGATAGATAGCGTAGTTGGCAGGATTAGATAGATAGATAGATAGATAGATAGATAGATAGATAGATAGATAGATAGATAGATAGATGAGAGGCACTATAGATAGATAGATAGATAGATAGATAGATAGATAGATAGATAGATAGATAGATAGATAGATAGATAGATAGATAGATAGATAGATAGATAGATAGATAGATAGATAGATAGACATCAAACTGAGGTCACAAACCAGTGAAAGTGGGGCCACAAGATGACCTAACAGCCTGCATATTCATTCAGCCTTACCAATTCAGAGTCTTTGAAAGCGAGAATGTGACTTACAGTCAGAATAACACACATTTTATATGTTTTGTTTTTAAGTTATTTGAAAAGACAACATCAAAGTAGTGATAAAGTGACTGCTGAGGATGTCATGCCCCCACACTTCTTCAGAAGCTGCGCCTGTGCCGTATTCATACTTCTCATCGGGAGGCTGTACTTAATAAACTGTGCAATGTGGCCTAGTTCAGTTTTTTCATCTCTTTCATACTAATGTATCTATTCATCTTTCATCACAGGCAAGTACTTTCAATTTAGTGAATATGTTTTTTCCAAGGTTTCATTCTACAGTATATTGAATTTGCTGTGTTGGTGTGGTTTTCAATTGATATTATTCATTTTTTAAACTTATGTTTGCTACCAGCCTTTTATTGTAACCAACTACTGCTGGGTTTTTTGTTTTCTTGTTTTCTTTTCGGTTAACATAACTTGGGTCCTAAAATAAGAGATTACATTTTCAATATTGAGTGGGGTCTCTACATAACTTTAATGTCAAGGAGGTGAAACGCCCTCTCTGCTACAATTTTATGTTATTCTATACACAGATCAGGAACATTACTGTGAGTGAATTCTTGTAAAGTTTGCTCACAAAAGGATGAATTTCAAAAGGTGCCTAAAATAAAAAATAAAAAGGGATGCCTTTTGTGAAAATGGAGTCACCATTTTCTTCACTGTTAAAAAGAAAAACTAATAGATAGATAGATAGATAGATAGATAGATAGATAGATAGATAGATAGATAGATAGATAGATAGATAGATAGATAGATAGATAGATAGATAGATAGTATAGTCGGCGGGATCATAAAATTAGATAGATAGTAATTTTAGTGTAGTAGGCAGGATAAGACAGATAGATATAATTCTAATGTGTGTTCATACTATAGTGTATGTCTATCTATCTATCTATCTATTATATAGTGCTTTTTATTTCTATCTATCTATCTATCTATCTATCTATCTATCTATCTATCTATCTATCAGCATGTTTTGAACAGTCTGTATTAGTTGCTTGAACAGCGCCCCCTATCAATCGCTCTACATTTCTCCATTTGATGGAGGCAATTTTGGACGGTCACTTCATAAAATAAATTAGCCTTAAATAATGATTTATCATCTTCTTTTTTCATAACAGCTCTCGGTATTATTATAGCAGTTGTCATACAAGCATATTGTAGAACAATAAAAAACTATCATCCACATTTCATATTTTCTGACCCAGAAGATTTCAGTTCGTAAGGAGATTATTTAAACTGTCACAGGAAGACATGAGCAGAACCCCTGAAGCGGGCTACAGATCACTCGTGGCCAGTGAAACTCTTATGCTGAATATGTTAAAGCCGCTGTTTAATTTACAGACAAAATGCATTTCATTTCAAGCTTCAGATCTAATCAATTAACTGAGGCCATGCTTATGCGCTATAACATGCTGCCTAATAGTGAAAGATATGCTAGCACTCACATTGCCTCTATATTGCTTACCCTGTTCTTTAATTTATGTAACCAATTATAAATATAACAGAGTAAAAATCATGCAAAAAGAATATTATTTAAGGCTCATAATGGTTTAAGCTAAAACTTCCTGACACCAGGGAAAAGAAAAACAAAAATGGCAGTTAATTCCAAAGTCATTTGCTTTCTAGGAACACAATCAGGTGTTGTGCCACCAGCCACCTGCTGAGGCAGACAATTGACGAGTCATTTGGGACCGACTGGGACGAAGGTTGATGGTGTCCCCCATTTTCACCACCTTTTACAGGGATTCATTGAGAGAGTTCTTACCTGCTGCATTACTGTCTGGTTTTTGACCTGCAATGTCTCTGACTGTGAGGGTCTGAATGTTGATCCCAATGCCCCAGTGCAGTGATAGGGGACAATATGCTGTCAAAATGGCACCGTCCTTCAAGGTAAGATGTAAAACCGAGGTCCTACCTCTCTGTGATTATGAAAGATCCCTGGGCATCCTTTATAAAGAGTAGGGTGTATCCTGATGTCCTGGCTAAATTGCCCACCATAGCCTGATCATTCTGGCCCCCTAATTATCTCCTGTCTCTAATTGGTTCTCTCTCTCTCTCACCACTTCACCACCACTTCACCACCTAACCTAAAATGGCTGCCGTTCGCATCATCCAGGCAGATGCAACACGTTGTTGGCAGTTGAAGTGGCTCCCTACTCACTGTGTGAAGCAGTGGTTCTCAACCTGTGGGGAAGTAACAAAAAGGGGGGCACGAAGATGTGAAAAAAAGAAATCAAGAATCAAAAATATGAAAAATACATCTATTCAAAACTAAATATAATTAACTTAAACTACATTCTGATACTAGAAAAATTATAAATATAGAGTTAGATAAATGTCACTAAAAGTTAATTAGGTATAATAAAATATGCATCTATGATATATCATTAATTAAAAAAGAACAAATTGGTATTAGTGGGCACCTTTCAAAAAGAACGTTAGGGCACCTTTAAAAAAGCGTTAGGGGCTTAATTAAAACTGTTATGAAAACTTGGGTCGCAAATATTCTAAGGCTGAGAAACGCTGGTATACGGCACTTTGAGTAGCGAGAGAAGAGCTATATAAATGTAAATAAATATTATTATTATTATTATTATTACTTTAACGGGTAATGAACTTGAAGAATCCAGCCGGGCATGGGACCCGGCTGTGCTGGATATGTACTGAAGTAACGCTAACCCCTGCGCCACTGTGCCTCCCTCCTACAGTGCCAGCCGAAGCCCATTTAGAGTAGTCCTACTGTATACTGGAAGTTGTGTGCCCCTTGAGCTACCAAAACATTGCCCCTTGGTGCACATAGTGCAGATGGGTGGGGGGTGTGGATTTCAGAAAGTTCTGGAAAGTTCATAAATGGTGTCTCTCGTTGTCTGCGCACCACGGGTGATGGCACCCCAGGTCACCTAACGGATCTGCCCTCCTACTGTAACACTTTGCTCCTTTCCTCGGTTTCTAGTGTCCCTTTGTCACCTGCTAATGACAACTCTGAGGCAGACGCTTTTTCCCATTTCTTTCAGCTCATCCCGCCTTGTCGAGTCTGCTAGATTATGGACTCTGCGACTCCTGCTGGACCCGAGCACAGACCGTTATCTTTTGCTTTGAGTAAATTCAGCTGAACCCTCGTCCCATTCTGCTCAGCCCCCCCTATGGTCTTCCTGTATGGCCGCCGTCATGATGACTTCACTAACCCTCGGCCTTGTGCCCTTTTCACGTTTTAGGTGGTAGCGAATCTCAGCTCAGTTGCATTTCTGTCCCTGCAATTTCCAGTCTAGCGAGACACTGGGAAGACATCGTTGATCCTCATCTCTGGAGGGCTGTCGGGCGAGACGCTGTTTGATTTGCTATTGCTGGGGTTTTAACGGATTTGCTGACGTCTCCTCACTCTCTCTGTCTCTCTCATGGGTCTTAAATCTTTATTATTGTTCCTTGATTTCAGCACAGCTTTTGACACTGTCAGGCATGATGTTCTTTGTACAGATTGTCTAATCGGGGAGTTGGCACAGTTGGTTCAACTTGTACTTAACGGTCTGAAAGCGCCTCGTCGCCGTGCCGGGCTGTGTATCTGATCTCCCTTCTACCACTCTTGGCGCTCCCTGCGGCTCTGTGCGCGGCCCACCGCTGTTTATTATTTATACGCTGCCATTTGTGGAGATTCTTTAATTATCACTTGCATGCCGATGGCACTCCGACAGATTATGAGCATCAAATCCACCACCAGTTTACTCTTTATATGTCTTCAAACCTGCTTAGTGAAATTTAAATTATGGAGGCGAGCAGAACTTCTTAAAACCCAAGTGTGACAAATGTGAAATCCTGCTGGTGGGGTGTAAATCTGTCATGAATAAAATAAAAACAAGTTAAGGATTTGTATTTGATTTTGGCATGAAATGGGTGGCACAGACGTTAGCACTACTGCCTCCCAGACCCCGCGTCCAGAGCTTAAACCCCACGCCTGTTTGATGTTTGTTTGGGGTGTGCGTGTTCTCCTTATGTCCAGTTGCTCCGGTTTTAATCTCACAGTCATTTGGTAGACCACAGTTGTTGAGGTGCAAGGACTCTGTGTCTCCGATGAGGACTGTGTGACCAACACTGGAGCACCACGACAAACAGGCCTGTCACCTTTCCTGGTCACTTTGTACACCTCGGAACTACAAACATAACAGCAGGTCAGGTCACTTGCAGAAATTCTCTGATTATTCTGCACTTATGGGATGTATGGATAAGGGGGATGAGGCACAGGAGAGGAGTCAAGGGGAGAACTTTGAGGACTGTCACCAACTGAACATCAGCAAAACCCAGGAACTGTCCGGACAACTTTCCTGTTCACTGTGTACAGCTTAGACTATACAGCGCATCCGGAAAATCTTCACAGCGCTTCATCACTGTTTCCACATTTTTTTATGTTACAGCCTTATTCCAAAATGGATTAAATTCATTTTTTTCCTCAGAATTCTACACACAACGCCCCATAATGACAACGTGAAAAAAGTTTACTTGAGATTTTTGTTAATTTATTAAAATTATAAAAATGAGAAAGCACATGTACATAAGTATTCACAGCCTTTGCCATGAAGCTCTAAATTGAGCTCAGGTGCATCCTGTGTCCCCTGATCATCCTTGAGATGTTTAATTGGAGTCCACCTGTGGTCAATTCAGTTGATTGGACCTGATTTGGAAAGGCACACACCTGTCTATAGAAGGTCCCACAGTTGACAGTTCATGTCAGAGCACAAACCAAGCATGAAGTCAAAGGAATTGTCTGTAGACCTCCGAGACAGGATTGTCTCGAGGCACAAATCTGGGGAAGGTTACAGAAAAATGTCTGCTGCTTTGAAGGTCCCAATGAGCACAGTGGCCTCCATCATCCGTAAGTGGAAGAAGTTCAAAACCACCAGGACTCTTCCTAGAGCTGGCCGGCCATCTAAACTGAGCGATCGGGGGAGAAGGGCCTTAGTCAGGGAGGTGACCAAGAACCCGATGGTCACTCTGTCACAGCTCCAGAGGTCCTCTGTGGAGAGAGGAGAACCTTCCAGAAGGACAACCTTCTCTGCAGCAATCCACCAATCAGGCCTGTATGGTAGAGTGTCCAGACGGAAGCCACTCCTTAGTAAAAGGCACATGGCAGCCCACCTGGAGTTTGTCAAAAGGCACCTGAAGGACTCTCAGACCATGAGAAACAAAATTCTCTGGTCTGATGAGACAAAGATTGAACTCTTTGGTGTGAATGCCAGGCGTCACGTTTGGAGGAAACCAGGCACCGCTCATCACCAGGCCAATACCATCTCTACAATGAAGCATGGTGATGACAGCATCAAGAACTGGGAGACTAGTCGGGATAAAGGGAAAGATGACTGCAGCAATGTGCAGAGACATCCTGGAAGAAAACCTGCTCCAGAGCGCTCTTGACCACAGACTGGGGCGACGGTTCATCTTTCAGCAGGACAACGACCCTAAGCACACAGCCAAGATATCAAAGGAGTGGCTTCAGGACAACTCTGTGAATGTCCTTGAGTGGCCCAGACTTGAATCCGATTGAACATCTCTGGAGAGATCTTAAAATGGCTGTGCACCGACGCTTCCCATCCAACCTGATGGAGCTTGAGAGGTGCTGCCAAGAGGAATGGGCGAAACTGGCCAAGGATAGGTGTGCCAAGCTTGTGGCATCATATTCAAAAAGACTTGAGGCTGGAATTGCTGCCAAAGGTGCATCGACAGAGTATTGAACAAAGGTTGTGAATACTTATGTACATGGGATTTCTTGTTTTTTTTGCAAAATTTGCAAAAACCTCAAGTAAATTTTTTTCACGTTTTCATTATGGGGTGTTGTGTGTAGAATTCTGAGGAAAAAAATGAGTTTAATCCATTCTGGAATAAGGCTGTAATTTAACAAAATGTGGAAAAAGTGATGCGCTGTGAATACTTTCCGGATGCACTGTACAAATAATAACAGGTCAGGACACTTGCAGAAATTCGTTTGACGATTCTGCACCAATGAGATGTCAAGGGGGATGAGACAGACAAGAGGAGTCAGGTGAAGAACTTTGTTGGTTTTTGCAACTAAGTAACAGCAAAACCAAAGAACTAGCTTGTCACATTTCCTGTTCGTGTTCTACACCTCAGACTATGAATCTAATACTAGGTCAAGTCACTTGCTGAAATCATCAGATGATTCTGCACTTGTGGAGTGTATTAATTAAAGGGATATGACAGAAGAGAGGAGTCAGATGGAGAACTTTGAGAACTGTCACCAACTGAACATCAGCAAAATCGAGGAACTGTCTGGTCACCTTTCCCATTCACGCTATTCTCCTCATACTATACAAATAATTTAATGAGGAAATGGAAGTGACATCAGTGATGGTGTGGCTGTCAATCTTCTGATCTGCAGAGGGAGGAGAAGAGACGGCAGTAGTATACAGTGCCATCTCCTGGTCCGGCAGGTAATTACCACTTTTAAAGCCCTTAAGCTGTCTCAACGTGTGACAGATGACAAAAGCAAGGGTTTTGCTGTGCCCTCAAAAAGGTTGCAGGTATACGAGAAAGGGGTGCCGTAAGCTGAAATTTGACCATTGAGATCCTTTGACAATCAATAAAAGACCAAATGGGGGACAGGGATTTTTCTCAAGAGGGTGCAGGTACTCATTGGCATGCGTACTCTGTGTTAAAATATTGGAAGAGGTGCCATTGAGTTATAGCCCATTTCTAGCATTTTCTTTGTTTAACTTGATCCTCTCTTAGAATGTTTGCAGCATATAAACTAATAATAAACTAAACCCAATTGGAATGCCAATTTTTTCATTTTTTTATAATGATGATGATAACAGTAATAGAGAGAATAATGGGGAAACACATCTATAGGTCTAAAATATATATATATATATATATATATATATATATATATATATATATATATATATATATATATACATATATATATATATATATATATATATATATATATATATATATATATATATATACTAACAGAATATTAAAAGTATGGTATTTTGGTTTCGGTTCACACCTTCGCGTGTGATCTTATTCCAAGACGACAGTACTGCTAAACCGTATGGTGCTCTTAAGGAGGTCTTGTGATAACTGACCATCTTCTGCCTCCATGTTTAAAATCTACACAGTTTTATTCTGCTTTCAGGGAAAACTGATAATGAATTTCATAAGGAACCGCTTGTCTGAGCCCCTCCCCGAAAGCCCCCTCTGTGTTTAACGTCTCGACCGTCTCGCTCCACCTTAAAGAGCTGCCAGCTCTACTTCCTGGTTTGCTGCCACTTTTTCTACTGTAGCATCATGGCGGGGAGAAAGTGGCAGCAAAGTGTAACCCTCTCATTTGAGGCTTTACTGTTTCATCAGCTTCTGATAGGATTCATCTTCATCGGCGGGGTAGGCACCAGCTCGCTGTCTGATAGCCAGGTCAAACCTGTCAGCGATGCAAACTGGACGCTTATTTTGGAAGGAGAATGGATGTTAAAATTGTAAGTACGATTCGTCGTCTACGGGGCATGGGATACATAAACAGGAAAAAGGTGTGCGTAATCGATCCGTGCCCGATCCTGGGCCAGGGGTGTCGTGCCAGGACGGTGTGGCAACTCCAGCTTTGAAAATCTGCGATCGCGGCAAAAAAAGAGCGCGTGTGGCGAAGGCGGAACTCTGATCCGCTGCAGCCAATCAGCTGCGGACTCGTTGTTTTTAAAATGAATAGGCCTGCGTAGAACAGACGGCGTCGGATCTGCCGTAAAAACTGAGCACAGTTTGAGCACCTCGGAGTCGGACACACCTCCTCCTCCTCCCCCTCCCTCTGCAGTCTGTGTGGTTTTATCCGGCCTGAAAGCCGAGGGTAATCTGCCTGGGACTATGAAGGATCGAGGGCAGCTCTTAATTAGAAGGCTGCTGGAGACGTCATTACCTGATTAGATAGGTGTGAAGGACTAGGAGAGATCTGAACCCGTCATTTACATGGGAATCGATCAGTTAAACATGACATAGATACAGAGTCTGCCGTGGGCTATGTTTCCTGCCTTGCGCCCTATGTTGGCTGGGAATGGCTCCAGCAGACCTCCGTGCCCCTGTGGTTAGGATATAGCGGGTTGGATAATGGATGCATGGATAGATACTGTACTGACCTTCTGGGCTGTTAGAGACGGTGCCAGCTGATTATATGGACGAGAGGAATTCGGAGCGCCCCCGTACCCCGGATTTTTATAGGAACCAATCGATCAGTTGCTTATTATATACAACTGTTAGACTGCTAGAGACGGTATGACCAGTTTATTCCATCCATCCATTATCCAACCCGCTATATTCTAACACAGGGTCACAAGGGTCTGCTGGAGCCAATCCGAGCTAACACAGGGTGCAAGGCAGGAAACAAACCCCGGGCAGGGCACCAGCCCACCGCAGCCAGTTTATTCTGCTGTGAAGAAATATGAGGGTCTTGAATCATTCATTTTCATTTGTGTGCATCAATTGGTCAGTCACAGATTAGGTCCGATCTTTAGTCAATGGTAGTCCACAGTCCTTTGTATACCATTTATACCATTAAAACATAAAAGAAAACAAACAACAAAACCATCATTACAGCCACACTTTAGTCTTTAAACATATTATTATTATTATTATTATTATTATTATTATTATTATTATTATTATTATTATTATTATTATTATTATTGCCCTTTGATGTGGTGGTGCACATTCCATGTTTGGTTCTTGCCTTGGTGCCTGAAGGTGCTAGCACAGAGTGTTGATGGTGGCAGGTCTGAAAAGGTTATGGTTTGTTGCTAATAACAACAACAACAACAACAACAACAACAACAACAACAATAATAATAATAATAATAATAACAGTATTGTCATTAATGCCCTGTGATGTGTTTGTGCTCTTTTCTAATTTAGTTCTTGCCTTGGTACCTAATGGTGTGTACGTAAGCTCTTGATGGTGCTCTGAAAATGTTATGGTTTGTTGTTGTTATTTTTATTATTATTATTAGTTTTACCATTGTTTTTGTTAATATTACTATAACTTCTGAGGGTTCCTGTTGATGGTGACATATCTGAGAATGTTATGTTTTGTTGTTATTTTATTATTATTATTATTAGAATAATAATGGGCAATGCTTGGTGGGCCGATTTCTGTTTCGATACTGCTACATTTCGGTTAGCATATATATTATTGCAATTTATTTTATCTCATATAGTATTTAAATTCTTCAGTACTAATAATTAGTTTACATTATGTATTATGCATTTAGAGAAAAGCCAAGCAAAATGGCCCCTTTTATTGGCTAACTAAAAAGATTACAATATGCAAGGTTTCAAGGCAACTCAGGCCCCTTCTTCAGGCAAGATGTCATACAGAAACTGAAGTTTCCTGTGTTTATATACACACACTAGGACAAGAAACTACATTAGTACATCTTTAAAGGAAAAATCTTAAATGTAAAAAATTAATAGATTCATTCAGGCTAAGATTAATTTAACAAGAGAGAGAAGAACAATGTATGGTCAAGATCTCTGGATAAGATAACTGTCCAGCAAAGTCCTCTGAAGTTTGTGAGTTTTTCAAAACAATGTGGGTCTGTAGACAGGTGATCTGTGTCAGTCTGAGAGATGCAAACAATCCTCATATCTGGCCATAAGACCAATGTCTCTATTCAAACCATATTGTAATGTATTAAATTTTAAACAAGTTTAACTTCCCATTCCTTTCTCTCTTGCTGTGTTCTGAAGTTGCCCATAAGCTCCGTGACTTTAAAGTCCCTCTCACAGTGTCCATTTCTGTTGAAGTGGGCCACTATAGGACCATCTGTGTTGCCACGTTTAATGTGGCACCTGTGGAAATTCATTCTCTGGCAGAGTGTTTGTCCAGTTTCTCCCACATAGAGTGCAGTGACGGGACATTTCATGCAGAGAATTAGAGAGACCACATTAGATGATCTGCAGGAAAATGATCCATTTATGTGATGTTCAAGTCGGCAGTGTGGTATAACTATACGGTCTGTATTATAAATGTGGGCACACGTTTTACATCTTTTCTGTAGGCAGGGAGATGTGCCATTTTCTGTTGGTTCATTTAGGGAACTTTAGTTGCTGAAGGTTTGGTGGTTGTCTGTATGCCAGGAGGGGAGGTTCAGGAGATACATGAAGTGTTTCAAGATGTGGGTTTTAGGTGACAACAAGGGGGGTGTGGGTCTTGTTGTCTTTGTTTTTATATTCCAGAAGGTTGTCTCTGGGTATGACAGTAGCTCTTCTTATTTGATTGTCTGTTGTCTGTCGTTTCTGATGACAAAGTTATACCCCCAAAACGACAGACATTTAAATAAGAACTACTGACATACCCAGAGACAACCTTCTGGAATATAAAAACAAAGACAACAAGAACCGCATCCCCCTTTTTGTCACCTACAACCCACATCTTGAAACACTTCAAAAAATTATAAAAGAACTTCAGCCAATGCTAAATAATGACCAAACACTGAAAAACGTATTTCCTGAACCTCCCCTCCTGGCATACAGACAACCACCAAACCTTCAGCAACTAATTGTCCGAAGCTTCCTAAGTGATCCAAGAGAAAATGGCACATCTTCCTGCTTACAGAAAAGATGTAAAACGTGTGCCTACATTTACAATACAGACCGTATAGTTATACCACACTGCCGACTTGAACGTCACATAAAGGGATCATTTTCCTGCAGATCATCTAATGTTGTCTACCTAATTCTCTGCATGAAATGTCCCGTCACTGCACTCTATGTGGGAGAAACTGGACAAACACTCCGCCAGAAAATGAATTTCCACAGGATCCACATCAAGCATGGCAACACAGATGTTCCTGTAGCGGCCCACTTCAACAGCCATGGGCACTGTGAGAGGGACTTTAAAGTCACAGGGCTTATGGGCAACTTCAGAACACAGCAAGAGAGGACAGAATGGGAAGTTAAACTCATGTTAAAATGGAATACATTACAACAGGGCTTGAATAGAGACATGGGTCTTATGGCCAGATATGAGGATTGTTTGCATCTCTCAGACTGACACAGATCACCATATTTTTTTGAAAAACTCATCACAAACTTCAGAGGACTTTGTTGGACAGTTATGTTATCCAAAGATCTTGACCATACATTGTTCTTCTCTCTCTTGTTAAATTAATCTTAGCCTGAATGAATCTATTAATTTTTTACATTTAAGATTTTTGTACCAATGTTGTTTCTTGTCCTAGGTTGTGTATATAAACACAGGGTACTCCAGTTTCTGTATTACATCTCGCCTGAAGAAGGGGCCTGAGTTGCCTCGACAGCTTGCATATTGTAATTTTTCTAGTTAGCCAATAAAAGGGGCCATTTTGCTTGGATTTTCTCTATATTCATAATGGCTAACACGGTACAACACCCTAGTATTACGCATTTGGAATTATTAGTATGATGAAATAAAGCTATAAAGCACAGGGTTGGAATTTTTCATATTAGAACTGAACATTTGTAGTTTATCGTTAAGTTAATGGAACATTTCAATCGTGTGAGGTTTTCATTATAACCTTGGTTATCATTTATTCTGTTGTAAATGAGCAGTTTGATTATCGAGCAGAGTTCATATCATAGGCTCAGAGCAATTAGCATGCCGCATACTCATCATAAATTTTAAGAAGACTGCAATGAATGGGCTGAGTGGGTCAACCTCGTCACCTCACTGGGCCGGTTTTGAGACCCAGTCTGCTTCTGTCACGGAGGCACGGGAGTCGGAATGCTGGCCAGCCTTTCAATTTTGGATTCATATCGCTTACCACAAAATAATGCACAATGTTCACATTTACCTTTCAGCTTTTTGGGACTCTGCGGACATTTCTGACATATCACGCTTGCATCTAGAAAGGAGGATAGGAGATAAATTCAACTGGCATTTGATCAAGTAAAAGTTTTCCTCCACTCATCTGAGGATATTATGTAAATGATATGATATTAAAATCCGCAGGATCGTTCCCTTACGCTTCTTGCGGGCTGCTCTGTTGGTGGGTTTTTATGCCAGCCTGGTTGCCATTTACTTTATGATCCTGCTTATTTAGACAGGAAATTACTCACAAATGCAAGCCACGGCATTTTGGATACTAAGTGCATTTCTGAGATAAGAAGATTTATTTTTTTTAATTACAAAATTAAATGAAATATTAATTAACTAACGTGATTATTACGTTGATGAAGCGGAGTCGAGGGATTATTTGGCAAGGAAGTCCCTTAAGGGCAGGAATCACAGCATGCTGCTCCGTTATGAAGGCTGTCACTTTTTTTTTTAATATCTTGTTTTATTTATTGACTAGGGGGCTTCGTCCCCCTACTCGCTTCTCTCGCCAAACCCCCGGCCTGCGCTACATGCCAACCACTTTGAATCTGCACCACTCGCGTATGTGGATTTCACTTTCACCAAACGACAAATCTTTTAATTCTCGCAGATACGCCTCTTCATTGGGAAGAAACACGACTTTTCCCTGATGGCAACACAAATTAGACGATATCTGCAAGTCTCCGACTTAAAGTTTGAAGTTAAACAATATCTCCCTACTCCTGTCAGATCACCTATGTCCGTATATTCAGTCTCTTTTCGCTTTTACCTTTTCGTCTGTCGCATTGAATTTTGATTCCGTGTTTGGAATTCCATCGTGACAGCGCCATGTATACCTGCCCGTGAGGGAATATCGTTTCATTCTCTCTACACCAGGGGTGCCAAACTCCAGGCTTGGTGGGCCGCAGTTGCTGCAGGTTTTCATTCTAACCCTTTTCTTAATCAGTGACGAGTTTTCACTGCTAATTATCTTTTTTCCCCCATCATTTTAATACCCCCTGTTAGAATTATTCAGCCTTCTGAATCGATTAATTTCTTCACTAAATGACAGTCAAACAAAAATGAGCCAATAGATGACCAGCTAAACTGGGGCTTCAAACTCCAAACAGTTTCTTAATGAGAAGCCGATTCTTGCTGTTAATTAAACCCGTTATTTAATTCCATGGCTTGTTGCTGCTCTCATTCTGCCACAGCAGACATTTTCAAAATTGTTTTCTATTCTTTCTAAGAACATTGTCAAAATGTTTTGGTGACCTGAGAGATCAACCTTACCGAGACCTTCACCTTTCTTTCAAATATTATGTGATGGGCACAGGTGAGCTGCTCATGTGGTCAGGGCTGGATTAAGACAAAATTGGGCCTGATGCTGCATTGCAGAAAATGTCTGTTTTTTCTCGCCATTGTTGTATTTGACACTCACCGTACGTGTGCACTCAGACCGGCCAAGGAGCCTAAATTGCTTGCAACGCAACCAGCCAGCCTCTGTTGAACAGGAATAATAATAATGATGTGGTATCGTAACAACTCGAGATTAACATCAAACAATGTAACATCGCTAGCCATCCATTCATTTTCCAACCCGCTGAATCCGAACACAGGGTCATGGGGGTCTGCTGGAGCCAATCCCAGCCAACACGGGGTGCAAGGCAGGAACCAATCCTGGGCAGGGCGCCAGCCCACCGCAGTGTAACATCAACATTCAATAGCAATTGTCTGAAAAGTGCACTTAATACAGAAAACCTAACAATGAAATACACAAAATTTCACAATTCTCTTATGAAACAGAGTAAGAAAAAATGAATTTGCAGAGATATTGGGTCAAAGTGACTCAGTTTAGGCTCTTGAGGGATTTTAAAAATTCTAAACATCCACGCCAGGCCCTTTACAGATAACCATTTAAATAGCCATCGATTTTTACTGTACAACTAACTTTCAAGGTGAAAAATTTACTACGAACAATAATAAAGTGGCAAGAATTCCCAAGATATTGCAAAAAAATGCAGCTAATTTACTAAGTAAACTGCTTAATGTAAAATTGATAGCATTAACTTGAAATCTTTGGTTAACAATAAACACAACGATGTTATAGTTACGTCACAGCGCAAAGAACAGTAGTAACTGTATAATAAGTAACGCTGTGTCTAGGCGTCTGAAAGTCGGACTCCAAATTTAATTCTAAGAATTATTTTGAGGTTAATATAGCAAAGGAACCCAATTGTGCTCCACTCACTTAGAATCTGGAACCAATGTAGAAAGCATTTTAAGACGGAGAAGCTTCTATCTGTGGCACCTCAGCAAGAGAACCACCTCTTTCAACCTTCACAAACATATGCAGTTTTTAATATCTGGAAAAAAATTGGAATTAACTTGCTTAGAGATCTTTATATAGACAACGTCTTTGCATCCTATGAACAATTACATTCCAAATTTAACATTCCAGCTACACATTTCTTTCACTATCTTCAAATCAGGAACTTTGTTAAACAGAACCTTCCAGATTTTCCTCATCTTGCACCCTCATCCATGCTGGAAAAAATATTGCTCAATCTCAAGGACTTAGACTCCATCTCTACAATATATAAAATCATTTTACAATCCTTCCCTTTTAAAGATCCAAGAGGACACTGGGAAAAAGATCTCTCAATTAACATATCAGAAAAGGAGTGGAAAGTAGCAATGCAGAGAATTCACTCGAGCTCCACATGCGCAAAGCATACAATTATACAACTCAAAATTATATATCGAGCACATCTGTCTCGACTAAAACTCTCCAAAATGTTTCCAGGGCGAGATCCAACCTCCGGACGTTGCAATCGAGCTCCAGCCTCACTGGGTCACATGTTCTGGGCCTGCACCAAATTAACATTATTCTGGACAAACATTTTGAATTCCCTCTCAGACAGCCTTGGACTCACAATCCCTCCTAATCCATTAACAGCTGTGTTTGGGGGTCTTCCAGAGGGGCTTAAAGTGGAGAAGGACAAACAAATTGTGATTGCATTCACTACACTCTTGACACGCAGACTTATTCTGATAAACTGGAAGAACCCAAACTCTCCTCTTTTAAGTCAGTGAGAAACCGATGTGTTATATTATTTGAAATTGGAAAAAATCAAATACTCAGTTAGAGGATCCGTACAGACTTTTTTCAAAACATGGCAGGATCTAATCAGTAATATTTTAAAATAAGCTCATAAAGCACAGAGAATTTATTAATTTAGGTATGTTTACAAGCCTTAAAATTTAACGCGGCTTGGCTTGTTCTCTCTCTCAGGGGTGGGGATCGATCTGTTCTTAACTCAATTTTTCGTTTTGTAAAAACTTGATTGCTTTGTATGGATTGTAATAAAATTAATAAAAAAAAAAAAAAATAATAATAATATAGCAAAGGAAGACTGTTCAGCTTCCGGAAAATTCTCGTCTGTTTTCATCTGGGCCGATTTCAGGAATGGTCCTCATGCTGCAGCATCAATAGCACCCACCTTAATCAGGCCCTTCATGTAGTGAGTTGTTTTGTGTCTCGTTATTGTTTGGCTGCTAATTAAAGAAAAAGAAACAGCTAAGAGGTCTGAGTGAAGCTAATTATAAGAAGTTAATTAGCAGCAAAAACTGGTCACTAATTAAGAAGATGGTAAGAATGAAAACCTGCAGCCACTGCCGCCCTCCAGGACTGGAGTTCGACACCCCTGCTCTACATGAACTGTGTTTGACAATCGCATTCACACAAATGAGAGATGATTTAGCCGTGTGTGTGGTTGTAAATGTTTTAGAGGTGGGCGGGACTTTACCAAATCTCTTTGCATAAAGTCTTATCTCGCGGGGCTTGAAATTTTCTCTCGTGGGATTTCACTTTCACCAAACAACCAGTCTTAATTCTCGCAGATACGCCCCTTCATTGGGAAGAAACATGACTTTTTCCTGATAGCAACACGAATGAGACGATCCACAAGTCTCGACTTAAAGTTTAAATCCAAATAATATATTCCATCTCTTTTCGCTGTTGTTATTTCATTGAGTAATAATTTACTTCCTATGTAGGAAGTAAAAATGTGAGGTTTGAATACACAATGGGCGGTCGGAAAGTCGAGGGTCCACCTTATGAGAAGGATTTAGGAGTGATAGTGGACTCTACGCTATCGACTTCCCGTCAGTGTTCAGAAGCCATTAAGAAGGCTGTCAGGTTATATAGCGCCTTGATGTGTGGAGTCCAAGTCACAGGAGGTTCTGCTCAAGCTTTATAACACACTGGTGAGGTCTCATCTGGAGTCCTGTGTGACGTTTTGAGCCCACCAGACACAGCAGCACTAGAAGAGGTCCAGAGAAGAGCGACTCGGCTGATTCAGGGCAACAGGGGATGAGTGATGAGGAAAGATGAAAAGATCTGAGCCTTTAAAGGAGATGAAGAGGAGACCTGAGTGAAGTGTTTAAAATGATGAAGGGAATTAGTCCAGTAGATCGAGATGGTGACTTTAAAATGAGTTCATCAAAAACACGGGGAGACAGTTGGAAACTTGTGAAGGGTAAATTTTACACAAACATTAGAAAGTTTTTCTTTACATGAAGAACGATAGACGCTTGGAATAAGAGACCAAGTAGTACGGTAGACAGTAAAACGTTAGGGACTTTCAAAAATCGACTTGATGTTTTTTTCGAAGATATACTGTAAGTGGACATGACTGTCGAGCTTTGTTGGGCTGAATGGCCTTAATCGTCCAGGGTGTTCTAATGTTCTAATTTCCGTTTGTTTTGTGCTAATGCCATCTTTACTATCATTTTTTTTGAGACTTTCGAATTTTTGTACTTCCATTACCTCTGACCTGCTCTGCATGTGTATCCTTTTTGAATTGTTTACGACGTTTTACTTTGTCTTCTGCTCTTTGTCTTTTATTTCCGGCCCTGGGCCTGATTAAATCTCTTGGCACAAAGTCTTGACTCGCGGGACGTGAAAGTGCCTCTCTTAGAAAGTCACGTCTCGTCTCTCTTCCCAAGATAGAGAGGTTTATTTATTTTTTCTTTTTTGTGAGATTTTGCTTAACATGAAGCCTTGGATGAAAAGACAGAGTTCAAATTTGCTTCACCATAATACAGGGGTGTCCAACTCCTGTCCTGGTGGGCCGCAGTGGCTGCAGGTTTTCATTCTAACCATTTTTTGAATTATTGAGCTGCTGTTTGGCCTTTGTTTTAATTGACGTGACTCAGACCCCCTCAGTTGTTTCATTTCCCTTAATGAGCAGCCAAACAAGCCAGCTAACCTGAAAATAAAGAAAAGTGAAGGTCTCGATCATGTTGGTCTGCTCAGGTCACCAAACACATCTTGACGGTGGTCTTAGGAAAAAGCAGAAAATCAAGAGTCTACTGCGGTAGAATGAGAGCCGCGACAAGTCAAGATATTCAAAATCGACTTCTTATTAAGAAACTGGCTGGACTTTGAAGCCCCAGGTTAGAATGATCATCTGTCAACTCGTCTCACGTCTCATTTCTGTTTGGCTGCCAGTTAATGAAGAAAAAAATCAATTCAGAACACTGAATCCTTAAAAACAAGGAGATTAAAATGAAGGGAAAAGGAGTTCATTAGCAGTGAAAACTGATTAGGAAAAGGGTTAGAATGAAAACCTGCAGCCACTGCAGCCCACCAGCACCAGAGATGGACACCCTTGCGTCTAACAGATAAATTGTGTTATTAAGTTACCAGCAGTGGAGGTCTGCCATTTATAGGAAGTCCGAAATCCAATTTCAGGTTATGGAGCTTGGTGATGATCTTTGTGTTTCTTCTGTAGTTTTGCGTTTTGCTTGTCACTACTGGTAGTTTGAGGTGGTATCTGTTGCCCCTTCAGGTGGCACAGGTATTCCATAAACAGGTTTTTACATTTCTAAACGAATGTGTTAAATTATAAAATATATTAGTTACATTAAATTGAATGAAATGAACTCTTGTGGTCTTAAATCTAATATATAAAGTAGAGTCGATGTATGTATGTGTGGTGTATGTATGTTTGTTTGTTTGTCCGCCATGCAAATCTGCACCGGGTGTCCGATTGGCACCAAACTGGGCATGGGGCTCCTTTGTGACCAGGAGGAGGTCATGGGGTATGTTTGGTTGGGAAAAATGTTCGGCACACCAACAGACGTTCACCGCGGCGCCATCTAGCAACAGCTTTGGTACCTGTGTGTCACTCTTTACCCATGTTTCTTTAAATTGCCAAGAGATAGATAGATAGCATAGTTGGCAGGATTAGATAGAGAGATAGCATAGTTTGCAGAATTAGATAGATAGATAGATAGATAGATAGATAGATAGATAGATAGATAGATAGATAGATACTTTATTAATCCCAAGGGGAAATTCACATAATCCAGCAGCAGTATACTGATACAAAAACAATATTAAATTAAAAAATAATAAAAATGCATGTAAAAACAGCCAATAACTTTGTATAATGTTAACGTTTACCCCCCGGGTTGGAGGAATTGAAGAGTCGCATAGTGTGGGGTCTCCTCAGTCTGTCAGTGGAGCAGGATGGTGACAGCAGTCTGTCACTGAAGCTGCTCCTCTGTCTGGAGATGATCCTGTTCAGTGATTCTCCATGATTGACAGGAGTCTGCTCAGCGCCCGTCGCTCTGCCACGGATGTCAAACTGTCCAGCTCCGTGCCTACAATAGAGCCTGCCTTTCTCACCAGTTTGTCCAGGCGTGAGACGTCCCTTCTTCTTTATGCTTCCTTCCCAGCACACCACCGCATAGAAAAGGACGCTCACCACAACCGTCTGGTAGAACATCTGCAGCATCTTATTGTAGATGTTGAAGGACGGCAGCCTTCTAATGAAGTATAGTCGGCTCTGTCCTTTCTTACACAGAACATCAGTATTGGCAGTCCAGTCCAATTTATCATCCAGCTGCATTCCCAGGTATTTATAGGTCTGCACCCTCTGCACAGTCACCTCTGATGATCACGGGGTCCATGAGGGGTCTGGTCCTCCTAAAATCCACCACCAGTTCCTTGGTTTTGCTGGTGTTCAGGTGTAAGTGGTTTGAGTCACACCATTTAACAAAGTCCTTGATTAGCTTCCAACTATACAGGGTGTGCACAAAGTCCATATACCCCTATCTTTTGGTGGATTTTGAAAGCTAAAGGTTACCACTTAGGAATCCAAAACATCTGTATGGGTCCCTCCATGATCTCTGCATAGCCAAATGCGCCGCCAGGTTCTCCTGCTCATGTTTTGCAACATTTGTGGGGTGACTTTCTGGAACGCTGCGCGAATCGCATGTTTCAGTTCAACGCAGAATAACTGCGTTTCTGCACATCTTCTTTGATAAACCCCCAGAGTGCATTATCTGGAGTTGTGAGATCAGGGCTTCTCGGAGGCCACGGAAGAGGAGCGGGATTGTTGTTTGATCCTCGTCCGATCCAACGATTCCCAAAAACTTCATTGAGGCAATCACGCACGGTGATTGCGAGATGGGCAGGTGCTCCGTCTTGTTGAAACCAAACACTATCAAGGACGTGGGATGAGCCAGCCATTCAGCATTTCCAGATAACTGATTTGGTTAACAGAACCATCAAAAAAATAAGGGACAAACAAATACTGTGCTGTCATTCCGGCCCACATCATCACGTGTGGTGGGTTATGCTCAATTTCTTCAAAGAAATGTGGATTTTCTTTTCCCCAGAAAAACACGTTTCGATTGTGGGAGCTGCGATAAATCGCGCACTCGTCAGAGAACATAACCTTTTCCTTCTCAGCATTTGTTGGAAATTGGTGCAGCATCAGATCACAAGCTTCCTGGCATCTGTCTAAGTCAGCATCCAAACGCTCCGTGATCGTGAAAACACTTGTGTCACCCATCGCTTCGTCTTGGAACAACCGCCACGTTGTTGCAATTTCTTGAGCGGCAGCAGGTGGCAGCACCAGACAGGATGTCGGAAACACACCTCAAAATACCGGGAAGACTTGGGCTGATGTCCACAGGAACCGAATTGTCATGGTTATTCCTGTAAATGCTCCTAAAGATAGGGGTATATGGACTTAGTGCGCACCCTGTACAGCTATACTACTTGAATAGGCAAGTCATGGCGCAAGAGATGGCGCAAGTGTCCAAGTATGAGAAGGCCGACTGCTTTGATCGGGTGAAGACGAACTGCCAAATGGATGTAAAACGTGAACGACCCAGTGCGCGTGACCGGCTGACACACCCGCGTTTCCGCACGTCACACTCCCACACACACTGATAGTGCTGTATTTCATTCGCCAACGTCTGTTATATGGCAGCATGTTTGATCAGAGACTCGTCTTAAAAAGGCAGCATCCTTCCCCCACCATTTTCCCCACACTTCTTTCTGTATTTACCATCGCCAACGTCCGTTAGATGGCATCACGGTTCGACACAGGCGCTCCTTACAAACAGAGCACCCCTCCCCGCCATCTTTGCCACCACGGTTTCAGTGCTACTCTTTCTCACTGGCTTTCTGTATTTGTGGTGCTATTTGCTCGCTTTCCGACTCACAGTACGATTTCACTGTTGCTCTTTCTGACTGACTGGTGCTATTTGTTCGCTTTCCGGCGTATTGTAAATAACGTAAATTCATCTCACTGTGGTGCTTATTCCGTACGTAATACCATGTAACACATTATAATTGTCCTGCTTTTCGCTAATATACCCATGCCACCGAAAAAAAGACGTAGAATTGGAAGGTCCACTTCAGGTGCCACAATAAAGTCTATTTCAAGGGTGTCTGTAATGCCACAGCAGACAGAATCCAGAGTGGAGGACTTAAAATAACATGTGAATCAGAAAACTGTTCTATTTCTATGTTCTGTTTCTTTCATTTGGGAGATTCACCAGTTATTGATTCCCGGGCAACGCCGGGTAATTCTGTTAGTAGCCCTATAAAGGTTACTATTGAACCTTTAGCAGCTCTTCCAGCCTTAAGTGTTCCTTGGGTCTGATGCAACGAGCGTCAAATGCACTTTGAGATTTGAGGATTTGCTGCCCTTCTTCTCTGCAGATCCTTTCAGGCTCTTAACATCGTGGATGGAGAACGTTGATGGATACTCCAAAAAATGAAGGCAACACTTAATCATCCCAGTCTAACACCAAGTCAGTGAAGCTTCAGGGATATCAATCAGTCTGTCCAGTTAGGAAGCACAAGTGACTGTGACTCATCGTCGCCTGCTTTGGCGTGAATGAAAGTGACAACAGGGGCACCGGAGAGGCAACAGCGAGACACCCCCCGAAAAGGGAATGGTGGCCACAGACAGTTGCTCTCTCCTGATCCTTCTTGACTGATTCGTCTCTAGATTGGTGTTTTGCTTGTCAATACTGGTAGTATGAAGTGGTACCTGCAGCCCATTCAGGTGGCACAGGATGGCACGTCAGGTTTGCTGCGTCTCTTATCACAGTCTCAAGGGCATGAAGGAGATACCAGGACACGGGCCGTTGCATCAGGAGAGCTGGACAGGGCTGGAGATGGGCATCAACTCAGCAGCAGGACTGTTATCTGCTCCTTTGTGCCACAGACTACAAAATGACCTCCAGCTGGCTACTGGTGTGCATGCCGCTGACCAAACTGTCAGTAACAGACTCCATGAAGGTGGCATGGGGGCCCAACATCGTTTAGTGGAATCTTGTGCTCACGGCCCATCACCATGCAGCTTGATTGGCATCTACCAGAGAATATCACAATTGACAGCTCTGCCATTGGCATCCCGTTCACACTGAGCACGTGTGACAGATGTGAAAGAGTCCAGAGACACCATGGTGAATGTTATGCAGTCTGCAACTTCATCCAGCGTGACCGATTTGGCGATGGGTCTGGGGAGGCATATCCTTGGAAGGTCGCGCAGCCCCCCTACATGCTAGGCACCCTGAACTCCTCAGAGCCATCCCGTGCGGCACGATATGAAAAACCTTAGAACTGAATGAGGGTGCACTTTCTTTTTCACACGACCATATTCGCTCTTGGTCACCTTTGTCCCTCCTCCCACAACTGATTGTTTTGTCTGCCCGGGTGACAGTGTCGGACCGCTTCCATTGAAGAATTACGGAGACCGCCACACCCTTTGGAAAGCTGCTGCCGACATTTTCGTGAAGCTCTCCCCAGATGTGCACCTCCACACACTGTCATCCCGTCCTTTCCGTTGACTTCACGGCTTGCTTTTTGTTACTCCGCTGTGAGGACCTCCGAAAAACAGGCGTGTGCCTCCCCTAATCTCGTGCAAGTGGACCCCGGACAAGGTGTAGAAAGGTCTCAGTTGAATGGGATGAGCCTTATTTCAAGGGTCATAGCAGAGGGGCTGAATTCTTTTCTCACTCTTCTCTGCCCGGTGTGGGATGAGTGACGAGCCCTGGGGGGCGCTGTTGATTTTCTGATTTGTATTTTTCTTAAGTTTGCCAAAAAAAAAAAAAATCCAAATTCTCGATTTCGTTTTGTCATTCTAGGACATTGAGTGTCGCTCGATGTGAGGGAAAAATAACAAATGGAAATGATTTTAGCATGCGGCTGCCACTATCCAGTCGGAGATTCTCGTGCTTATCGTTTGGACAACATCACAGCTACGCACGGGAAGAATGAATAACTGCCGGCAGATCGACAACTGTGATAAATGTGTGAACAATTAAGTTAATCTCCAAAACAAATGTGTTAGTCACAAAAGTTAATTGTGGCAAATTAACATGAGAACAGCGCCCAAAACACAAATATATTAACTTAAATTAACAAATTAGGCCGCAGCGGAAAACAGTTTGGGAATGAATTCTGATTAACGTTGCAGCGATTCAAATATTTATTCTCGCTTTTTAGCTGCACATTTTTTTTTTTTTTGTGTGAATAATAGAAAATGCAGAACGGCGTTGATCACGAAGCTCGCCTTGCCAAAACATTTTATAGAAATAAATATTAAAAAAACATTTTAATGTGTCAAATCCGGGTGGCAGCAAGGAATGTGACAAGTTCGCACATTAGAGTCTGATGAGGCTGTAACCCTAGTTGGCTCAGACAGGTGCTGCTCTTTTCTATGCAAGGTGTGGGATGGGTGACGAGACGTGGGACAGGGTGGGCTTGTTGATAGAGCTCAGGATTTCTCTCCTCTCCTAACATCCATCTGTTTGCTTCCTGAAGATCTTCAGGCCATTTTGGGGTTGGAGGTTAGCATCACAAGCTAAATTGCCCATGTTAAAGTATACGGTATATGGTACCGTGGATTCAGAAAGTGTCCGGACCTCTTTGCTTAATCAGGCCGAAACCTTTACTGGAGAAGTCCAGTCAAAAATCCATCCATCCATCTATCCATTCATCCATCTCCGCTTATCCGAGATCGAGTCACGGGGGCAGCAGCTTGAGCAGAGATGCCCAGACTTCCTTCTCCCCGGCCACTTCTAGCCCTTCCAGGGGGATTCCCGATGTGTTCCCAGGCCAGCCGGGAGACATAGTCCCTCCAGCGTCTTCCCCAGGGTCTCCTCCCAGTTAGACGTGCCTGGAACACCTCATCCTGATCAGATGCCCGAGCCACCTCATCTGACTCCTCTCGATGCGGAGGAGCAGCGGCTCTACTCTGAGCCCCTCCCGGATGACTGAGCTTCTCACCCTATCTTTAAGGGAAAAGCCCAGACACCCTGTGGAGGAAACTCATTTCAACCGCTTGTATTCGCGATCTCGTTCTTTTGGTCACTACCCATAGCTCATGACCATAAGTGAGGGTAGGAGCGTAGATCGACTGGTAAATTGAGAGCTTTGCCTTACGGCTCAGCTCCTTTTTCACCACGACAGACCGATGCAGAGCCCGCATCACTGTGGACACCGCACCGATACACCTGTCGACCTCACAATCCATTCTTCTCTCACTCGTGAACAAGACCCCGAGATACTTGAACTCCTCCACTTAGGGCAGGATCTCGCTCCCAACCCTGAGAGGGCACTCCACCCATTTTCCGGCTGAGGACCATGGTCTCAAATTTAGAGGTGCTGATTCCCATCCCATTCTGTCCTATCACCTCTGTCCATATTTTCAATCTCTTTTCACTTTTACCTTTTCGTCAGTATCACTTTGAATTTTGATTCCGTGTTTGAAGTTACATCGTGACAACACAACGTATGACTGCCCGTGAGTGAATATCGTTTCATTCTCTCTACACGAACTGTGTCTGACAATAGCATTCACACAAATGAGAAATGATTGAGCCGTGTGTGTGGTTGTAAATGTTTCAGATGTGGGCGGGGCTTTTAAAGTCTTGTCTTGCGGGGCTTGAAATTTTCTCCCACAAGATTTCACTTTCACCAAACCCACAAATCTTTTCATTCTCACGGAGAGGCCTCTTCATTGGGAAGAAACACTACTTTTTCCCTGATGGCAACACGAATTAGACGTGCTTCAAGTCTCAGACTTAAAGTTTAAATTCGAACAATATATTCGATCTTTTTTTGCTGTTCCGTTATTTCACCGAGTAGTAATTCCCATTTGTTTGCTCTGCATGTGTATTGTGCCAACATTTTTGAATTCTTTACAATGTTCTACTTTGTTTTCTACTCTTTGTCTTTTATTTCCCGGCCCGGGCGTAGTTAAATCTCTTGGCACAAGGTCTCATCTCGCGGGACTTGAAAGTATCTCTCTGAGAAAGTCTTGTCTTGTCCCAGGCTAAAAAGTCTTGTCCCATCCCAGGATTTTTTTATTATGATACAGAGAAATAAAATCATTACTTAAAAACTGTGTTTTGTGTTTACTTGGGTTATTGTTGCCTAATATTGAAATTTGTTTGATGATCTGTAACATTTAAGTGTGACAAACATGCAAAAAAATAAGAAATTTGGGAGGGGCAAATACTTTTTCACAGCATTGTATAAAGGAGGCTGACACAGTAATACATTGAGTTTGCCTCACCGACAGAGTTAACAAGTGGATGTTGTGACCAGTAGGGGGCGTAATCGCACCCCAAAACCCAACCAGACACCACACAGTCCTGGGTTCAAATATAAGATATTCTTTATTCTTTTCCTCCACCATTCTTCCATTCCTCTTCCACAATAACACAATGTGACAATAAATCTCTTTCCTCCCTCCTCACCTTCCTCGTCCACACTCCTCCTGACTGTGACTACCCTTCCAAGAAACTCGGCTTCCTTTATTCTAGACCCGGGTGTTCTTCTGGAACTGGAAGAAGTCTATTAAAACCAATCCTCTATCGCTCCCTCTGGTGGCACTCAAGATCCCCAACAAGGCTGTCCCATTGGACTACAATTCCCAGCCAGCCGTTGTGGATATTGAGATGGGTGTCCTACCAGTTGGATGTTGCCACTTTGTGTACTGGGGGAGAATATAACTTTGGGTGGCAAACGCCTCTCATCGTTCCCTCGTGGGTTCCTTTTCTGGTCAGAAGTCAACATCCATCCAGGCTGAGATGCCCGCCCGTCCTCCATGACACTTAATATTTATCACCTTCTTCATTGATCTCTGTTTGATCTGTTGGGCTATTTCTGCCACTTTCAGCCATGAAGATCAATGGTTCATTGCCCACTGAGACTTTATTCCCATGCTGTATTATACTCTCAACCCAAAACTTCACCTGAAATGCTAGACTTCCATCCATTTTCTTAAGCTGCTTGTCCAGGGCAGGGATGCGGAGGAGTTGCAGTCTGTCCCAGTGTCTCTATGAAAGGATTGAAGGGTTTATGTAACTCTTGCATTCTTTCCCTGGCATTGAAAATCTTGTTGCTATGGCACAGCTTTTGCCAGTTAATGCACTTTATGTCTGTGTTATTTATTTATTAATTTTGTTTTTCACATCTTAAGCTGTTAATGCAAAATAGTCCAAAACAAGGAGAACTAAAGCTGACACACTGTACCAGTCAATGATGGAATTTACGTGGTACACGATGTCATGGAGTGGCAGGATAAACCCCTGTAGCCTTACCTGGCAGAGAGACTAGTGTTAGTGGATGGACAAGAGGTGTTGGGGGGCTGCTTTCCAAGAGCACATATACACGACACAATGGATGAAAGCGTTCCTGAGCCATTCATTTACCTGCAGGGCATGATGGGAGTTGTGGTCCTGTTTAGGTTCCCTGGTCACTGACGGGTTTGGAGAGCTGCTGGGGAGGGCTGTCCCTACCTTCTGGGGCTTCCACCTGACCTGGGAGTGCTTCCCCCCTGACACCAGAAGTATTCCCAGCTCTGGCATACAGTTAAAGGGGCCACTGGGTGGTCAAAGTCGGGAGAAGGTGGAGGAGACTTCATGGGAGGCGTTGAAGGAGAAACATATTGCTTGTTGTGTGGTCTAAAAAGAAGGAGTCTGAAACCCTGAGGAGGTGTTGACTGAAGTAAAGGCCTTTCATTTGAACCCAGGACTGTGTTGTGAAGCTGTTTCTGGAGGTTGAAGGTGCTGCAATGCCCCCTACATGTCACAACAATTTATTCATACAGTAGACTCATTCAGGTGTTTGCCTTTTTTGATTGGGATAAACTACAAAAACAGTATAAAACTGAAGCGCTTGGGTAAGGAGCTATATTTTGTACTGATGTATAGGATTTTTCTCTATTACATTTATTTTCAAAGCAAATGTTTTAAGTCAGTCAAACCTTTTTTCCCTCTTAAACATAGCCATGTCATACAGAGCCAGGTTTCAGGAAATTAAATTTGCAGTGAAGTCATTCATTCATTCATCTGTTCATTTATTTTCCACCGCTTATCTGAAGCCGGGTCACAGGGGCAACAGTCTTAGCAGTGAGACCCATATGTCCCATCCCAATACCACACTTGCCAACTCATACTGTGATATCCCAAGGCATTCCCAGGCCATCTGGGAGAAATAATCCTCCCAGCAAGCCCTCGGTCTCCCTCCAGGGTTTCCTCCCAGCAGGTCGTGCCACAGGGAGGCATCTGGGGGTGCATCCGTATGAGATGCTCGAACCACCTCAGCTGGCTCCTCTCGACACTGTATCAAACAGTGAAACTGAGAAATGTACACTCTTTTTGAATTTGATATTGGCAACAAAAAAGGTTGGCACAGGGAAGACAAAAAAAACTTGTGCAATGCTGAAAAATTTCTGAGTTTCAACATTTGATATGTTTGCTTTTACAAATTCCATACTAAATAGCATATAACAGAGGCATATTTATTGCATCTGTCATTCCAACAGATGGCATATCACAAACATTTGTTGAAATGCATTTTATTTCTATAAATGTCTGTGATGTGCCATCTGTTGGAATGACAGATGCAATGAATCACTGTTCACTGTTATGTGCTATTTGGTATGGAATTCGTAAAAGCAAAGTTAGCATTGGTGATGCACCGATTGCTGGAATGACAAATATAGTAATACTAGCCATGTGCGCCCAACTACGTTACGCATATTAAAGTTGTCTGTGAAGGGCTCCCTGTTTAAACGCAGCTGCCAGTCGTGAACTGGGCCCTTCGTCGCACAGCATTATGATTTTTTATAAGGGAAACAAAATTACAAAAGAAAACCCTTGGACATTGATTCAATAGGAACGGCCTACTTAGAATCACTGTCCGAATCGTAATTATGTGGTGGTGTAGGAGCATTTCTGCTTCTGTCCGTTCACAGTCCGTCTCGTTTTCACGACGCTATCGTTTCCTCTCACGATGTCTTCTCAACCTTTCTCCAATCTCGCAGGTTGCTTTGTGGCAATCCAAAGAGTAGGGCAATATACACGGAGCAATGGTTATAAAAGGGGGACACATAGGTATCCAGGCTCTTTAAAGCATAAATAGGAATCACTTCACTGACATGTGAGCAAGCCACGGTACAACTGTGAGACGCGCAGCACTCGCCGGCTACAATGTAACAATAATAATTTCCGGAATGTGCTGTTACGTTGTCATTCATTGTACCCACTGTCTTTCTTTTATGCATATGTCACGTAGGCACGTACCTTTTATCTTCGGCAATCTCATTCTCTAACCAGGCCTCAGGAGCTAACCAGCGTAACACTGTCCACCACCCCTTTCGTTATTCCGGCACATTGTTGACATCCGTGAGTAACAACAACGTACTAAACTGGAAGGTGGTCTACACATGCGTGGAATTCGCAGACAAACAAAGATCAAGATCTAAATGAAGATCTCTTTAGTTAATTTAAAGCACAACAATTTGTTAAGTTTGAATGTCTGTGTTTTGAGGTGTGACTGGCGTACTGCAGTCTTCAGTAGTGTAAGCCTGGAGGAGATTCTTAATGCAATGCCTATGTTTTAGCTGTCTCTCTACTGCCATCTAGTGCTTCTTCTTCTAATTCATTCGCGGACAAACAAAGATCAAGATCTAAATGAAGATCTCTTTAGTTAATTTAAAGCACAATAATTTGTTTAGTTTGAATGTCTGTGTTTTGAGGTGTGACTGGCGTACTACAGTCTTCAGTAGTATAAGCCTGGAGGAGATTCTTAATGCAATGCCTATGTTTTAGCTGTCTCTCTACTGCCATCTAGTGCTGCTTCTTCTAATTCATTCGCGGACAAAGATCAAGATCCAAATGAAGATAGTAATGCATTTCTGTACACATACTCTCTCTCTCTCTCTCTCTCTCTATATATATATATATATATATATATATATATATATATATATATATATATATATATATATATATATATATATATACAGTGTGGGGAACAGTCCGGACACAGACAGGCAGACAGTGATGGTTTACAACCCAACACACGTTTATGCACCATATTTACACAGACGCACATGACCCAGTGCTCCCGCACCAATCACCCTTAGTCCAGGCCTTTTCCTCAATGCCTTGCTTCTCACCACCTCCACTCCTCTCCTCCAGGCTTCGTCCTCTTCCACCCGACTCTAACTCTCGAATGGAGGGAGGCGGCCCCTTTTATATCTACGGCGCTCTCTTCTCACCTAATGTGATTAACAGTAACGTCGTCTCACTTAATTACAGAGCACACCTCTTTGTCTCACCATGGCTTGTGTTTAGCCACGTTGAATTTCCGAAAGGCAGTTTTCTTGTATCCGGGCCATACCAGGTACTTTTGCTAGGCATTCAATAAGCAGGCATTTTATTGAAACCAACCAAGTTATTATGACTTATTCATTTTTATGCCATCCATCCATCAATTATCTACTGCTTATCCGAGTTCGGGTCGCGGGGGCAGCAGCCTAAGCAGGGAAGCCCAGACCTCCCTCTCCCCGGCCACCTCGTCCAGCTCCTCTGGGATGACGCCAAGGCGTTCCCAGGCCAGCTGGGAAATATAATCCCTCCTGCGTGTCCTGGGTCTGCCCCGTGGCCTTCTCCCAGTGGGGTATGCCCGGAACACTCCCCCCCTCCAGGGAGACGTCCAGGGGGCATCCTAACCAGATGCCCGAACCACCTCAACTGACTCCTCTCAATACAAAGGAGCAGCGACTCTACTCCGAGTCTCTCCCTGATAACTGAACTCCTCAACCTATCTCGAAGGGATAGTCCAGCCACCCTGCAGAGAAAACTCATTTCGGCCGCTTGTATCCACGATCTAGCTTGTGGCCATAGGTGAGGGTAGGAACGTAGATTGACTGGTAAATCGACAGCCTCGTCTTTTGCCTCGGCTCTCCCTTCGCCACGACGAACCGCTGCAGAGCCCGCATTACTGCAGATGCCGCACCGATCCGTCTGTCAATCTCCCGCTCCATTCTTCCCTCACTCGTGAACAAGACCCCGAGATACTTGAACTCCTCCACTTGAGGCAGTAATGTGTTCCCAACCCAGAGTGAGAATTCCACCCTTTTCTGGCTGAGAACCATGGCCTTGGATTTAGAGGGGCTGACTCTCATCCCCGCCGCTTCACACTCGGCTGTGATCCGCTCCACTGAGAGCTGGAGGTCACTGTCCAATGAAGCCAACAGAACCACATCATCCGCAAATAGCAGAGACGAGATTCTGAGGCCACAGAACCAGACCCTCTTCGCTCTTTGGCTGCGCCTAGATATCCTGTCCATATAACATGAACAGAATTGATGACAAAGGGCAGCCCTGGCGGAGGTCAACCTCAATAGGAAAATAGTCTGACTTATTACTGGCAATGCGGACCAAGCTCCTGCTCCTCCTACAGGGACTGAATGGCTCGTAACAATGAGCCCTGTACCCCGTACTCTTGGAGCACACCCCACAGGATGCTTCGAGGGACACGGTTCTAATGCCTTCTACAAATCCACAAAACACATATGGACTGGTTGGGCAAACTCCCATGCCCCCTCCAGGATTCTGGCCAGGTTGTAGAGCTGACGGAATCTGCATTGTTCCTCTTGAATCTGAGATTCGACCATCGACTGAACTCTCTTCTCCAGCACCCCTGAATAGACCTTACCGGGGAGGCTGAGGAGTGTGATCCCCCTATAGTTAGAGCACATCCTCCGGTCACCCTTCTTAAAAAAGGGGACCATCACCCCGGTTTGCCAATCCAGTGGCACTGCCCCTGATGTCCATGCGATGTTGCAGAGACGTGTCAACCAGGACAGCCCCACAACATCCACAGCCTTGAGTTGTCTAGTATTTACCGCGTTGAATTTTTAGTAATCGTAGCTGAAATGTAACAGTAATATGTAACAGTAATACATTCATCGTGTTTTCATAAATTCAGTAATCCCGGTCCAAGCGACTTGCTGGTTATATTTTGAACAAAAAGAATTGCGTATTTACAAGAAGTCACCATCTGTGAGCTTCTTCATCGCCTTCTCAGAGTCTGAGTCAGAGAACACTTGCGTGACTGAGTGGAACACCGCAGTACATTTGCTGCGCTATGTCATTTCAAATGTGCTGGCATTTTTTTTTTAAGCATTAGTCTGCATTTCTTGTTCAAGTGGCACTGCATCTGTTGGAAGGTGTGAGCTCTACGGAAATCACTGATTTTTTTGATTTTTATAAGCTGTATACGATTATTCTTTGCTGAATGTCAAGGTGTACCATCTGCAGCTGAAATATTAGCAGGGGTTCGTCCAGTGCTGTTGCACCCATCTTTAGGGTCAGTTTCAACTTCACACATCATGGCTACCACGCGTTTCCAGCTGAGCGTATCCTCAAAAATGAACGAGTTGCAGTACCAGCAAAACAGTCAGAAAAGTCGGAATGTGACATCAGAGTCTCTGTTGACTGTCAACATGTGACAGCGTTGCAGATCCCACAGGATCGACGTACGTGCCTCGATGTTTGGTGAATGGGCCTACGCGGCGAAGCAAATCATCAACCTTAAATGCTGACACACAAATGTACTTGTGGTGGTTTAGGCAATACAAAGCGTCGCATATTCCCCATCGTAATGACGCGATACATACCATCTTCTGCGCCGTCTATTCGCACCTTCGCAACAGCATCAGAATGGTTGGGAAGCATATTTGAGTCACAGAGAAAAAATAAATTAGAGACACAGTGAAGAAAAATCAAGGGTCTATTTTGTGGCTAAAGTGGAAATTTCGACTTTAATCTCTGCAGTAGTCGGGTGAGAAGTCAAACAAAATGACCCCTTTTACTGGCTAACTAAAGAGATTACAATACGCAGGTTTTCAAGGCAGCTAAGGCCCCTTCTTCAGGCGAGATGTAATCTCGTAGTTGATTTTGACAGTAGAGTAGAACGTTGTAAACGTCATCTTAATTAAAAGCGACCCAGCTGTTAATCGCTACGTACTCCTGGGGCTTCCTCCCGCGCTGACAGCAGCGGCAAGAAGCGATTGCCACACAGAACACATTCAATGTATGATATTCCAGCTCTCTGCACGTTTAGAATCCTTAGATTTATACTTGATATCACTTTCGTGATGAAGTGTGTTAACGCATGTATGTTCCATAAATCATTAACTTCATCTAAATAATGAATATCGTTAATAATTACACGCGGTGGTGGAGCGGTAGGAAGTCACGTCCCCGGTGTTCCCTACCTGGAGTCTGAATGTTTTCCTGCAGGGTTTCCACAGTGTGCTCCGGTCTCCTCCCATGGTTTGGGGATTTTGGTGATGCTAACATGACGCTAGTGTGTGTGTGTGTGTGTGTGTGTGTGTGTGTGCGCTTGTACTCACCTTGTGATGAGCTGATGCCCCGTCCATGAATCGTTTCTAACCATGCAGCCGATGCTGGCTGGAATGGGTGCGTCCCTGGATTGATGGATGTAATCATTGAACGCCCATCCTTTTCGGAGATAGTGTGGCAAGGTGTCCTGAGAATTTAATGAATGCTTCAGGCTTCAAGCCTAAGGTTGTTTTCTCACTGTGATGATATCTCGCACTGCCACCCGGTGGAATCCTCCAGATTTACATTTACAGCACGTGTATAAGTATTAACAGTACACCGCTTGCACAGCAGTAGAGTCCACAGGCACACGCATCATGTCACGTGAAGTATAAACCCAGCTTTATGTGTTTTGTGCCTGCTGTTCTGTTGTCAGATTCGGCTGGTCCCATAACACAGAAGAACTGGAGAAGAAAGGGCAGAGCAGAGTCTTCTTCCATAGGAGGCTGCATTTCATTTAATGCAGGAAGTACGTGCACAAGTATTAACAGTACGCCGCTTATGTTGCAGTAGGGTCCGCAGGCGCGTGCATTATATCACGTGAAATATAAACCCGGCATTACGCTCTTTGCACCTGCTGTTCTGTTGTCAGATTCGGCTGGTCCCATAACACAGAGGAACCGGAGAAGAAAGGGCAGAGCAGACTCTTACTTGGGAGGCTGCATTTCATTTAATGCAGGAAGTACGTGCACAAGTATTAACAGTACGCCGCTTATGTTGCAGTAGGGTCCGCAGGCGCGCCCATCACGTCACATGAAGTTTAAACCCGGCTTTACGTGCTTTGTGTCAGCTGTTCTGTAGTCAGATTCGGCTGGTCCCATAACACAGAGGAACTTGAGAAGAAAGGGCAGAGCAGACTCTTCTTACTTGGGAGGCTGCATTTCATTTAATGCAGGAAGTACGTGCAGAAGTATTAACAGTACGGCGCTTATGTTGCAGTAGGGTCCGCAGACGCGCCCATCACGTCACATGAAGTTTAAACCCGGCTTTACGTGCTTTGTGCCTGCTGTTGTGTAGTCAGATTCAGACAGATAACTATTGCCCCACCAGTAGCCTGCACAAGGTGGGATCCATGGATGTCAGACAAGTGCAGTTACACACACAATCACACCGATCCGGAAGTACGCAATAAATCAGCTATTATATTGGGATTGGCCGATAATGGAGTAAAAGTAATTTTGATAGTAATTCTAATGCCAATATGCCAGACCAGTGGCTCTTAAACTTTTTTTTTACCCATTTACGCCTTTTTTTGTGTTTTTGTGTCACCTACGGAATAGAGGGATAGTGCCTGTCGGACCTTCTGGCTTTCCCCATCGAATCTGCCTGATGCAGTTCACGGTAACTCCTTGCAGGACAGGGGAGGCAAAGCAAGAACCGACCCCCCAAGGGACACCAAGGTTCTATATTTAGGATGTTATTTAGGAAAAAACCAAAAACATTTCCAGGACCGAAATGAGAAAACGTTAATGAGATGTGGTCAGGGAAACGGCTCCAATACATTGACGATCTTCGCTGTTAGGCTAAAATAAAAATTAAAGAAACGATTTAATGCCTGAATGTTTGTGTATCAAAGTGTCAGGCAGTCAGATGAAGATAACACGCCAGCTTTCACGGCTCTTGAAGAACAGGCTGCTCTGTAAGCAGAAGAAAACAGTAATTGGAAGGGACAGTGAATTCCCAGCATGTATTTCTTTTATGTTTTGCACGGTTACAAAATAGGACTTAATCCTGCCAACGGCAGAAAAAAGAAAAAAGCTGAAAAAGGCCGTTTGGATCGTCTAGATGATAGGAACAGATTTCATTTTTTTTTTGTGTGTGTGTGTTCAAATGTACCATATCCAGAAATCCAACCTTAAGATCAAGCTGCTTCATTATATTTATTTTTAGTGTTACTTTTTTTTTTTATAACTACCCCCATGTTCCCTCTGAAATTGCAAGTAGACATTTTCTCCTCAAGAAATCAAAGGAATGCAAATTTAAAATCTTGAGGTTTTATAGCTTATAAAACTGCTTACGTATTTATCTTGCAGGGCTTAGGACTGTGAGATGTTGCGGAGCAGCTGGTGAATCATCATTTGGAAAGCCGTGCAAGGCGATGTGACCTTGTAACAACTGCAGATTTTAATTAGGGACGTTGGGGGCTTCTGTTGATGCTTCGGTTTGATGACAGTAACTTGTAAGTTGTCTCATTATATAAGACTCAAAAAAACTGTCAAGACGCTTGGCGGAGGGAAGATTGCTTGCCGAGTTTACAAACAATTTGAAAGTGCGTCAGATAAAAATAGACCATGTTGAGTGCAAGGGGGTCTTAAAATGACATCCACTTGCTTTTGGAGACATTTAGTGCTTAAGGGATTAAGTTTTGGTACGTTTTAAATGGAAGCTATTTCTTCAAAATGAGAGTACAAATCTGAGCTGGGCTGGCGCCCTGCCCCTTGTTTGTTCCTGCTTTGTGCCCTGTGCTGGCTGGGATTGGCTCCAGCAGACCCCCGTGACCCAATGTTAGGATTTTGCAGGTTGGACAATCACTGACTGGCTGACTGATAGTACAAATGAAATTGTACTCTTAATTGAAGTATTTCTTAAAAATTAAAGGAAAAAATACTTTTGAAGTGTTGGGCCTGGTATTTACGATGGGAGCCCACAGACTCCCAGAATTGGTCAATAACAGCTATGCGTTAAACTGGGCCTACAGTCTGGTTAATCAGTCCACCAAGTGGCATCGTGCTGAGTCGATCCTCTATTCAAGGAGTGGATGTAGAGGTGGTCCGCTCCTACTAGTACTTGGGGGTCCACATCATTAATGGGCTAGGCTGGTCCCATAACACAGAGGAGCAGAAGAAGAAATGGAAGAGCAGACTCTTCTTCCTTAGGAGACCGAGTTCCGAGTCTATAAACAATCTGAAAATGTGCCATATTAAAATAGATCACGTTGAGTGCAAGGTGTATTAAAATGACGTCCACTTGCTTTTGGAGATATTCGGTGCTTAAGGGATTAAGTTTGGTATGTTTTAAGTAGAAGTTTTTCTTTCAAAATGAGAGTACAAATGAAATTGTGCTCTTAATTGAAGTATTTCTTAAAAATCAAAGGAAAAAATGCTGTTGGGGCATTGGGTCCACAAATGATGGGGGGCCCACAAAATCCCAGAATTGGTCAATATCAACTATGCATTAAACTGGGCCTTTAGTCTAGTTAATCAGTCTGCCGAGTGGCATCATGCTGAGTCGATCCTCTTTTCAAGGAGTGGATGTAGAGGTGGTCCGCTCCTACTAGTACTTGGGGGTCCACCTCATTGATAGGCTAGGCTGGTCCCACAACACAGAAGAGCAGGAGTAGAAATGGCAGAGCAGACTCTATCTATCTATCTATCTATCTATCTATCTATCTATCTATCTATCTATCTATCTATCTATCTATCTATCTATCTATCTATCTATCTATCTATCTATCTATCTATCTATCTTCTATCCATCTATCATCTATCTATCTATCTATCTATCTAATTCTGCCATCTATCTATCTATCTATCTATCTATCTATCTATCTATCTATCTATCTATCTATCTATCTATCTATCTATCTATCTATCTATCATGGAGGTATATGAGCAGGCCATGTCCCGTGCCTCATTTCCAGCTCTTATTACCTTTAAACATACTTACAAGAAAAGTTACAAAGTATTGTTAAATGCTAATGCTTATAACACCCTGACCACTTCTTTGCTGATGTATATCATCTTCTGATCTTTTTGTCTGTCACAATGATCTCAAGACACTACTTGTGTCTCATAATTGCAGTGTCCCTCACCACAAAAGTGACCCGAGAGAAGACGCTTTAAAAAAATAATCAACTACAATTTCAATGTAAATTAGCTACAGATCAAAACAATACAGAAATGACAGAAATCCGGTGTTAATTTGTGACCATGATATTAATATTATGATCATGAAAAATAATCACAAATGTCAAAAAGGGCCAACACAGGAGAGAAATCAAAAATACATTTCTAACAAGGAAAAGCATCAGGATGTTAACATTAGAACACGCTAGATGAGAACAGGCCATTCAGCCCAGCAAACCTCACCATTCCTATCCACTTAATTCATCTAAAATAAATCAAGTTAACATCATTATTCAACAGCAAGATTGGTCTATAGGACATTCAAGATGGTCTTTTTTCTTCTTTTGATTGACAATGAATGATGCCTAGCATCAACTTTTTGGTAAAATGTTGTGTTCCCCAGCTTTCTCAAACATGGCTGGCATTAATGGAGCTCGCCTAACAGACATCTCTTTAGAAAATGCCGCTGGATAGCCATCTGGACCTACAGCTTCCTCACTTTGTGAAGATATTATTTGACCACCCTTGGTTGTTTGTTCAGTTCTTCTTTGATCAACCTTGTGGATCAACCTTTGGCGGTTCTGTTTTAATGAATGTCATAAACTTAATATTAATTGCATTTTATTTTTTATAGAGACTGATAATTTTACTTAAATATGCTATTTCTTTATGGTCACTAATTGTAGTTCTAGCTATGTTGTTGATTTTCTGCAACTGTGCTCCGAACTTCCATTTCACATTATTATATTTGTTGAACTAAATTCGTATTAGCCATTTCTGTATGCTCTTAATAAGAATGACATGACTTAAAAATGAGTTACTCTGTATCTCTTGTGGCCGAAAGATTAAATTCTGATTGTAATGGCAGCCCCTCTTTTTTGTAGAGCATATCATTAGGCAGATTTACATATCCTTGGTCCATCGTAGAAATCTCAGTAATTACTTCTGATGTCTTTCTACTTTGCAATTTATTTTTATGCTAAACCTATGAGATGATTTCTCCCCTGAGATATACTTTTGAGTGTTTCTCAGAGTGTTCCTGCATATCTGTCTATCTCTTGTGAAGAGATAAGTTGAGACAAAATGAAGGCTTGTGAGTTCAGAAACGGATGCCCCACTTAATAATGTCTTGCCAAACAGTGTGAGCCACTAGGGGGCGTACTGCCACCCTAATCCCCAACACAGACAGGCAGGACCCATGTTCAATTCAACACCTGTGTTTATCTACAGTCTGTGCACGCATTACCAACACAGCAATACGCAGTCCATTCCCTTCCTTGCTGCCAGTCCTTCCATTGCCACTCTTCCTCCCGACTCTGACCAACTTATGGAGTGAGGCGACTTCTTTTTATGGGGCACCTGGAAGGACTCCAGGTGCCTAACAAGCTTCTTCTGACCACACTTCCAGGTGTGGAGGAAGGATGACCAAATAAGGCCCTGGAAAGGTCAATGCACCCCATGGCGGTGGCCACGGATTCCAACTGGGTTGAGCTCCCATGCTCAAAGCCCGTGACCCCACTGGAAGCCGAGGGGCTGCCCTCTATCGGCCCAGGGGAAAAACTGTCCTGAAACTGTCTTTCCCTCGATCCTTCCACACCTTGGGCGTCCTGGCCGGGTAAGGATTCCAGCCACCCGCCACAACAGCAAGAAATAATGTAGTGACAGCATTAGTGAACGATCTGTTGACCTATTGATTGTTTTTAAAGTGCCAATGAAATGTTGAGACCATCTTCTTTCTAGTCTTTGGTCCTTGAGTGATTGCTGACATCTCGTTTGGTGGTTTTATGAATTGTTCACCAGGTGGAAGAGTGGGAGCTTCTGCCATATGGGAGGAAATAATGTCACATCTCTTTTTTTTAAATCTTCATCAGTTCTGAGGGTAGAGAGGGCTTCCTCTGTCGAGATTTGGAGATGTTCCTGCAACGTGCCTGTCTGAATCTATCTATCTGATCCTGCCAACTATGCCATCTATCTATCTATCTTATCTTATCGAGCAGGTTATCTGGGTGAGGATCATGGTGATAGCAGGCCAACGAGGTTAAGCAGGTCACCCATACTCCTGTCCCCAACTATAAATTCCAGTTCTTCCTGGGGAACTAGCACGCATTCCTAAGCCATCTGGGACATATAATCCTTCCAGTATTATCCTAGTTCTGCTGGAGGTTCTCCTCCTAGTGTTTCGTAACCAGAGCAGCTCCAGGGAGAGTCAAGTGGCGAGGATCCTTACATGTTCAAACCACCTCAGCTGGCTCCTGAGGTAATGTTCCCAAAGCCAGTCTCCATTGCCTGGACCTACTCTGCCTAGGTCTTTCCCTACTGTGCCTGACACTAAACTATCATCTCACCCGACCTTCACCCTTTATCTTGTAGGTGATGAGCCTCCACATTTTTAACACAAGAGCAAAACATAAAACTCTCCTTGTAGGATCCAAGTCGTGTTGATAGAAAAGAATGAATTGAAAAAAGGGAGTATGTGGTATGTTCTCCCCGTGTCTGCGTGGGTTTCCTCCGGGCGCTCCGGTTTCCTCCCACAGTCCAAAGACATGCAGGTTAGGTGGATGGGCGATTGTAAATTGGCCCTAGTGTGTGCTTGGTGTGTGGGTGTGTTTGTGTGTGTCCTGCGGTGGGTTGGCACCCTGCCCGGGATTGGTTCCTGCCTTGTGCCCTGTGTTGGCTGGGATTGGCTCCAGCAGACCCCCGTGACCCTGTGTTTGGATTCAGCGGGTTGGAAAATGGATGGATGGATGGATGGATGGAGTATGTGGTTCTCACCAAGCCTCAATTGCAACAGTCAATTATAGCTTCCCAATGGCATAGCCTATGTGAAGAATACCGTACATCAGGACACACTCTGTGAACGTGAAGGAAAACCTGGAAATACTCAAGGAGCAGTTTAACTCTAACACTGACGGACATTGATTTTGAGTCACTGTATGCTTCAATGAGGGGGGCTATAATAACAGATGATGTAAATACTGTAGATAAGTATGGCTTGAGGACAAAACAAAGGGTGATGGTAGTTCACATATTGGAACAGTGACAAACAATATGGAATTGTGGAAGAATAAAATGGAATCATTTCAATATACATTTTAAAAAGGAAAGGCCATTCTGGGTAGGTTTACGTGAGGTTTTTGTTTCTTTAGGGACAACATAAACCACACAGTCATTACACCTATTAAACAGAGGATGTGGTTCTTAAGCCAGAGAAAAGGTGATCAATTAGCCATTGACTTCCTTAAGTCTTTTCCTGCAAATTATAATTTCAGTTTGTTTTTTTTCCATTTGTTTGGTCAATTAGTGGCTACACCAAAGCCACTGCAGTTGATCATAGCAGACACAGAGATATACTGCATTGTGTGAGGCGTAATGGATCTTCTACTGAGTGCTGTGCATTTAACTCAATAATCATCCATGGACTGACCATCTCTTCAGGGCTTCTGCACAGATAAAGAAATACAGTACATTCCAAAAAATGAACCATTGAATCAACTTAACAAAAAAAACTTCAATTGTTCACAGTTAATATTTTTTTAAGTTGGGTTTTTCTTGATTAGTTAAACATAAATGTATTATATAAACCAACATATTTTCTTAAATTTGTCCAAAACCAAACCAGAAGTTAATTCAACTAATTAGTAATGGATGATTTGTGAACCATTTATTCTTTTTGAAGGCCTTTTTTTCAGTGAATCATATGAAACAATTCGTGATAACGACAAATTGATTTAGTTAAGCTCAACAGGAGTGCTAAAGTGCATACATGTCCTTCCTGCAGTATGTCGTCACCGTCTCTCATTTTGCTGATAGGTGTTTAATGCACATGTGCAAGAACCACCTGTATCATAAGTCTTGACTCATTTAATTTGTGAACGAGTCGCTACTCAAAAATCAGTCTAACGATTCTCGTTCATTTGCTTTGTGAACAAGTCACTGCCCAAGAATCAGCCTAACGAGTCTTGTTCACTTTCTTTTCAAATGGGTCACCGCCAAAGAATCGGTCTAATGAGTCTCGTTTATTTTCTTCGCAAACTAGTCACCGCTTGAGAAACAGTTTAACAAGTCTCGTTCATTTTACTTGCAAATGAGTCACCGCTGAAGAATCAGTCTAATGATTGTCGTTCATTTTCTTCACAAATGAGTCACCGCCCGAGAATCAGTCAAATGATTGTCGTTCATTTTCTTCACAAACGAATAACCGCTTGAGAATCAGTCTAACAAGTCTTGTTCATTTTCTTTACAAACGAGTCACCACCCGAGAATCAGTCAAATGATTGTCGTTCATTTTCTTCACAAACGAGTCACCACTCGAGAAACAATCTTACAAGTCTCGTTCATTTTCTTCGCAAATGAGTCATCATCCGAGAATTCAGTCTGACAATTCTTGTTCATTTGCTTCACAAAAAGGAGTCTCCATCCAAGACTCAGTAACGATGCTTATTCATTTGTTTTGCAAACGAGTCACCACCCGAGACTTAATCTAACAACTCTTGTTCATTATCTTCTCAGACAACTCACTGCTCAAGAATCAGTCTTATCAATTCTCGCTCATTTGCTTCTAGAGTGAATCACCACCTGAGAATCAGTCTAACGGGTCTTGTTCATTTTCTTCATGAACAAGTCGCTTGTCGAGAACTAGTCTAACGACTCTTGTTCGTTTGATTTGTGAATGAGCCTCTACCTGTGATTCAGCTGAATAACTCTCATATGTTTGATTTGCGAATAAATCATTACGAGGTCTACAGTTCTTATTCACTTGTGAATCTGTCACAAAATGCGCTATTTTAATTACACATCTTAAATGTTTTATCAAAATTTATGTATGTAAAGGGGACAGTGGCATATGAATTATCCTGTAAAATATATAATTAAAAAGCTGGGATCAGCGTAGTGCTAGCTGCAAATTCAAGCTTTGCTTTTTGGAACTTTTTGGAATTTTTTTTTTTTATTTTTATATTTTCTCTCTGAAGGAGTTTGAGGTATCAGGAACAAAAGTGTCAGCATCCACCATTAAGAGAGCAATTCATTACAATAGCCTGAAATGTTGTTGACCAAGGAAGATGCCATTATACCAAAATCTAAATAAAAATGTTAGAGTACAGTTTACAGTTTCTCACCCAGGACAAAGACGTAGCGTTTTGGAGGAGTGTTCTCTGGTCAGACAAAACAAAATATGAACTGCTTGGTCATAATGATTAGTAAAACTCTTAATATAATAAAACACCGTCCCAAATGTGAATCATGGGAGAGGCAGCATTGTATTGTTGGGGAAGTCTGGCTGGGAAAGGTACTGGTGCACTTCATAATATAGAAGGTTTCATGAAGAAGGAGCATCATCTGGAAATTCTAAAGGAATATCTCAAGATAGTAGCTAGAAAGCTAAAGATTTTCTGACATGACAATGATCCCAAGTATACTTCCAAAGTTGTAACGAAATGGTTTGCAGACAGCAGAAGACCTTAAGAAGACTAACAGACTGTGAGGTTATATAGCGCCTTGATGTGTGGAGTACAAGTCCAAGGAGGTTCTGCTCCAGCTTTATTACACACTGGTGAGGCCCCATCTGGAGTCTTGGGTGCAGTTTAGGTCTCCATGCTACAAAAAGGACAAAGCAGCACTAGAGAAGGTCCAGAGAAGAGCGGCTAGGCTGATTCCATGGCTACAGGGAATGAGTTATGAAGAAGAATTAAAAGAGCTGAGCCTTTAAAGGAGATGAAAAGGAGACCTGATTGAAGTGATGAATGATGAAGGGAATTAGTCCAGTGCATCGAGACAATTACTTTAAAATGAGTTCATCGAGAACACAGGGACACAGTTGGAAACTTGTTAAGGGTAAATTTTGTACAAACATTAGGACGTTTTTCTTCACACATAGCATCATAGACATATCGAATAAGTGACCAAGTAGTGTGGTAAACGGTAGAACTTTAGGGACCTTCAAAACTCGACTTGATGTTATTTTGGAAGAATTAAGAGGACAGGACTGGTGAGGTTTGTTGGGCTGAATGGCCTGTGCTCATCCAGATTGTTCTAATGGCCTAATGTGACAATATCGGAATGGCCATCACAAAGCCCTGACCTGAAAATCCAAGGAAAATCTCTGGGCTGAACTGAAGACATATGGCCGAACAAGGAGGTCCACAGATTCTGTCAGGAGGAATGGGCCACAATTCTGGCAAAATATTGTCAGGGAATTCTGGAAAGCTATCCTAAGCAACTTAAAGACAACACCACCAAATCCTAACTTGGTGTAGGTAACCTTCTGACCTCCTGAAAATCTGTGATTAAAAGTTCTTGATCATTTTGGAGAAAAACTCTTCAGGAAAAAATTGAGAGTAGTCTCCCCGAGACTTTCTTGTACACTCAGATATGAGATGGATATTTGAGGTGTAAACCGCAAGACAATGATTATATTTTTATATCATGTACATTAAAGAACCATCAACAACAAATCAAATCAGATTAATAATATATTGAACAATTATTATAAAAGTAAAGTTGAATAAATCGGACTCTGCAGCTGCATGAATAAAAGGTAAAGTACACTTAACGGAAATAGCCCAAAAGTTCTTGTATGCAAAATTTGGTTAACCTAAGTGAAAGCGTACTCAAGTTATCGGGTTTACATACACACACAGACACACAGACGTAATTCAATAAATAGTATTTTCAGACTCAGGAAGGTCTAAAATGTCGTGATTCATCAAAATCTCTAAATCGAATTTTTTGGAGGATTCCAATGCTTTCCCAATACTATACTTTGTATACCAGAAAGTCAGAGAGGTATAAAACTTTAAGATTCATCAAAATCTCAACATTGAATCTTTAGAGGATTCCAATACGTTCCCTATTCTTCGTATATGAGAAAGTCAGGGAGGTCTAAAACGTTGAGAATCATCAAAATCTGGACATCGAATATTTGGATGATTACAATACTTTACTTATTCTTCGTATTTGAGAAAGCCAGGGAGGTCTTAGATGGCGAGATTCATCAAAATCTTGAAATTCAATTTTTGGAGGATTCCAATACGTTCCCTATACTTTGTATACGAGAAAGTCAGAGAGGTATAAAACTTTGAGATTCATCAAAATCTGGACATTGAATCTTTGGATGATTTGTCTAAGATGGCGAGATTCATTAAAATCTCAACATTGAATCTTTGGATGATTACTATACTTTACCTATAATTCGTATATAAGAAAGTAAAAAGAAGTAGATGCAATAATTCATCAACACATACATTGTTTGGTAACGTGATATGTGTGAAGTTGAGGAATTTTGAGTCGGAACCTTTTTAGCCAAGGTGTATTTAGACTTGATGGCCTCAACTTTACCGTACACAAGAGCACATGTGGTACTGTTACTCTGGTGGGCTGTTCAGTAATCTTATGACCTGCACAAATATTTCTTTGTGAGGGACAGAATACTCATTGAGTGCTTTTTGTTGGTTTCACTTCCAGCTATGCACCATGGTGCCCTGCATGCCAACAGATACAGTCGGAATGGGAGGATTTTGCTAAGGAGAGTAAGGCCCTTGGCATCACAGTGGCAAAGGTGGATGTCACGCAGGAGCCAGGTACTTCTTAATTGCTTCTATTTCTTGATTTTCTTTCTGTGTCTTCAGTGTGTGCTTAATTGAACGTGCACTAATCATGACTCTATACAATTCTGTGCAGTATGCTGTGAAAATCTGATTATTTCATCCATCAAGCATTATAAAGCAAAGTACTCTTTTATTAATGGCGCTCGTACACTGTGTGCCTCTATGTGCGAAAGATCAGTCACTGGAAGAGGGCATTAAGGAAGGTCAAAAGAACAAAAATAAATTTAATCTCACACGCTCCTCTGTCATTTTTTTTTTACTCTTCTTCTAATTAGTCAAGATTAAGCCGTCACTCTGCACCATTTCCAGCCTCAAATGCTACGTGGTAGAGGGCAGCTTATTAGCATCTACATCGTGATGTATGACCAATGATTAGTTGTCTCCTGAAACTCTCAATGCTGCATTGCAGTGCACATTTTGAAGCAGCAGGACATCAGAACCTCCTCTCCGTCTGCTCCGTCTCCCCCATCTGTTACACACCAAACAGATCTGTGCTTCTACAGAGGGGGAGAAAAACCCATACACTCTTAGGAAGCCCTCATTCTCCAAACCAGGAAAAGCAATCCCTGGAAAATAGTTCTGCCCTCTGTCTTTGCAGTGCGCTCTCCTTTGTAGATCCAATAGCTGAGTCTTTATTCTGAGTTTTCAGTTGAAACTTTAGGAATCATGCAATGGTCACAATCCATCGTATCAGGTCCTAAGAGACAAGGGGGCAACATATCTGGCCAGGAGTAGTGAAAGCATGAAAACATGTGAGAAGAATGCACATCAAGTTACATAGTGTCATCTGAAAATATGCATGATGGTGCAGTGGGTAGCGCTGCAGCCATCTAATGGATCCAACATCCAGAACCGGAATCCTGCGCCCAGTCATTGAATGTAAGCCATTTTCTTGTTTTGCTGTGTCTGCATCCCATCAAACCAATTGGTATTGGGCCAGAATAGACCCACTGTGGGCAACCAACAATGAATGACCCAATTGGGATTTGCCACATCAGGGCAGGTCAAATTTGCGAGGTCAAATTTGGTCTTGAACCTGAAAAATTCCAGACCTTACATTGATTAATTTTCGATACCTGGCTTAACCAAGGTAGGGTTGTAGGGCATCTGGAGCCTATCCCAGCAAGCAACGGGTGCAGTAAGGAACAGACCCAAGACAAGGTACCAGCCCATCACAGGGAGAACACATTCCTACCCACAGCATAGGGCCAACCTAACCTACACTTCTACACTTCTAGACTTCTTGAGGGGACATAAGGAGAGACCAAGGAATGGAGAAACTGAACCATTCAGTGAACTGTGGGTCGAGACAAGAGTTTTGAACTAGATCCTTGCAGCGACAGAAAACAAATGGAGAGACCAAAGTTGAGGAGTAGTAGGAGTGAAGAGAGGAACAGAGAACACCAGCTGGAGAGGTCTGATAAAAGGCTGAAGGAAATCCCACTAGAAGAGAGTTGCAGTAGTCCAACTAAGAGGGAACCGGTACCTAAACAACGAGCTGTGTGGCATAATTAGTGAGGAAGGGGGAAAGAAGAAAGAACAGGACTGGGTCATTGAAGATACCACCATATTGCCAAAAGTATTGCCTTTACACACACACAAACCTTGATGACGTCCCATAGGCTTTAATATGGAGTTGGCCCACCCTTTGCAGCTCTGACAGCTTCAGCTCATCTGGGAAGGCCTTCCACAAGGTATAGGAGTGTGTTTATGGGACTTTTTGACCAGGAGAGCATTTGTGAGGTCAGGCACTGATGATGGACAAGAAGGCCTGGCTCGCTCGAAGTCTCTGTTGTAATTCATCCCAAAGTTAAGGTCAGGGCACTGTGCAGGTTAGTGAAGTTCCTCCACACCAAACTCACTCGTCCATTTCTTTATCGACCTTGCTATTGTGCACTGGTGTGTGGAACAGGAAGGGGCCATCCCCAAATTGTTCCCACAAAGTTGGGATCATGAAATCGTCCAAAATGTCTCTGTATCCTGAAGCATCAAAAGTTCCTTTCACTGGAACTAAGGGACCAAACCCAACCCCTGAAAAACAACCCCAGACCATAATCCCCCCTCCACCAAACGTTACACTTGGCACAACGCAGTCAGGCACGTACCGCTCTCCTGGCCAGACTCGTCCATCAGATTGCATGATTCGTCACTCCAAAGGACACGTCTCCAGTGCTCTAGAGTCCAGTGGCGGGGTGGTGGGCTTTACACCACTGCATCCGACGCTTTGCAATGCACTTGGTGATGCAGCTGCTCGGCCGTGGAAACCCATTCATCCTACGCACTGTTCTTGAGCTTTTGGAAGTCTGTAAGCTGTTGACTCTCTAGAAAGTTGGTGACTTCTACACACCTCAGCATGAGCTGTCCCCGCTCTGTGAGTTGACTTGGCCAAACACTTCATGGCTGAGTTGCTGTTGTTCCCAATTGCTTCCACTTTGTTACAATACCACTAACAGTTGACAGTGCAATATTTAGTAGTGAGGAAATTTCACGAATGGCACAGGTGGCATCCTATCACAGTACCACGCTTGGGCTGAGCTGCTGAGAGTGACCCAATGTTTGTCGAAGCAGCCTGCATGCCAAGGTGCTTGAGTTTATACACCTGTGGCCATGGAAGTGATTGGAACCCCTGAAGTCAATAATTTGGAGTGGGGGTCCCAATACTTTTGGCAAAATTGTGTATATGACTGATGAATGGAAGTGAGCAGTCTAGAACAATACCAAGATTCCTGACCAATACTGATGGTGAAAGGGTGACGTCTTCCTGGGTAATACTTAGAAGCAAATCCATGGAAGGAGAATCAGAGTGGCAAGTACAAGATATCTGCCTTTGCAAGGTTAAGTGTAAGGTGATGAGATGGCAGCAACACAACTGGAGATCTGCACTGAAACCTCTGGACTGTACAAGAGAAATGAGAGAAAGATCTGTGCATCAGATGGTAGGAGAAGCCGTGAGAAGAAATAACATCGCCTAGGGAACGAAAGAACGAGTTAAGCCAGGTCTGAATCCTTTCCTCGCTCCAGGTCTTCGCCTCTTCCATCTCCAGACGAGCTTGAAACTTTTATCCTTGCTCCATATATTCACCCTTTTGCCCTTTTCATTTTCGGACGAGCAGCTCTTCTGATTGGGCGTAACGGGGGCTCTTAAGACGCCTACAAGGTGAATACGGGAATGCTTAATGAATCTCACTTTACATCCTTCAAAATCTTTTATGTTCTCAGATGTTATGGACATAGGCAGCCGTTGGATTTTTTTTTTGCGCTGATAATGTCGTGTCTGAAAGGCAGTTAGATGTGCAATTGAGATTAACGGTTGATTCCTAATTAACCCTGTGTATAGACTGGTGACTTTTTGAGGTCTGTTTTATGTTTTGTGCCCAGTATACCCAGAATAGTCTTGGTGGAAATTTGTACCTTTACCACCCAAAGAGCATTTGTGAGGTCAGGCACTGATGTTGGACAAGAAGGCCTGGCTCGCAGTCTCCGCTTGAATTCCTCCCAAAGGTGTTCTGTCCAGTTGAGCTCAGCGCTCTGTGCAGGCCAGTCAAGTTCCTCCACACCAAACTCGCTCATCCATTTCATTATAGACCTTGCTATTGTGCACTGGTGTGTGGAACAGGAAGGGGTCATCCCCAAACTGTTCCCACAAAGTTGAGATCATGAAATTGTCCAAAATGGCTTTGTATGCTGAAGCATCAAGAGTTCCTTCCATTGCAGTGAGGTCAGGTACTGATGCTGCACGTGATCAGTGTCAGTGTCAATGCCAATTTATTTATATAGCACATTTAAAACAACATAGGAATGCTGTGGCCAAAGTGCTTTACAATACAAGAAGAAAAAAAAAGATACAATTAACATAAATAACATAAAGAGAAATAAAATAAATGAACATAAATAAAATAAACAAAAAATTGAAGTAAGATTACCTGCGGTTGTTTCCTGCCTTGCAGCCTGTGTTGGCTGGGATTGGCTTCAGCAGACCCCTGTGACCCTGTAGTTAGGAAATAGCGGGTTGGATAATGGATGGATGGATGGAAGTAAGATTACATAATCACAATGAGGAAGCCATCAGTATTACTGAAGGTCACGGAAAGCAAGTGACTAGAAATGAGTCTTTAATCTCGTTGTGAATTGTCGACGACTCCTTTATGTGACGAGGTGAAGAGTTCCACAGGCGAGGAGCAGCAGCTGCACAAGTCCTGTCTGTCCCCTTAGTGTGACACTTGGTATGAGGGACAACAAGAGACAACTGACCAGAAGATCTAAGCACTCTAGATGGCTGGTGTAAAGCACACAATTCAGGTAACTAAGCAGCAGCGAGCCCATGTAAAGATTTAAAAACTAGCAGCAAGATTTTAAAATCAATTTGAAAACTGACAGGCAGCAGCCACTGTAAAGAAGCAAATATTGGAGAAACAGAATCAGACTTTCTTGCCCCAACCAGAAAGCGAGCGGCAGGATTCTGGACCAACTGTAACCTTCGGATCAGAGATTTGCTAATCCCAGAATACAGCGAGTTGCAGTAATCGAGGCGAGAGAAGATAAAAGCACGAGTAGCTTTCTCAAGATCCCTAGAAGATAAAAAAAGACTTGATCTTAACTAATAGATGAAGCTGGAAAAAGCAAATCTTGACTACAGAATGAACTTGTTTCTCAAAAGAGAGGTTACTGTCAAAGATAACACTAATATTGTAGACTTGAGGTTTGCAAAAGACAGAGAGAGAGCCGAGGAGTCCAAGACCAATTTGGCTTTAGCTGATGGACCTTCTATAAGCACCTCCATTTTATTTTGATTCAGAACCAAGAAGCCTATCCCAAATCTTGGAAATCAGCCCCAGACCATTATCCCTCCTCCACCAATCTTTATGGTAGACACTATGGAATCCTGGAATCCACCAAACCCACTACTCCAGTCAAGACATGGCATTGTGCTTAGTTACCTTAGGCCATTTCGTGAAGCTCCCGACTCAAAGTTCTTGTGCTGATGTTGCCTTCAGAGGAACTTTGAACCTTATTTGTGAGGGACATAACAGTGGAGAGGTAGTTTTTACTCGCTTCAGCACTTTGTGGCCCCACTCTGTTAGTTTCTGTGGACTACCACGTTGTGTCTGAGCTATTGTTGCCCCTTAATGCTTCCACTTCACAATGATTACACTTGCAGTAAATGACATGTACTGACTTGTGGCAATGGTGGCATCCTATGGCAGTGTCACAAGTCACTGTGCTCTTCAGTAGGACCCGCTGTTTGTCAATGGAGATTGCACTGCTCTGTGCTTGATTTTATGCTGAAAGACCAGATATCAATTATTTGGAGGGGTGTCCACATACTTTGGCCAAAAAAGTAACAAAACTGAATATTCAATAAGTGAAGACAATGAAGATATCAAAGTAAAAGAAAAAAAGCAAAAGCAAATAAAGAAGATCCAAATTCCTAACCGAACTCTAAACCAGATAATAAAATATTTTTCAGTCTTTCTACAGTACACACCATTTAGCCACAGCATTACTTACCTCGGCAATGACATTCATGTCTCTGGTGACTCTTCCTATGAAGCCAGTAGACCGATTGGGAGAACATGATGGGTCATGAGGTCACTGGAAAGGGGTGTGTGGTGCTCCCGATATTTCTGCAAAAGGACGAAGGTCCAAGTCTTTAGAGTCCTGGTGCTTCCTGGGTTGCGATATAGTTGTGAGACATGGATGCTATCCAGTGACCTGAGACGAAGACTGGACTCCTTTGGTACTGTGTCTCTCCAGAGAATCCTTGGTTCAGGTTCAAGGTCATGTTTATTGTCATGTGTACAGTAAGGAGACATGTTTCCCTGTACAATTAAATTCTTTCTTTTACTGTCCACACCAAATGACAAAAGCAACGTATAAAGATAAACATAAATAATAAGTAGCAGATAGATAATAAGTAACAGAGGCAGCATAAAGTATAAAAACATAATAGAAGTATAAAGTGTGATGTACAGGTAGGTGTCCAATACAGTTGTGTGAGGTCAATAGAATGAGGTGGACCACGGTTATAAACTCCAGTCAGTTATTTACAGTAGGAGTCTAATGGTCTTGGGAAAGAAAGAGTTCTTCAGCCTGGAAGTCCTGCATTTCATACGTCTGTACCTCCTGCCTGAGGGTAGAAGTGTGAACAGTTCGTGTTGGGGATGAGTGGGGTCCCTGAGGATCGACGCAGTTCTCCTTCAGACTCTGCAGTTGTAGATGCTCTGCAAAGAGGGCAGTGGGGTCCTGGTGATCTTCTCAGCAGTCTTCACTACTTTCTGCAGTCGTTTGCGGTCCATAGTAGTGGTGTTGCCGTACCACACGGTGATGCAGCTGGTCAAGATGCTCTCAACAATGCAGCTTTAAAAGTTGCAGAGGATCTTAGTCAACATACCAAACTTCCTCAGCCTTCTCAGAAAGTACAGCCGCTGTTGAGCCCTCTTGACCAGCTGTGTGGAGTCCAAGTGAGGTCCTCACTGATGTAGACAGTAGGTATTTAATGCCGCTCACCCTCTCCACTTCAAGCCCTCGGATGAACAGTGGCTGGTGAGGTCTCCTCTCCTTCCTCATGTCCACTATCATCTCCTTCATCTTGTCTGTGTTGAGGGTGAGGTTGTTGTCCTCAAACCATGACGCCAGACTGTCCACCTCCCTCCTGTAGGCCGCCTCATCTCCACCAGTGATGCGTCCAATCACTGCGGTGTCATCCGCGAACTTCAGGATGATGTTATCTTTGTGGGAGGCGACACAGTCGTGGGTGAACTGGGTGCAGAAGATGGGGCTGAGGACACATCCCTGTGGGGTGTCTGTGTTTGTGATAATGGTGGCTGAAATCCTATTACCAATCCTGACAGACAAGGGCCTGCCAGTCAGAAAGTCTAGGAGCCAGTCACAGTGGGTACCACTAGGTTGACTTTGACTCACTCAGAGTCCCAAATGAGGCATATTACTTGCATTATAAGGGAGCGTCAGTTACGGCACTACTGCCATGAGTGATCTGGCTCACAGGATCCTAATCGTTGGGGACCAGGCCAAGGGAATGCCCACGTAACAGATAGAGAGCCATTTCTGGAGGGTGGGAGTGGACTGCGTGTCTGCCTGGGGGGGTTGCCAACCAGGATTCCAAGCTGTTTTGTCATATGGTGGGTATGATAATGCGCTGTACCAGTGCATGCTCCCCAACCTGACCTGACCTGATTAAAACCACCTGCCTAATATTGTACAGGTGCCCCTCGTGCCACAGAAGCAGCTCTGAAACCGTGCAGACACAGACTCCACAAGACCTCTAGCTGCAGGTCCATTAGGTTATGTAGGTTGCAAGGTGTGGCCTGCATGGATCAACCTGGTTTTTCCATCTCATCCCACAGATGCTCAATTAGTCTGACATCTGAGGAATTTGAAGGCCAATTCAACGTCTTGAACTCTTTGTCATGTCCCTCAAACCATTCCTGAACATTTTTTTGCTGTGTGGCAGGGAGCATTATCCTGCTGAAAGACACCATTGTCATCAGGGAATATCGTTGACATGGGCTGTGGTATGCATTTAAGTAACATTCACATCAATGTCAGGATCCAAGATTTCGTAACAGAACATGGCCCAGAACATCACAATACCTTGGCCCGCTTGCCATCTTCCCGAACTGCATCCTGCTACCATATCTTTCTGCAGCTAAATGACGGACACACACACACAGCTGTCAATAAAAACATGATTCATCAAACCACGCCACCTTCTTCCATTGCTCCATAGTCCAGTTCTAAAGCTCATGTGCCTATCAGTGGTGGACAGGGGTTAGCATGGGCACTGTGACCAGTCTGTGGCTGTTCAGACCCAGTGTTGGTAAGCTGTGATGCACTGGGTGTTCTGACACCTTCCACTCAGCCAGTTTTAAATTTTTCAGCAATTTGTGCTACAGTAGCTCTGTACTGTGGGCTCAAACCAGACAGGCTAGACTTCACCCCTCATGTGCATGAAGAAGCCTTGGATGGCCACGACCCTGTTGTCGGTTCACCATTTTTCCTTCAGTTGACTACTTTTGGTAGGTAATAACAACTGCATACCAGCAACAACTCTCACGATCTGCCATCTTGGAGATGCTCAGACCCAGCCTTCTAGCCATCACAGTTTGGCTGTTGTCAGAGTCACTCACATCCTTACACTTGTCTGTTTTTTCTGATTCTGACACATCACCTTCAAGAACTGACTGTTCATTTGCTGTCTTGTATATCCCACCGCTTTGAAAAGGGCCATCATGATGAGATAATCCACGTTTTTCACTTCACCTCTAGGTGGTTTGAATATTGTGGTTGACTGGTGTGTATTTAACTAGCCGTTCCCCGCCGCTCCACCCGTGTAGGAGTGAATCAGGACAAACCTTTAAAAATCAATAAACAAAAAGGTATCGTTAGCTAAGCAGAGGTAAGTTTCGCTCGAAAACACAGAGGAAGGCCAACTCCTCACTCCTGATGTCACGCTTCCCCCTCCCCTCGGCCTGCAGCCTCTGTTTCGGTTTCTCACAAATAAATCAGTACCGCAAGTGAACTTTGATACGTAACACGATGAGAGAGGTCGCAAAATCAACTGGAATGTTCAAGCAAATTATAGGAAAAAAACCTGATCTAAATCCGCTAAGTAGTTCTCTCGTTCGCTAGCTAAGCAGAGGTAAGGTACACACCTCCAGGCTGGAGCGTGAGTGATGAGGGTCCTGCTCCCCTCCTCTCGGCCCTCTGTATCTCTCGATTTCGCACATATAAATCAGTACTGCAAGTGACCTTTGATACGTAGCACGATGAGAGGGGTCACAAAATCAGCTGGAATATTCAAACAAATTATAGGGAAAAACCCAATCTAAATCCATTAAGCAATTCTCTTGTGAAAAGCGGACAGACATACAGACAAGACAGACGTTTGATTTTATATATATATATATATAATATATATAGAGAGAGAGAGACTAGCCATCACCCACACCTCCGCCTGCGCATTAGTGAAAAGGGACAGTGAGGAGAACCCTGCCCGGCTCCCCACTCCTGACGTCACGCTTCACCCTCCCCTCAGCCCGCAGCCTCTGTCTAGGATTAGCGTGAATATATCGCTCCTGCAAAGCAAACTATGATACATAGCGCAATTAAAGAAGTTGCAAAATCAAACGGAATGTTCAGGGAAATTCTACAAAAAAACCCGATCTTAATCCGTTAAGTAGTTCTCTTGTGAAAAGCAGACAGACATACAGACAAGACAGACGTTTGATTTTATATATATATATATAATATATATATATATAGAGAGAGAGAGAGAGACTAGCCATCACCCACACCTCCGCCTGCGCATTAGTGAAAAGGGACAGTGAGGAGAGCCCTTCCGGCTCCCCACTCCTGACGTCACGCTTCACCCTCCCCTTGGCCCGCAGCCTCTGTCTAGGATTAGCGTGAATATATCGCTCCTGCAAAGCAAACTATGATACATAGCGCAATTAAAGAAGTTGCAAAATCTAACGGAATGTTCAGGCAAATTCTAGGAAAAAAATGATCTAAATTCGTTAAGTAGTTCTCTCTAGCTAAGCGGAGGTAAGGTACGCCCTGAGGGGCCTTGCCCCCTCCCCTCGGCCTGCTGCGTCTCTCTCGGATTTACACAAATAAATTGGAACCGCAAGCGAACTGTGATACTTAGCTCGATGAGAGAAGTCGCAAAATCAACCGGAATGTTCAGGCAAATTCTAGAAAAAACCTGATCTACTGTAAATCCTTTAAGTAGTTCTCTTGCGAAAAACGGACAGACAGACAGACGGACATTGGGTTTTATATACTGTATATAGTGATGTTTAAAATAAACCAGTGCGGCACGGTGGCGCAGTGTTAGCGCCGCTGCCTCGCAGTAGGGAGACCTGGGTTTGCTTTTTGGGTCCTCCCTGCATGGAGTCTGCATGATCTCCCCGTGTCTGCGTGGGTTTCCTCCGGGTGCTCCGGTTTCCTCCCACAGTCCAAAGGCATGCAGATTAGGTGCAGTGGTGATCCTAAATTGTCCCTAGTGTGTGCTTGGTGTGTGTGTGCCCTGCGTTGGGCTGGCGGCCTACCCTGGATTTGTTTCAGCCTTGAGCCCTGTGTTGGCTGGGATTGGCTCCAGCAGACCCTGTGTTAGGATATAGCGGATTGGATACTGACTGACATGACTGGCTGACTAAAATAAACCATATGACATGTTGATTATAACAAGGAAAATTTTAAAGGTAATCATAAGATCAGTCGTCTGTCATTCCCACACTCACTTAATTCATGGCAGGGTTGCTTGGGTCATGGCCTACCCCAGCAGTGCTGGACACCAGGCAGGAAAACAGCACATGGCATGTCATGCTCACACACACCCACTTAGACTCACACTTGCACTTATATTTTGGAGACATTGGAATCGCCCATCAACTTAGCCTGGGGTGTCTTTGTGGGTTTTTTGAGCAACGCAGACGCAAGAACTGTGCAGTTTCTACACGAATGACATCCATGTGTGGGATTTCAATGCCCGATACCAGATCTATGAAGCAGCCGTGCTAATCTCTATGGTGCTGTGCTGCACAAATATTAAGGTTAGGCAAGGAGGGAAATTTACATAATAATGAAGATGCTTTGCTTAACGAGATTGCTAGATAAGAAAAAAAAAACATATTTAAAAGAGTATTTTCAAGGAAAATTGTTAATGTGTTGAATAAACTGGAAATCTAAAGGAACTTACGAGCCTAAATGAGCCTCTGTGATCAGAAGTGCAAAGCGTTAACTAATTATCCACCGTATTGAAAAGGCAGCTGATAAGAATGCAGCTAGAGAAGATTATAATGTGTGAAGGTTGCAAGGAGCAATTAAACATAATCTACAGAGTAAATGACCATGGGTACAGCGTTCAAAAAAACAATCGTGGATTTGAGAGAGCAAATTAGAATGCTACCCAGGAACATAAAGATGCCTGAGATGCTGAAAGTTGAAGCAGGTACGGATTTTATACTGCAAGCTCAAGCTTGTTAAGCTCCTCTGACCTTGAAACACAGCTCACTTTTGTTTAAGAAATGAAAGAAGACTTGTGTCATAGGGCATTATCTTCCACTGAGAGGCATAAGTAGGTCAGTGACAAGCACGCCAAGGCTTTGTCCGCACTGCTAAGTTTTCGTTTAAAAATGCAGACATTCATCACCGTTTTTTTCCACCCCATCTGTCCGCACTACCCCAGCCTTTTTCACCTCTGAAAACGGAGACTTTTGAAAACACCCACCTGTGCCATCGACTGCTGAAAACGCCAGCTCAGCATTGCAGCGTGGGTGGGTAAAAAGTTAGATTTTTGGAAAACACAGACTCTAATCGTGCTCTGATTTGTTTCTTCTTCTGACGTAGTCCTTTCCTGATTACAGCGTCTCATTCTCCATGGGAGAAAACCATATTCCAGCATAGCGGACACAGAGGAGTTGCTTTCTATGGCGCTTGTTGTGTTGCTTATTTATATGCATCTGTATCAGAGAATAATATTTATCTTCTTCTTCTTTTGGGTGCTTCCATTAGGGGTCGCCGCAGCAGATCATCTTTTTCCGTATCTTCCTGTCCTCGTCATCTTGTTCTGTCACCCCCATCACCTGCATTTTCTTTCTCACCACATCCATAAACCTCCTCTTAAACCTTTCTCTTCACCTGTTGCCTGGCACGTTAGCACCCTTCTCCCAATATACCCCTCATCTCTCCTCTGCACATGTCCAAACCAACGCAATCTCGCCTCTCTGACTTTGTCTCCCAAACGTCCCACCTGAGCTGACCCTCTAATATCTTCATTTCTAATCCTGTCCATCCTCGTCACACCCAATGCAAATCTTACCATCTTTAACTCTGCCACCTTCCAGCTCTGTCTCCTGTGCCACCATCTCTAACCCATATAACATAGCTGGTATTACTACTGTCCTGTAGTCCTTCCTTTTCACTCTTGCTGATACTCATTTGTCACAAATCACTCCTGACACTCTTCTTCATCCACTCCAACCCGGCTGCACTCTCTTCTTCACTTCTCTTCCACAATCCCCATTACTCTGTACTGTTGATCCCAAGTACTTAAGCTCATCCACCTTCGCCAACTCTACTCCCCTCATCCTCACCATTCCATTGACCTCCCTCTCATTCACATACATGTATTCTGTCCTGGTGGTCCTACTGACCCTTCATTCCTCTCCTCTCTAGAGCAGATCTCCACCTCTCCAGGGTCTCCTCAACCTGCTCCCTACTCTCGCTACAGATCACAATGTCATCAGCAGACATCACAGTCCATGAGGACCCCTGTCTAATCTCACCTGTCAACCTGTCTATCAACGTTGCAAATGAGAAAGGGCTCAGAGCCGATCCTTGATGTAATCCCACCTCCGTCACTCCCACCGCAGACCTCACCACGGTCACACTTCTCTTGTACATATCCTGTACAACTCTCACATACTTCTCTGCCACTCCCAATTTCCTCATACAATACCACAGCTCCTCTCAGTCACCCTGTCATATGCTTTCTTCAGTTCCACAAAGACACAATGCAACTCCTTCTGTCCTCCTCTCTTCTTCTCCATCAACATCCTCAGAGCAAGCAACACATCTGTGGTGATCTTTCTTGGCATTAAAACAACCCGGTACTTGCTAATCATCTCCCTTCTTAACCGAGCTTCCACTACTCTTTCCCATAACTTCATGCTGTAGCTCATCAGTTTTATTCCCACGTAGTTACTACAGTCCTGCACACCCCCCTTATTCTTAAATAGCGCCACCAGTACACTTCTTCTCCACTCCTCAGGCATCCTCTCACTTTCCAAGACTCCTTTAAACAATCTGGTTAAAAACTCCACTGCCATCTCTCCTAAACACCTCCATGCTTCCACAGGTATGCCATCAGGACCAACGGTCTTTCCATTCTTCATCCTCTTCATAGCTGTCCTTACTTCCTCCTTGCTAATCGGTTGCACTTCCTGATTCACTGTCTCCACATCATCCACCCTTCTCTCTCTCTCTTTTTCTTTATTCATCAGCCTCTTGAAGTACTCTTTCCATCTTCTCAACACACCCTCCTCACTTGTGAGCGCGTTCCCATCTTTATCATTTATGACCTCAACCTGCTGCACATCTTTCTTAGCTCTGATATATCTAGTGTGCAGGTTAATATATTTTTTATTTATTATTAATGTCTTACAATATAAATATTTAAAGTTATTGTTTAATTGTATTAATGTTCAAATGCAGGGAAGCTTTATGAGCCAGTCCTTGCTTGGGGGACATTTAGGACCTACCAGATCAAATTAAGACCTTATGTTAGGGGGAGAGTTGAGCAGGTGTGCAGGACATTCTATGTGCTATTCTCTTAGGAATGAACAATTAAATTTATCCTTTGAAACTTTCCAGCTGGCCTGGGGGAATGCAGGTGGTTAGGACATGGATAGGCTACAGCTGGACTGGACTACAATGCAATACAATTTATTTTTGTATAGCCCAAAGTCACACAAGGAGAGCCGCAATGGGCTTTAACAGGCCCTGCTTTGATCATCTAAGAAGACAAGGAAAAACTCCCAAAAAAAGACCCTTGTAGGGAAAAAATGGAAGAAACCTTGGGAAAGGCAGTTCAAAGAGAGACCCGTTTCCAGGTAGGTTGGGTGTGCAGTGGGTGTCAAAGGGATCAATACAACACAAAACACAGAACAGAACCGAAGTTATCCTCAATACAATACAATAGTACAATATAAATATTACAAGTGCAGAGCAGAATTCAACAGAAGATGATATCACATAATAGGATTTGGATTTGTTCAGAGTTGTGGAGACCTCGGCCATCAAGCTGCCTCCCCCCATTGGCCATTCCACAGCTGAGTCAGCTCTGGGCCAGCCAATCCAATGAAGGGACTCTTCAACCCGATGATTCCTGCGTTCCTCCATCAGAGATGACTTTCTTTTAGGCAGGAAAAACAACTTGGCAGGTGGGCAGTGGCACAAGTAGGGTCAATAAGAGGAGGCTGAGGACATACCATATTTGTCCCACTGTTCACAATGGACAATCACAAAAATGTTCCATACAGCTTGTTTATGGCAAGTATTATGAGTGTGGGACAGTTTGGGATTCTCAGTGCCTGCGCCATCATACCATATAAATAACGATACACTGCAGATATCTTTTTGACTTACCCTCGAAATTTCATTTTGATTTTTTCTAAGTTTACATTTCTTTTTTTTTTTTCCTTAAAGCCAGATCCTGATTTATACTTTAGATGTCACAGTTTAATTTCACTGAATTATTAAGTAATGTTCATGTATGGTTTGATTTAATAGTAGTTAGCAAAAGCACTTAGGCAAGGAGACGTGCTCCAGGCTACTGTAGTGTTTGGTGAAATGAATCAGGAAATTATCATTAGGATTCATTTACAGAAGAGAAATAGTCTAGAAAGTCTCTCCCTTTATTTTGCTTTTATTATTAAGCTTCAGGGAACAATACATAATTGACGAATTTTCATGGCTCTTTTTTACATTCTGTCTTCTTTCCCCATCTCTTTCTATACAGTTCATCAATTTTACTTTGGCTAATTGCGAGGCATCCCAAGGGAGATGAACCAAGCTTCGTAAAAAAAAAAAAAAGGACTGTTGACCAAAGCACCAAAATGATGCTGATCAATTTGTGCTAATTAATATTCACGCTCAACTGCACTTGGACTACTGCTTTGCCATTTATAATGAATAGCGACCTGAGAGGAAAAGAAAATAAAGCACTTCTCTGAGTGCAACAGAAATGGTCCTCAGCCCTTTGGAAGACAAATTTGATGGAAGGATCGGTCATTGACTTGTTTTTGATGACTTTGCTACCTGAGATGGGTTGTGCTCAATGTCAAAAATAACCCCGTGGTAAATTGGGAAATCCCATTGGCGCTCCAGTGTTGGCTGATTACCATCTACCATTGTGTTTAAATGGTTTTTAGGTCTGTTTGGTTTGGGGAAGTTGTGGGTGGCCTCAACATTTCTACCTTGACTGATGGATCTGTTGTTTTCAATAAGGAGTCGCAGAGACTGGTGGGCAATGGGAGGTCGTCTTGCCTGCAGGCTTGATGTTATTTTTTCAGTGCTAATCTACATAAATGGCCAGTGTTAGGATTGTGGAAACGTGATGCATTTGCATCCATCGAAGCCTTTAAAAATGTTTGCTGAAACATTGTTAACGATAATTTACAGATTAATAATACTTTTAAAAATTATTTTTGAATACTTAACCTTCTGAAATGAATTCTGTTTTACTCAACCTGTCAGTTCTCAGTCTGTCTGTAGACAATTTTGTTGCATCCCACTTTCAATTTGTCTGAAGGTAAGGAGGCTATGGAATCCCTGTGCTCTGGAAAATCATCTGGCCCTGATGACCTACCTCCTGAATTCCCTTTTGGGCACCCTCATTTATGCAGATGCTGAATGTTGCCATTGCTTCTACCAGGTTGAAATCTTCAATTAATTTTGCCAAGGTTTTCAATTTAGAAAAAGGCCGATAACCATCAGAAAGACTATTGTATCATCAGATTTCTTAGATGAATGCTGATATAAAGTTCTTTTCACATTGTCGGCTACTATCTATCTATCTAATCCTGCCAACTTCACTATCTATCTGTCTATCTATCTATCTATTTCAGGATCACAATGATAAAACACATAGAATTTAAGTAAATATTTCCACCTAGTAAAATTCAAGTTTTGTTTTTTCTTATTCACTTGAAAATCTCTTAATATAAACACAACAATATCAGTCCTTTCAGATATTTCCCATATGCGTAGATCATGTTTGATGTTAATGCAGACACTTTATGCCACTCTTCCCCACCTACTCCAGCCTCACTAGACTGTTGCGGGGCCCAATGGCGTTTGCAATTGATTTGACACATTCATTTAATTGAACAGTAATGTTGAGTAAGATAATAGACTTGAGAATATTACATTATGAATATTAGAAAAGTGTTTTTTATAAAAAGATGGCAGAAGTATATGAAGTGAGTCATGATTCTAATTTCACTATGTATTGAAGTATCTGAAATGAAATAATATCAGTGGTGCCCAGTCATCTTAGACTAATGATCTTGTTAAAATATACATTTTTTGTTCTGTTTAATCTAAATTGAAAATTCTTTTGGGGAATAATATTATGAATTGTCTTGACTCAGTAAATGCAGAAAGTGAGTTAGAAATGACAGCTTCTTATTTTAAGCGAAAGTAGATCTGATAATGGATTCTTAATAAAAATCTACATACTGGAATTTTAGCAATCTTGACCTAATTATGTACAGTACCTTCATAAAACAGGGCAAGATACAAATAAAAATTCATTTTTTATTAATTTTCAGCTGCATACCATATGAAAGCCAGGTGCTTTTTAAGAGTTCTTGATAATGTTAAAAATCCAATAATTTTAATTAGAAGTATTATTTGTATATAATCATTTAATTAAATGAAGCTCTAGCGCTTTACACATCAAAAACATTAACACTGCTTTTAAGAGTCCCATAACAAATGGCATATAACAGAGAAATGTGCATTCCATTTCTTATTCCAACAGATGGCACATCACAAACAATTGTAGCAATGCATTTTAGTACTGCAATTGTTTGTGATTTGCCATTTATTGGAATGATAGAAGCAATGCATTTTATTACTGCATACATTACAATATACATTCTTAGTCACAGGTGTTGGACTGCAAACTTTAACTCTGAGTTCTGTGTTGATTAATTTGATTTCAACCCATCTTAGACAAATAGTCAGTCAGTCAGTTATTATCCAACCCGCTATATCCTAACACAGGGTCACGGGCGTCTGCTGGAGCCAATCCCAGCCAGCACAGGGCGCAATGCAGGAACAAACCCCGGGCTGGGCGCCAGCCCACTGCAATAGACAGATAGTATAGCTAGTCAATATAGAGAGTGTGTGTGTGTATATATATATATATATATATATATATATATATAGTGATAATAGCACTATATAGGGCCCGATCCGGCACAGACTGATACAGAGGCATGTGTAACATCCAAGCAAAGACTTCATTTTCCTCACCTGTGGAGCTTATCTTCCCCGTGAACCCCACAGGCAATACCTAGTTCCAGCAAGCACTTCAAATAAATCACAAACAACACTCCCGTTTCAGTTCCACCACTCCTCCTCAGCAACCTCATCCTCTTCCTCCCAATTCTGGCTCTGAGTGGTGATTGCCTGCCCTTTTTATAGTCCACCCGGAACCCAGCGGGGCTGAAGAGAAGTCCAGACCAGCTCAGGGACCCATGCAGCACCCCCTGGCGGCCACCCCAGATCCCAACAGGGCTGTGGAGAACTCCATCTCTGTGGAGCACTCCGGGAAAATATGGCACCATCCTCAGCAAGGATATATACAGTATATATATATATATTGTAAGAACGCTAGAGGGTGCTGTTGTCCCGTGAACCCAACAGACATACTCAGACATAGGGTAAAAGCACAAAGAAGTTCTTTTAATTATTCTTCTTTCTTTAAAGTGCCTTTTAAGCACCACAGCCACCATACACAAATAAACCAATGAAAAACAATACAATTTTCTCCTACACACCTGCCAGCAAACTCTGTCAACTACCTCCCAACTCCGGCTCTCTTGCTGGTTCTCCACCAGTCCTTTATATAGTTTTTACCCCCCGAAAGTGCTCCTACTCTTCCTCCCATGTGACTTGCCAGCACTTCCGGGTCAGATGGAGAATCCTAAGTCTTTAATCAGCCCGGAAGCTATAAGGTAAGTATGACTCCCCAGGTCCTTTAATAGCTCCCCCTGGTGGCACCGACGGCACCCAATAGGGCTGAGAAACCTGACTCTGAGTCCCTGGATGCCCTGTGGGAATCCGGGTCACCGCCATCTAGCGTTTTGGGGCAGGCAGTGCCCTAAAAAAGCTGCCTTACCTCATCCTTCTACTTCAGGGGCATTTTGGCCGTCCATCACAATATATATATATATATATATATATATATATATATATATATATATATATATATATATATATATATATAATAGATGTGTGTGTCTGTATGTGAAGAAATTGCAAGAACAACAAATAAGGTTTTGGGGTAGTCACCCCATATACTTCAAAATTCTTGAAAAATTAAAGCACATTAATGTTTTTCAGACCAAGCTCAATACAGAACTGGATATCAAATGACAAAATTGAGTTTATATAAAAGTCAAAAGAGGAAGTGAGGTCATCAGAGCTGGGACAGGAAGTGAGGTTGTTGCCCTCTTAATGAGCTTCTCCTGAAGTGATGTTACCAGCCCAGCACACCACAGCATAGAAAACTGCATTGGCCATCACAGAATTGTAGAAGATGGGAAGGATGTCACAGTCCACATTCAAGCAATGCAGTCACCTAAGTAAAAAACAAAAAGCCTGCTCTACCCTTTCTTCTCTAGTTTTACTGTATTCCAAGATCAGTCCAACCTGTCATTGATGTGGACCCCCAAGTACCTGTAGGAGTGGACCACCCCTCATCAACTCCCTAAATTGTGACTGGACATAGAGGCTCTTTGGTGCTGTGAAAATCAATAACCATCTCCTTGGTTTTGCTGATGTTAAGGTGCACACAGTTCTCAAAGTTCTCCCCCCTGACTGCTCTCCTCTGTGTCACCCCCTTTATCCATACACCCCATAATTGCAGAATCATCTCAGAATTACTGCAAGTGACCTGACCTGCTCTTATATCTCTAGTCTAAGGTGTTCAGAGTGCAGAGTAAAGCAGACAGGCCCGTTCCTTGTGCTGCTCCAGTGTTGCTCACACAGTCCTTGAGTCTCACAAACTGCGGCCGACCAGACAGACAGTCCATCACCCAGGACACTTGGATAGTGTGAAGAATGACTCTTCTCGGCTCATCTTTTAAAGCTGCTTTTGATTTATTATTAATTTTTTTCTCACATCCCCAAGTTTTTACCTACTGCTTCTTCTAAATTTGGATCAATCTGTCGATTTTTGCCACGCTCAGTAGTTTACAGAGATTATGCAGATAGCCTTCCAATCACTCGGCCCCTGGTTCAATCCAAGTTCTTGCTCAATTTGTGACTCTGCACAAGTCATTTAACCTGCCTGTGCTTCAGACTTAATAACAATAGGCACTTCGGTAAATTGCCCTGAAATGATGAGTTTGGATTTGTATCAACCATGAAATTGATTGACTAACTGAGGCATGGCGTGGAGGCACACCATCTCCTGAAATGCATTTACAGCTCTTTCAGAAAATATTCAGTCCACTTCACTTTTTAAACATCTTGTTTATGTTGCAGTCTGGTGCTAAAATCGTTAAAATCCATGATCTTTACCTTCATTTTGGGCTTTTCTGCAATGACAGATTTATTCTTAATGTCATTTCATTTTTTTATGTCTCTGTTTAAAAGATGATTGTGTTTATAACGCCATGCCATCTTTGTTTATCAATGGGCGCTGCTGTTCTTGAGCTTTGGTGTGCTCTGGTACTCAGAGATCAGATCTTTCGAGATTTTATGTGAAAGACTGGGAGAAACGTTTATTACCAAAAAGTCAATATTGATCTGTCATAAAGTGATCCTAAAATCAAAGTCTACAAACAAGGCTGATAGTCAGAATAGACAGAAGAGCATTCAAACAAATTGAATCGGCAAACATTTTTATTTTTGGTCCAATCTCAGATTAATCGAGTCTTGTATAAGTCAAGTCAAGTTGGGGAGCATGCACTGGTACAAAGCTTTGCCGCACCCACTACACGACAAAACAACTCCCGGTTGGCAACCCCCCAGGCAGACACGCAGTCCAGTCCCACCCTCCGGAAATGACCCTCTGTCTGCCATGGCCAGATGTTACGTGGGCGACCCCTTGGCCTGATCCAGCCACTTGGGTCCCCAACAATGAGGATTTTACGAGCCACATGGCCGTAGTGCCATAACTGATGTTCCCTCACAATGCTGGTAATGTGCCTCATTCGGGACTCCATGAGCAACACAAAGTGACACTTGACACACACACACACATTTCTTTTAGCATGCCAATGTGATGATATATTATGAGCCATGAAAATGTGGCCGATGAAACACCAATCTGGTTTTAGAGCAACTATCAGAGTTATATAAAGTACTCAGAAACGATACTTGAGTAAAAATCAAAGTACTTTGTCAAATTTTTATTTTTACCGAAGTAAAATATATTTCCATTAAAAAAATTCTTGAGTAAAAGTAAAAAAAAGTATCTGCTTTCAAACGTACGCAAGTACCAAAAGTAAAAGTACCGTATATACTCACGGATAGGTTCTCCCATGGATAAGTCAGGGTTTGATTTGATAGTATAATTTCTGGTATTTTGTAATGTCGAATGCGGAAAACTCCCGCTATTGGTCCAAGAGATTATGAAACGCTAACACCCCCCTGAGAGAGTAATCACAGGGCCTTTTTTTTCTGTGTATTGTGCCTACGTGACCACATGGTATTTAATACCCAAACTATTCCAAAGCGACTTTTGGACTGTTTAGTGTTTTTTGTATCTCACACCCTCATACACCTTTACCGTAAGAGCATCCCTTATCTACAATGGAGCATTCGATCAGAAGAAAATATGAAGCTGGTTTTAAATTAAAAGTCATTGAAGTGGTGAAAGAAATTGGGAACTGTGCTGCTGCAACAAAATTCAGTGTTCCTGAAATACTGATGCGAGATTGGAGGAGACAAGAACATGTAAAAAAAAAAATGTAAGTGTTGCATTTTTGAACGGGCGTATAAGTCGGGCTTGATTTTACAATCAATTTTTCAGGTTTCAAGACCCGACTTATACGTGAGTATATACGTTACATTTTATAACACAAAGAAAGTGCAAGGCTTTGTCTGGAGAATGCATTTATTTTTTTTGAAACCACACTTACACAATACTTTTTCTACATAAATGAACTACAGAATATTGAATCATACTAATGCAGCCCTGCCTTTGATGAGTACATAATTCAGTCTGTGTCATGGTGATGACCTGAACTGTGTTACTGGTGAGTGTGGATACGACTTACAATGTGCCTCCCCTACTGGGATACCCGGTGGCAGTAGAAGAGGTACCCCTAAACAATAGAAAAAAAGAGTAGTAACAAATCACCAAAATAACAATAAAACGTGAAGTGAATAGCTCACAACCTTATTGTTTGAATAGATACACAATATGAGAAAAACGGAATGAAAATCAACACAGATAAGAGTTTATAATACTTCTCTAAAGTAAAGATGGATTTTAGAAGGTCATTATTAAATTAAATAGTAATGGAACAATTTCAAAATTGTTGTTTATCTTTAACAGGAATTCTCTTAAGAAAGCTGTGGTTCCCTTTGCTCAATTTGGTATCCAATTTCTTCTTTAAATTACCCGCTCAAGCGTTCACGTAGACTGTAGAATTAATCACAGTCTCCAGCATGACCAGATCTCACCTTCTGCTTTTGGCTGCTCCCGTTAGGGGTTGACGCAGCAGATCATCTTTCTCCACTTTCTCTTAGGCCTTCCTCTTCTCCCCTTACCTGGCTGCTCTATCCTTAGCACCCTTCACCCAGTATACCCCTCATCTCTCCTCTGCACATGTCCAAACCAACGCAATTTCGTCTCTCTGACTTTGTCTCCCAACCGTCCAACCTGAGGTGACCCTCTAATGTCCTCATTTCTAATCCTGTCCATCCTCGTCACACCCAATGCTAATCTTAACATCTTTAACTCTGCCACCTCCAGCTCTGTCTCCTGTGCCACCCTCTCCAACCCATTTAACATAGCTGATCTCACTACCGTCCTGTAGACCTTCCCTATCACTCTTGCTGATACCCGTCTGTCACCAATCACTCCTGACACTCTTCTCCAGTCACTCTATCCTGCCAGCACTCTCTTTTTCACCTTCTCTTCCACAGTCCCCATTACTCTGTACTGTTGATCTCAAGTATTTAAAATCATCCACCTTTGCCAACTCTACTCCCCTCATCCTCACCATTCCACTGACCTCCCTCTCATTCACACACATGTATTCTGTCCTGGTCATCCTACTGACCTTTATTCCTTATATTTTATGTTAAATTTAAATGGTCTCTCACGTAAAGGACTAATAAAAAGGACAGCCCAGAGAAAATAAAAGACACAACGCTTTGCAATTCAGTGGAATACAGAATAACAGACGTGCAATAATCCATGACATAATAAAGCACTAATATCAATGTGTGTGCGTCCAGTCCCTCAGAGCAATCTGATTGGTCAGTTTGGCTTTGGTGATGCCATCGAAAGAAGAAATGTGAATGTGAGATGAACAAGGAGCAGGAAAGGCATGGGAGGCAAGCTGAGAGTCGCCATGGTTTAAATTTTAATTGATTTTTTCTTATTTTTTTTAATTCTCGCTTTTTTATCTTCCTTTCAGGTCTAAGTGGACGTTTCATGGTGACAACACTGCCTACAATATTTCAGTAAGTACCTACCATTGCCAGAGCGAATTCAGAAAGTATTCAGGCCCCTTCACTTTTTTCACATTTTGTTTTGTTGCTAAAATCGTTTAAATTCATTCTTTCCTCAAATCAAGCATTCCTCAGTATTCCAGAATGACAAAGTAGCAACAGGATTTTAATGATGTTTGCACATTTAATTAAATAATAAAAAAACAAAACAAAACTAGAATATATCCCACTGGCACGAGTATTCAGACCCTTCACACAGTACTTAGATGAAGCAACTTTAGCGGCGATTCCAGCTTGGGGTCTTCTTGTTTGGACCCCAACATGCTTCACACAGCCTGGTTTGAGGATTTTCTGCCATTTATCTCTGCTGGCTCTTTCAGGTTTGATGGAGAATGTCTGCTGACAGCTATTTTCAGGTCTTTCCAGAGATGTTTGTTTGGGTTCAAGTCCAGACTCTGGTTGGGTAACTCAAGGACATTCTTAATGTTGACCCTAAACAAAGTGTGCTTTCTTTGCTCTGTGTGTGCTTAGGGTCATCATCCTGTTGGAAGGTGAACCCCTCCAGCCCATTCTGAGGTCCAGAGCACTTTGGATCAGGGTTTCATTAAGGATGTCTCCATTCAGGTTTCTCACAATGCTGTCTTTTTCTCTCAGTCACCGCCACTGACAAACATCCCAAGAGCTTGATGCTGACACCACCATGCTTCACCACTGGAATGGTATTGCACAGGTGATGACCGGTGCGTGGTGCCCTCCAGACATGACACTAATCGTGGGTTCATCAGACCATAAAACCTTCTTTCTCGGAATCCAAGAGCCCTTTAGATGCTCTTTTTGCAAACATTCAAGCAGGTTTCCATTTGTCTTTTACTGTCGGGCCACTCTGTCATAAAGCCCAGATTTAGTAATGGTTACCCTTCCAGAAGTTTCTCCCATCTCTAACGCTAGGGAGAGTTATCAATCCATCATCCAACCCACTATATCCTGACTACAGGGTCACGGGGGGGTCTGCTGAAGCCATTCCCAGCCAAGACAGGGCTCAAGGCAAGAAACAAACCCCGGGCAGGGCACCAACCCACCACAGTAGACAGACAGTACAGCTAGTCAATACAGAGTGTGTGTGTATATATATATATATATATATATATATATATATATATATATATATATATATATACATAGTGATGGTAGCGCTATATAACAACAACAACAACATTTATTTCTATAGCACATTTTCATACAAAAGAATGTAGCTCAAAGTGCTTTACATAATGAAGAATAGAAAAATAAGAGACACAGTAAGAAAATAAAACAAGTCAACTTTAATTAACATAGAATAAGAGTAAGGTCCAATGGCCAGGGGGGACAGAAAAAAACAAAAAAAATCTGCAGGGATTCCAGACCATGAGACCGCCCAGTCCCCTCTGGGCAATCTACCTAACATAAATGAAACAGTCCTCTTTGTATTTATGGTTTTCATGGAAGGACTTGATGATGATGATCACGTGGACTTCTGGCTTTTAGTCCATCAATGCTGGGGCATCATGGTGGTTTGAGTAGGTTGGTGATGGCGGAGGCCGCCACCACAGAGAAAATCTAGCAGGGCGCACACACACCAAGCACACACTAGGGACAATTTAGGATCGCCAATGCACCAAACCTGCATGTCTTTGGACTGTCGGAGGAAACTCCATGCAGGGAGGACCTGGGAAGTGAACTCGGGTCTCCTAACTGCGAGGCAGCAGCACTACCCACTGCACCACCATGCTGCTGGGAGAGTCATGTTTGTACTAAATTTCTTCCATTGAACTATTAAGGCAGCTCTCCTTTTGGGAACCTTCAGAGCTGCGGTGATTTTTTTTTGATGTCTTCTCCAGATTTGCACCTCGGCCCAATCCAGTCTGTAAGCTCTGCGGGAAATTCCTTTGACCTCATGGCTTGATTTTTCCTCTGATGCACATTGTCAACTGTGGGACCCTCTCTAGGCAGATGTATGTGCCTTTCCAAATAAGTCCTCTCAATGTAACTGACGACAGGTGGCCTGTAAACATCTCATTGATGAGTAAGTGGAGTGGGACACACTTGAGCCAATTTTAACCCTTAAACCGACACATACTTGGGGGGTGGTTAATGCACCCCTGGACTCCAAATACTTTTTTGCTGCATTTTTTTATCAAACGTCACAATTCACCAAGAAAAAGTGAAGTTTTAATGGAACTCGTATTTTTTTCATGCAAAGAGCATCACAATTACTGCAACCCTGATCATTTTACACACTGCCAATGAACTGTAAAAACTATAATAAAAACTACTGCAACAATCTATTATGATATGTAGAAGGTGCAACTGACGCCATTGATGAAATTCAGTAAATCACCGAACCAACTGTGTTTGAACGGGCTGCACGCCAGCACACAGAGGCCAACGCTAATGCTGGCAGGCTAGTCTAGTGCAGCGGCTCAATCCCAGGGACAGTTACGCTGATTCGCTGGCATGGCAGTGGTCATGAGCTGGCTGCTCAACGATTGTACAGCACGGACTGATCGGCTCTGGCGTGCTGGCAAATTTTACTAGGAACCGACACTAGCCAGTTGCGTCGTTCAACGAATGTACGTAGCAGAATATACTCGGCTCCAGCGTGCTGGCAAATTGCATTGGGAACCGAATATAGCCGGATGTGGCAGTTTAAGGGTTAAAGTGTATGACCAAGACAGACACCCACTGCAAAAAAAAAAAGGAATGTTGGGGCACCCACCTGGTCACCCCTTTAATAAGTTCATGAAACAAATCAAAACAGTGCGGCGGGCACAACAAGAAGGGTCCTTCTACGTTTGCTCCTTGCAATGCGAAAACAACGGCTTCATCAGGACGTCTGTCATCGGCGATGCTCGGTCCTACTTTGACACCATTCTTCAGTTTGCGTCTGTTTTTGACTGGAAGGGGCGTGGCAAGTGTGGGTGGAGCATCGGGAGTGCTAGGCAACCTCCTCACACTTTGATCTGGACTGAGGCAATGGAGCAGACCCTGTCAGTGACAGCACCCCCTCTCGTCCCAGGGTGGTAGTGCTTACCTTATCGGAGCTAGGATGGCACGCATGTGTGACAAGTGACATGATAAAGGATCTGCATATTTGTGTCAATGTTAGATTTCAGGTTTTTTTTATTTACAATACATTTGCAAAAGTGTCTAAAATCACGTTTTCACTTTGTCATTCTGGGGTATTGAGCGTTGGCTAACGTTGGGAATAAGAAAATGAACCTAAGCGATTTTAGCAAAATAAAGAAAAGTGAATACTTTATGGATCCACTGTATATGTTGCAAGCTTCCTATATAAAACACATCGCCTGTTTGCACAAATGGCTTTCTGGCAAACACCTCTCGTCCTCAAAACACATTTTCTTTTCAATTACAGTATTTACAGCTGGAAACGTGTAAGCCATGCCGTTCAAAGATTACATGAAGCATTAACTTTTCAATTTCCCATCACACATTGTGTCAAGGATCACCTTGACTTGTCTACTAGAGACTATAGAAAGCATAAGAAATGAAATACTGTGGGGCATTCGGCTACAATATCTGTCTTGAGAGTTGAGATAAAGGACATAATAAACGAGTCGAGTCTGTATTTGCAGGAGAGGGTGGACTGGCATACCAACTGGGTTCAAGGAAAACTCCCCACCCAGCTGGGAGGCCTTAATGGAAGGAGCGAGTGAATGGAGGCACAACCTGGCTTAGAAGATCCTATGTTTTCATCCAAATCGGAAGGAACAATTAATGAATGGCAATTTGTGCCCCAGAACGAGAGATGGCAAAGCTCCTTTAACTGGGTTCCGGTTTGGGCACCCACAGGGTTGACTGGAATTTTTAGTACAGAAGGGCAACCCTGTTGGGCTCCTTGGGTTCTGCCAGGGGGTACAATTGGGTGAGGACCTCCCCGTTATGGGCAGCTTCCGTCATTCACTGCTGTGGCACTGGAACTGCTAGAAGGTCCAGCATTACCTGGGGAGCAGGAGTTGGGAGGTAGAGGACAGGGTTTTCCTGCACAACAGTGGAGAAAATATTGTATTGGATTGTGCTTGTGATTACTGGTGTTGGAGGAAGAACCCTGTGAAAGGTATTTAGTGAAATAAAATACACTTCATCTGCACCCTGGACTGTGCTTGTGTACTTGTGTCTGGAGTCTGGGGCTCCGGGGCGCCCCCTTTTGGTCACAAGCCGCTATTGCACAATGTAGAGAATGGGATTCTGTTTCCCAATACACTCCACTTGGAAAGGGATTTTGGTGTATCTGGTGTGAATTATTGGCCAGGATGTTTACTCTCATGTCTCAGCCAGGGATCCACATAGTGGAAAAAACAGAGGAGCAACTTCAGTGTCATATGCGCATATTTTAGGAGCAGCTAACCAAGTCAGCTAGCAGGGGGTCCCCATTCACCTTTGCTTTGTTCTGTTAGTTGTTTTATTTCTGGATTTGCTGGACAGAAGACTTTCCCTATTCATTAGCGTAGTGTATCTCAGTTATAGAGCTACAATTCTTACAGCCTGCCCCAAGCTGACATATTGCTGAAGTGCCCAATTGAATGCACTGAAGTCATCATGGATCACATATAGAGTCTTCATAGCCCGATGTGTGGACTACAAGTCAATGGAAGTTATACTTAAACTATATAAGGCACTTGTGAGACATTCTCTGGAGCCCTGTGTGCACTTTTGGTCTCCATATTACAGAAAAGACATAGCAGCACTAGAGAGAGTCCAGTGAAGAGAACTGAGAGGTGTGAGCTATGAGATCGCACTCCAGGAGCTGAGCCTTTTTAGTTTAGTCAGTCTGAGCAAATAGGGACTAGGAGGTGCCTGTTGTGATCAGCAATATGAATTCATTTTTTGTGTGTTCCCCAGAAATGATTTTATTAAAGAATACATCTATTTAGGGGTTTAGGAACCCAAGGATTACAAGGATTTTGATGAACTTTTAACAGGTTGTACCTTCTGGTATTTATGGCCGTGATTTTGCCTCCTTCTCTTCTCGGTTATTTGATCTCCTGGTTTTTTGCTCTGTAGTGTCCACTTTTGAGGAGAGCCCTTCCACAAAATGTTCATAACAGATGGTATGTATGTATGCTTGCTCACCAGGCCTGTTCCAAAACTGGACCTTCTTCATTTTCTGGGTTTGCAATGTGAGTAAATGCACATTCAAATTTGAAGGCTAATTTTTCTCATTGAAAAATATTAAGGTTTCAAGTACTTAATTATACAAGTCAAGTCAAGTCAAGTGGGGGAGCCTACACTGGTACAGCGTGTTGCCGCACCCACTACACGACGAAACAACTCAGGTTCCCAGTTTGCAACCCCCCAGGCAGACACGCGGTCCAATCGCACCCTCCGGAAATGACTCTCTATCTGTCGCAGCCAGGTGTTACGTTGGCGACCCCTTGGCCTGGATCACCCTCGGGGAAACAAGCCACATGGCCGTAGTGCCACAACTGACGCTCCCTCACAATGCAGGTCATGTGCCTCATTCGGGACTACATGAGCAACACAAAGTCAAACCAATGGTACCCAAGGATTTTCTGGAGAGACACAGTACCAAAGGAGTCCAGTCTTCGTCTCAGGTCTTTAGATAGCGTCCATTTCTTGCAACCATATAGCAAAACAGGAATACCAGGACTCTAAAGACTTGGACCTTTGTCCTTTTGCAGATATCGAGAGCGTCACAGACCCCTTTATGGTGACCTCATGACCCCCCATGCTCTCCCAATCTGTCTACTGACTTCATAGGAAGAGTCACCAGAGTCACATGAATGTCACTGTCGAGGTAAGTAAACCTCTCAATGACGAGGTCGACACTCTCTCCGCAGACAGACACGCTGCTGATGGCCGTGCCCAAGAGGTCATTAAAGGCCTCCATCTTAGTTTTTATCAGGACACTCGCAAGCCCAGACACTTGGACCCCTCACTCAATCTCTCGAGCACCCCGATCAGAGCCTCCATTGACTCCGTTAACATCACAGCATCGTCAGCAAAGTCAAGATCCCTGAGCCTTTCTTCACCAACAGACGCCCCACGGCCACTGGACCCCATGACCCTGCCCAACACCCAGTCCATACAAGCATTGACCAGAGTAGGAGCAGAACACACCGCTGATGAACATCAGAATTAACTGGGAAAAATGAAATGAAAAAAAAAAATTATACAGTTGATGCAAAAGTTGCATAATGTCAATTCATTTTTCAACCAATCTATTTACCTTATATCCTAGATATCTCTGTACATACCGTATATACTCATGTATAAGTCAGGTCTTGAAACCCGAAAAATCGATCATAAAATCAGACCCTGACTTATATGCTCGTTTAAAAATGCGACAATTTATATTTTATTTACATCTTCTTGCCTCCTCCAGTCTCACACTAGTTTGTCAGACTCATCGAATTGTGTTGCAGCAGCGCAGTTACCAATTTCTTTTGCTACTTCAACAACATTTAATTTAAAACCAGCTTCATATTTTCTTCTGATTGAACGCTTCATCTTAGGTAAGGGATATTCTTACAATAAAGGTGTATAAGGGAGGGTGTGAGACACAAAAAAACCAAATCAGTGCAAACGTCGCTTCGGAATAGTTTGGGTATCACTGTGTGGTCACGTAGGCACAATACATAGAAAACAAAGGCTGTGTGCTCTGCAGTTACTCGCTCAGGTGGGCATTAGCATATCGTAATCTCTTGGACCAATAGTGTGATTTTTCCGCATTCGACTTCTACGACTGACATTATAAAATACCAGAAATTATACGGTAGAATCAAGTCCCGAATTATCCGCGAGTATACATGGTATATAAAATCCAACATTTCTGTGTCTGTCTGTCTGCTTTTCACGAGAGAACTACTTAACAGATTTAGATCAGTGTTTTTTTTTCTTGAATTTGCTTGAACATTAGGGCGGCACGGTGGGTAGCGCTGCTACCTTGCAGTTAGGAGACCCGGGTTCACTTCGCGGGTCCTCCCTGCGTGGAGTTTGCATGTTCTCCCCGTGTCTGCGTGGGTTTCCTCCCGCAGTCCAAAGACATGCAGGTTAGGTGAACTGGTGATCCTAAATTGTCCCTAGTGTGTGCTTGGTGCGTGTGCCCTGTGGTGGGCTGGCGCCCTGCCCAGGGTTTGTTTCCTGCCTTGCACCCTGTGTTGGCTGGGATTGGCTCCAGCAGACCCCCGTGACCCTGTGGTTGGATAATGGATGGATGGATGGATGGATGGATGCTGGAACATTCCAGTTGATTTTGTGACCACTCTTGTCGCCCTATACATCATAGTTTACTTTTGGTACCCATTTATTTGCGCGAATCTGAGAGACACACAGCGGGCTGAGGGGAGTTGGGTGGGGCCCTCCTCACTCGTGTGCCAGTCTCAGAGAGTACCTTACATCCGCTTAGCTAGCGAATGAGAGAGCTACTTAACAGATTTAGATATTTGCTTGAATATTCCAGTTGATCTTTGCAACTTCTCTCACCGCACTAAGAGTGGAAGTTCGCTTGCAGGAGCTATATATCCGCGCTAATCCAAGACAGAGGCTGTGTGCTGAGTGGAGGGGGAAGCGTGACGTCAGGAGTGGGGAGTCGGTCTACTGCTGCGTTTTGGAGAGTAACTTGCCTCCACTTAGCTAGCGATACCTTTTCATTTATTGATTTTTAATGTTTTCCCTGTTTCACTACTACACGAGCAGAGCCGCGGGGGACGGCTAGTTGGAAATAATTGCAAACTACACGAGAGATTTGACATCCATGTTGCCCTTCCAAGTAGCAGTAAACATGTTGTGACACTAGAGGGCACTGTCGCTCCTCTAAACCCCAGAGACAAACATCCAGATGCCAGGTAAAAGTATCAGAAATAATTTTAATTTCTCCTTTCTGATATTGTGCCACAATAGACACCACAATCACCACCATAAACAATAAATCAATCAATAATAACAATAATGATCCTCCTCTCCTCCCAGCAGCTCCGTCACTCTACCACCCAACTCCGGCTCAGCTTGCTGGGTTTCCCACAGTCCTTTAAATAGTCCATGACCCGGAAGTGCTCTTGTCCTTCGGTCCATGTGATTCACTAGCATTTCCGGGTCAGTTGAAGATTCATATTTTTCTTCAGCCCAGAAGTACTTCTGTTCTTCCGTCCCCGTGACTTGGGAGTACTTCCAAGCTATAGGGAAAATAAAAATCCCCCTGTCTCCCTGCAGCGTCACACGGCGGCACCCACGGCACCCAGCAGGGCTGTGAAGCCGAACTCCATCTCCCATGGTGTCCTGCGGGAATCCGGGGCACCTCTAAGCTGCAGGGAAGATTCCACCTTGCAGCCTGGATGTGTTGGCCAGGATGAACTGCTGGCCGTCTCTCACAATGTCTACCTTGGTAAAGCATCCGCCTCATATTACTGTACCAACTAACACTCAGTACTCTGTGGTTGGCCAGTCATCCTTAAGCAACCTTGTGTCCATTAAATTCCTTGTTTTTGTTTTGTTTAGTGCAAAAGATGGATCATTTCGAAGATATCTGGCATCCAGGAGTGTCGAGGACCTCCAGAGTTACATTTCAGAGAGGAAGTGGGAAGCTGTAGACCCTTTACCCAGGTGGAAGTCCCCTTCTTCAATTCCGTAAGTCACTTTTGATATTCCTCAGTAAAGGCTTGGAAACGGAGTATGATAAGTTCAAAGCTTTGCAGGATTTATTTCATACTGCCGTAGTTATTGTGTAAATTGTTAGTTGTAAAAGAAGGACAGAAACACGATAAAGGTTTGGGGGGATCCACCCCATATATTACAAGGTTTGCACAAAGAGTATTCATAAACAACTGAGTGTATCCAGCAGGGGGCGTTAGCTCCCTTATTGGAATGAGTTCTTTTGTAATTGCGGCCTGTTAAATAATCCAAATCTATAAAGATATGAAATTAAACGGCGATACCCCTCCTTTAGTGATACGGCGGTAAGAAGTCACATAGGAGAAATAACTTAGCTTTCTTTAATGACGGTTTACTCTGCATGACAGAAGAAGGAAGCCAATGGCAAGAACCTTCGGGAGTTGAGGGCCCGATGTATAGAGTCTGCCATTTTTGTCGCTGCACTGGAAGGATTTTCAGGATCAGATGATGTAATCTCCCATCCGTCCGTCGGGTTCAAAGGTGTGCCGGGTAATGTTCCAAGGCTTTATACTCTTTCTTCATGTGCAGGCCCCCACTTAGGTGAATCATGCCATTCCAAACAAGGCAAAGAGAGGATACAATTGACACACAGAAATAGTATACAATGGCCCTCAGTGTGACTGCCATTTCGCAGTTGTCCCTAACTTGTCTTAAAATGCTTGCCTAGCAGTTCATATATGGTGAGCCCCTGTGCTAAATCTGGCTCTGTGTCAACTGTGCATGTTAGTAGAAAGAAAAGTAGATTTATAAAATATGTTTGGACAGAGGACAGTGACATACTAAACGTATGTTACACTGAATCATAAAAAAAGCCTGCTCGGGATTTATGGGTGCCGAGCAGGAAGTAGTGGGTTCTCAACGAGGGAATCCATTCCCAGACGGGTTTATCCATTCCCGGGAATTTGGGAATCCTGCATGTCACTCCCAGGAATCCCGGGCCCCCAGGGATGACACAGTGCACGGGCATCTCACATGTGAACGGTTTTAGAACGACCGACACTTATTTTTAATAAAACTACTGCAATATGTTGACACCAATAAAGGACTATCCTGCTCTACAAGCAGTTCATGCTGTCATATAAGTACATGTATCTAGTTAGTTGCGGTCATAAGAGTGTAGAAAGCACAATGTGTCCAGTGTGCGGTCGTCCAGGCGAGAGCGCACCTTCATGCAGAGTATGCCAGCTGCTGAGAAAGGCAGCACAGCCATCAGATACTGATACACTTGTTCTAAACAACGCCCGCGCTTGCCGTTGCTCTGAAACACCGCCATTTTAGCTTTTACTGAACCATCCAGTTTCTTGTCATCATTCTGTGATGGCAAGTGTCTTTGCACCTATAATGCGGATGCAACAGACTAAGGCATTGCAATTTCAAGTTGCTGTTCAAAGCTGTTGTCTGACAGACGTCAATGAAGTCTGCCCCGTCCTGGCATTCGTGAGCTGCAGAGTGCAGACTCCTCCCAGTCCACTGTGCTCAGTCCTAGTGGGAGCCGGGAGACTGACTGCTGCTGGTCTGTTGTTGACTGAATTAAACGGCAACACACTACACTGGGGGCCAAAAAACCGTGCCACTTAATTATTTTCAAGTATAACTCTCTGTTATTTCTTGATCGATTTCTACACTTTTACACGCTATAAATGCGAGCTTGGCCATTCCTGATTTCCCAGGAATTACAGCAGTTTCAATGTCCGAGAATCCCGGGCTCCCGGTGATCCCTATTCTCACCCCGAAATGAGGTCTGTCGGAGGGTGTGGTCTGGAGCCAGAAGTGGGAGGAGTTCTAGGCAGGCTTTCCTTCTGGTGGTCTGTGGAAGAGTGCAATTCATCAATCCCCGACTGTGTGTCTTACTCTCACCTAAGCCCTTAGACTGCCTCCCATGCGCATATGTTTGTGACATAGTAAAATGAGAGACTAATCGATTTACTAAGCATCTGTGGATTATGTGGCCTGATCCACATGGAACATTTAAAAAGAAATCTGACGAGAACAGGCCCTATGGCTCATCCAAGCAGGCCAATTCTTTCCACCGAATTTCTCCAAAGTAACATCAGGTCGAGATTTGAAGGTCCCTAAAGTCCTACACCTGGCTGCACTACTTGGTTACTTATTCCACCACATTGTCCCTTCAACTTAAGATTTATTGTTGAGGTGAACTGCAGACTAGTTGGTTTGAGTCGCTGGGCACGTCAGACTACACAAGTGCATAACTACAGAAGGAACTAGTGGTGCAGTTGTCAGGTCTGCCAGTCCTCCCAGATCATATGTGGTAGAAACAGATAGGGGTACTTTGAGGTGAAATAGAAGCCATCTTCGACCCACAGAAACTATTACTAGGTCTGGTCGAAGATGGCTTCTATTTCACCTCAAAGTACCCCTATCTGTTTCTACCACATATGATCTGGGAGGACTGGCAGACCTGACAACTGCACCACTAGTTCCTTCTGTAGTGATCCAAACCTTCTGTCCAGGTGTGAGTTGTGACAGAGGTCTAGACCTGTGTCTCCTGTTGTAATATTTTGCCTGCTGATGCCGTCCCTCTTCAGAGACGCAGCAGGAAGTTTGGATCCTGAACGCGAGAGGAACAGGGATTTACCAACCAGGATGGCGACAACTGTGCAAATAACTCCCCCAGAGCCGTTCGACTTTTCCTCAGCTAGTGAAAGAAGCTGAAGCTTTGCTATGATCAGGATCCTTCTTCCACAAGTCCTTTATAGTCCGCACTGCACGTTCGGCCTCCCCGTTGGCTTGGGGATAACGTGGGCTGCTGGTGACATGTGTGAACTGATACTCCTCTGCAAACATTTTGAATAGCTCTGAAGAAAACTGTGGCCCGTTATCAGAAACAACAGTCTCTGCGGTTCCATGTCTTGCAAAGATCTCCTTGATAGCTTTAACGGTGACTTCAGTCGAAGTGCACTTAAGCTCAACTACCTCAATATATCTTGAGAAAAAGTCTATTAAGAGAAGGTATTGTCTCTTGGACCATTCAAAAAGATCCATACTGACCTTTTGCCATGGGCGGTCTGGGACCTGAGTTGGTATCAGTGGTTCGTGAGACTGTACCCTGTGTTTTTCAGCTATCCACCATGCGACCAATCTCTGTGGAGATGCCTGGTCACCACACAGCATATCACAGGTGGCACCTCAGCTGTCCCCGACTCACTCAAGTTTATGTTAATGAGGTTTGCGAATGAAGATCGCTGGAAAATTTGCGTTACGTGACATTGACCTAACACGTAGCTCACCCTTACTTAAAATGAATGCCATGCTGCACTCACACACTGGCACGGAGAGACAATGTACCATCATTACAATTGGCAAACTAAACAGCAAAGCCAGTGGTGTCAGTCATCAGTGAATGGCACTCAATGTGACAATGGTAATCAAAACAACAGTGAAACTAAAGGAGAAGAAAATGGCTTCTAGTCAAACAAACCTGGGAGGAATTCTAAGGATATCATCTGCAGGGTATCCTTGTGAGGTCAGAGCTTTTTTATAAAACCCCCGGGCCCATGAGCCCCCAGTGCCTGAAGAGCCAATGCTCCCTTATTTCCCAAAGCCACCCGAAGTGTTGGCTTTACGATGGAAGGACTGAGTACTTTGCCTGCTGCCACCTCTCAGCTTTGACTCCACAGGTGTCTCCAGTTTCTACTCGATTTTGTTGCACCCCTTTTACTAACTGAATAACCAAAAATACAAGGCATTCAAAAGTAAAATGACAACCTCCCTCAGAAACAGAAGAGAGCGCTTAAACGTGACATGTTCTCAAGAGCACACATAAGAACAAAAATGTGTTTCTCAAATGCCTGACATTAATGGGATTTTGTGTGGCGTATTTATCGGACACTTGCTGACATTTTCAATTTTCTGCTTTATAGATTTATGTGCAGATTATTCATTTTCTTTTCAGTCTGAAAATGTTTGTAAGCCGTATATAAATGGAAAAAAAAAAAAAAAGACTGTCCTTCATGTGTATGAAATGAGGAATGGGTGGCAGTTTGATTTGTTTAAATATATTTAAATTGCGTCTATGCGTGGCACTGTTTTCTCTTTTATTGTTAAAAAGAAAAAGCTTTATTACTCAAGGAAGAAGTACGATCTTAAAAATAACGTATTTAATTTATGTTAAATCCAGGGAGAGATCAAAAATAAAATAAAATTGTACAAGAAGACAAATGTGTGTGTTTTGGGGATCATAATGCATTTTCCCTTCACTTTCATTTCCTTTATTTTTTTAAATGCTTTAAGAGAAAGGAGATTCATTAATGCATGAAAACTGTAGAATTCACCTTAGAATATGGAAACTGAACACCCCATCCAGGAAGAGTTTCTGCTTTATGCCCAATGCCTCCAGGGTAGAGTTTGCCCCATCACAGCCTTGAATTGAATGAATGAACAATCGAATAAATGGTTTAAGTGAAGAGAGCAGTAGGTCTGCTGAATTAGGCAAAAAATAACATTCAGATTACATTCCAATGGGGCGGCACGGTGGCACAGTGGGTACTGCACTCGCTTCCCGGGTCCTCCCTGCGTGGAGTTTACATGTTCTCCCCTTGTACGCGTGGGTTTCCTCCGGGTACTCCAGGTTTCCTCCCACAGTCCAAAGACATGCACGTTAGGTGCATTGGCAATTCTAAATTGCCCCTAGTGTGTGCTTGGTGTGGGTGTGTGTGTGTGCGTGCGTGCCCTGTGGTGGGCTGGCACCCTGCCCGGGGTTTGTTTCCTGCCTTGCACCCTGTGTTGGCTGAGATTAGCTCCAGCAGACCCCCGTAACCCTGCAGTTAGGATATAGCGGGTTGGAGGATGGATGGATGGAAACATTACAAAGTATTTGAATTCACATTCTTTATACCGTATTATTATAATAATGGCCGCACAGGCAGCCTCAGCAAGAACAAATACAGACTGGAAGACAAGAAAGACTCCGAGCGGTACTCGGGGAAAATGTTTAAATTTTAGAGCCATCAAAATCCCAATCATCTGCACTGCTGTCATTTTTTCAGACTAGTACTGACAGCTGTGTGCGAAGGTTCTTCACAGGATAGTAAGTTGTAAACGCAGCCACTAAAAAGCAAGTGAGAGGCAGGTGGGGTGAAGGCACCCAACGGGCAGCGGCAGGGTGCAGGTAACACCACGACATTCAGAATAAAAAGTCAGTCGGCACTTGTGGACTCGCCCAGAAAAATGGGCCTGTCACAGTATCGAGTCACCAAATCTGTATATACAAAGTATAGGGAAAGTATTGGAATCGTCCAAAAATTAGACTTTGAGATTTTGATGAATCTCGACATTTTAGACCTTCCTGAGTCCGAAAATACTATTTTTACTTTCTCGTATATAGTATAGGGAAAGTATTGGAATCGTCCCAAGATTCAGAATCTCGGCATTTTAGCCCTCCCTGACTTTCTTGTATACAAAGTATCCGGAAAGTATTGGAATCCTCCAAAAATTCCATTTCTAGATTTTCATGAATATCGATGTCTTAGACCTCCCTGAGTCGAAAATACCATTTTTGAAATTATGTCTGTGTGTGTGCGATAACTTGAGTGCGCTTTCACTCAGGTCAACCAAATTTTGCATACAAGTATTGGGTACAAAATGTAGATTTCAGGCAACTTTTGAGCTATTGCTGCTAACCAGAAGTGGTACTTTATCTTTTATTCATGCAGCTTCACAGTCTGATTTATTCATCTTTACTTTTAGAATTATTGTTCAATATACTATTAAATTGATTTGATTTGTTGTTGATGGTTCTTTAATGTACATCATATAAAAATATGATTCTCTTGTGGTTTACTCCTCAAATATCCATCCCCATATCTGAGTATACGATAAAGTCTAGGGGAGAGCACTCCTGATTTTTCTCCTTTACAGATGAAGCCATTTTTTTAGTAAAGGTGGCTTGAATGTTTTTAATTACACCTCATTGTTTTAGGCATTATGGATCAATCCAGCAGGCCAAGTAAGACTGAGACTACCTGTGGGTCAAGGTGTGTTGGGTATGTGGTTGTGGTGCCCTCTGTCACCTGTTCAGTCTGTCCTGAAGGCTCCAGAAAGTGCCACTGCTGTGGAAAACATCCTGCATCTTGGAGGAGGCAGGTAGCCATTAAGCTAATGACCATCATGGAGACCATTAAGAGGCTGGTCCTGGACTACGTGAGTCCTCTTGTGGTAGACCACCTGGATCCACTGTTTGCCTGTCAGGAAAGGATTGGTGAAATCCTCTGTCTTGTCACCTGGACAAAGATTGCCGAACTGTGAGGATGATGTTTTTGGATTTCTCCAGTGCCTTCAAATACATCCAGACATCCCAGTTAAGGGGTCAGCTCAGAGATAAGCAGGTGGCTGAGCCTGTGGTGTCCTGGATGATGGACTGCAGTTTGTGAAGTTCAAGGACTGGTTGAGCAACACTGGAGCACTACAGGGAACAGGCCCATTTCCTTTATTCTTCACTCTGTACACCTCAGACTAGAAATATAACAGCAGGTCAGGTGACTTGCAGAACTTCTTAGATGATTCTGCACTTGTGGTGGGTATTGATATGGGGTCTGAGACAGGGGAGAGGAGTCGGTGGAGAACTTTGAGAACTGCCTGGAACTCCACATCAGCAAAACCAAAGAGCTGCTTATTCAGGAAGTGGATATAAAGGTGGTGCACTCCTACAAATACTTGGGGGGTCCACGCTAGTGACAGTCTGGTCTTGTAATGCAGAGAAGAAGGGGCAGAGCAGACTCTTTTTTTTTTTCCTTAGGAGACTGCGCTCCTTTAATGTGGGAAGTCACATCCTTCACATTTTCTACAACTCTGTGAAGGCCAGTAGGATTTACTACACCAGTAATATCACTTCATGAGAGGACCACCGAATCAAGAAGCTAATTAAAAAAACAGGCTCAGTTATGCGGGGTGCACTGCGGACCCTCTGGAGGTAGTAAAACAGAACTGAGTGCCATTTTGAATAACGCTGCTGCACATCCTCTCTGAGGGGCAAATACTTTTTCACGCCACTGTCTTTAGTTTCCTGTATTAGCTCAATATCATACAGTTTAAAAAGCATTAAATAAGTGAAGTAAATGTGAGATAAATGCAAATAAATAAAAGATCTAATGAAGTGTTAGTTGATTTCTTATTTGTATTTCCAGTGTTCCCTTGATTATTATTCTGTCATTGATATCTCCTTATGGAACTGTTTTGTCAAATATTTTCCTAATATTCATTTGAAATTTTAATAAAGTATATGATGGCCAAGCTTCATTGAAATAGCAGCTCTAATTGCACACTAATTTATTTATTTGATGGTTATAGTTTAATAACGAAAGTTATGAGCTGTGAACTTTTACTTAGTATTTTAAAGTCTTTCAAGAATAAATTATAAATGATACCCTTGTGAATTAACGCAGTGACAGTTTCCGTGCTATTGAAGCCGAGTGTTGGAATCCTGTCCTTTTTAATTATTTATTAAATATGCCCTCTTGTGCTGTGACTCAATGGAATGAAGTTTTCTGTTTTCATTTTACAACGTTATTTAAATTTGGAGGAATAGCTGTAAAGCCTGCCTCCTCCTTCTCACATCGGATTCTCTTTGAGATTCTCTTCTAATTGCTTTTTTATTTTTTTATTTTTTTATCATTGGTGTCTTTCTAACAGGATGATGGCAATGGCTGGTCTCTTTCGCCTGTCTGTCTGGATACGAGTGAGTAAGCTCTGCTGTATTTCTTCCATAAGTGGCATTCACAGGCAAGTTCTTGACACATCACAAGGGGAAGTCAAGCCAACCAGATCTGGAGGGCCGATGTGAAGGGTTCGAGGTTCAAGGTTGCTTTACTTAATCAGGTTTAGGCAAGAAAACATGAAATTCACCTTCTCGGTTGCAGCTAATAACAAGACAGAATGAAATGAAATGAAACAAAGAGAGACAAGACAGGTTAAGATAACATAAGATTAGATTAGATTAGATAGATGGCGTAGTTGGCAGGATTAGATAGATAGATAGATAGATAGATAGATAGATAGATAGACAGACAGACAGACAGACAGACAGACAGACAGACAGACAGACAGACAGATAGATAGATAGATAGATAGATAGATAGATAGATAGATAGAAACTTTATTAATCCTAAAGGGAAATTCCCATACTCCAGCATCAGCATACTGATAAAGAACAATATTAAATTAAAGAGAGATAACAATGCTGGTATAAAGACAATAACTTTGTATTATGTTAACGTTTACCCCACCGGGTGAAACTGAAGATTCTCATAGTGTGGGGTCTCCTCAGTCTGTCAGTGAGCAGGACGGTGACAGCAGTCTGTCGCTGAAGCTGCTCCTCTGTCTGGAGATGATCCTGTTCAGTGGATTCTCCATGATTGACAGGAGTCTGCTCAGCGCCCGTCGCTCTGCCACGGATGTCAAACTGTCCAGCTCCGTGCCTACAATAGAGCCTGCCTTCCTTACCAGTTTGCAACAAGTCCTGATAGTCACTGAGAGAGGACAGAGCCAACTATACTTCATTAGAAGGCTGGCACCCTTCAACATCTGTAATAAGATTCTGCAGATGTTCTACCAGACAAAATGCCTGCAACTCCCCGTAAATGCAAATCTACAACATGCGCTTTAATCACATCTGAAAGTGTTTGATTTGTAATTGTAATCCATGGAGCGGGGGGGAGATCAAGGAACAATGGGTCTTTATCTCCAACATTATGGAGGGCTCTGTAAATAAAGAATTATAAACACACAGAGAACAAGGTAGAAACTGAATAAACATTAACGCAAACCAACAGTATCTATCCATTCATTAATTGATGACAATGGAGGAGGTGAAAGTCATACTGTAAAAGTTGCAGAGCCCTGGAGAATTCGGCCAAATCTCTGCCTACCTACTCCCGGGTTTTCTATAGTGGAGTCTGTGCTGGCCGTCCAATCTGCTGAGAGACTCTTTCCATCAGATGATTCCAGCGCTCCTTTTTCCGAGATGACTTTTCACTAGATAGGAGAGCAGCCTGCACCAAGTGCCACATGCAAGGTAAACAGAATAGAGGAGGATTATTAAAAACACCGTATGACTTCTATTTGTGTACAAATGAGTGACAATCAGAAAGGCAGTATGTACAGCTAGCCAGCAGCTCTAGTCAGGGTGTGCCAGACTAAAGGCCTCAGTCTTCAGCCTGATTTAAAAGCATCTCTTCTATTATTAGCAGGCAGAACATCCAAAATGTGTGGTCCCCGTGATGGAGTGGCTCACTGCTTCTCTGAGGCTGGTTCATGCATTGCAGTCCATGGATTTGTTTTAGGACTCCGTTCAATTAATTTTTGCCAGTAAATGGTGCTGCTCATTTCTCTGGGAGGATCCGTTCTCGCATGCTGTTTTTGTTTTTTGTCTTTTCTGTTATTTCTTGGCATGTGGTTGTGATGAATGGAGGAAAGAAATAAACAGTTGTTTTCAGGGCTCATTATCTGCTTAATCTTGCATTTCCATACGTAACACAATCAAAGCAGCCTTCAGTGTAACACCGGCGATACGACGGCAAGCAAGACGTTCATTCACGAGATTGATTTACACGTCTCAGCGGTAAGCGGCTATAAAACAACTGAAATGTGAAAGGTCATTTTCGCACTTTTTAACGTCTGCAATCTTCTCTTTGTGGCCATTACGGTGTAACGCTTATTGATTTGTTTTTTAGGGTTACGCTGAGTGCAGCTCAGAAGGCAACCCTGGATAGAGTGTCAGTGCCACTGCAATATAGATTTAAGTGCCTATTAAAATGTTATCACTCCCTTGGACGTTTTTACATTTTTGTTATTATACAATGCTGAGTCACAGTAGATTTCATTTGAATATTTTGACACTGATTAATGAAGAGCGAATCTTGAACCTCCGTAGCGTTACATTGTTTCTCAAAAACATGTGTAAAAAAAGTGTTGCATTTTCGGGCTTGAAAAACAACATTTTTATTAAATCTCATCTTCCTACTGTTAAACATGCGAAACACTAGAGGCATAAACTCAAAACTGTAGAAATGGTATTAATGAAGCAAATGATAATGATGAATAATAATAATATGAACAGCACACTGCGTATGAGCGAGTTCAGATCCATCAGGATCACTTTGGGTTTCACTGACCGTTCCAACTCCACTGCCTGAAGACTGTTGATGAGAGGCGTTTCTTATGGGACACCATAATGAGGCTAGGTGTCTACACCGTTGCCCGGGTAATGCTCCAGCCTCATGCTACGTAAGACTTGCCAACATAGTTGCCCAGGTAATTCTCAAGCCTGGCACTTACCATGAAGCCCCCATACCATTGCTTGAGTAACAGGACAGGACAGGTTAGGAGCGGGCACTGATACAGTGCATTGCCGCACCCACCACATGACAAACCAACTCAGGATCCAGATTAGGACCCGAGTGCAGCCATGCAATGGGTGATACCTCAGCACCACACTAGTTCAGATGTGTGAGGTTTTTTTATGGTGGCTGGAGTGCCAATTCTGCCACCAACCCCAAAGTTTTTCCCTGCAGGTTGGAGGGCCTACATACAGGGGTGGATGCAGATTAGCGTCATACCTGGTACGGAGCAATTGCAGGTTAAGGGCCTTCACCAGGGACCCACCAGAGCAGAGTCCCTATTGGCATTTACGGGATTCGAACCGGCAACCTTCTGCCAGTGCAAATCCCTACCTCAGACGCTTGGCACTAATGCTGTTGGCACTTTTACAGCCTGAGTAATCCTTGGGCCTAACGCTTAACGTGAGATGCGTCTATTATGGTTACCTGAGTGACACTCGGGACTAGCGCAACGGAGATTAATGTCAAAGTGAAAACAGATCTTGGCAAAGCGGTGTAAATTACTCAAACTCATGACTGTCCGCCGATCCGACAATGATGCTCTCCATCCATTTGTCCATCTCTGACAATCTTCCTTCTTGTGTGTACGCTGATGGGAGATAGATAGATAGATAGATAGATAGATAGATAGATAGATAGATAGATAGATAGATAGATAGATAGATAGATAGATAGATAGATAGATAGATAGATAGATAGATAGTTGGCAGGATTAGATAGATAGATAGATGTGAAAGGCACTATATAGTAGATAGACAGATAGCGTAGTTGACATTATTAGATAGATAGATAGATAGATAGATAGATAGATAGATAGATAGATAGATAGATAGATAGATAGATAGATAGATAGATAGATAGATAGATAGCGCAGTTGGTAGGATTAAATAGATAGATAGATAGATAGATAGATAGATAGATAGATAGATAGATAGATAGATAGATAGCGTAGTTGGCAGGATTCGATAGATAGATAGCATAGTTGGCAGGATTAGATAGATAGATAGATAGATAGATAGATAGATAGATAGATAGATAGATAGATAGATAGATAGATACTTTATTAATCCCAAGGGGAAATTCACATAAGAGAGCAACCCAATTTGGAAGTAAGCAACCGTAATCCACTTGTGACTCATCCAAAGTGAAGATATTTTAGCAGTCCATGTCATAGTGACAGCAGACCACCTTACTGGCGCTTTGTTTGTGTTAATTAACACCAGCAGAAGACTTTCTTAAGGTCTTCTTACTTAAAAGTAGATGCATTTTTGCCATATCTGACCTAAAGTGTTACCGTTTTCTGTTAAAAAAAAAGAATAACAACATTTATTTCTGTCGCACATTTTCATATAAATGATGAAGCTCAAAGTGCTTTACATAATGAAGAAAGAGAATAAAGACAAAGTGAATAAGAAAATAGAGTTAGGGAACACTAATTAACATAGAATACAAGTAAGGTCTAATGGCCAGGGAGGACAGAAAAAAACAAAATGGCTGGAGAAAAAAATAAAATCTGCAGGGGTTCCGAGGCCACGAGACCACCCAGCCCCCCTAACATAAATGACCACACAATCATTCCTCATTGTATTCAGGGTTCTCATGGAAGGACTTGATGATGACGGTCATGTGGACTTCTGGCCTTTAATCCATCAATGTACTGTAGATACATCACGGTACTTTGATCAGGTGGTGGTGGTGCAGATCACAGAAAAACAGAAAAAGAATGGAAGAGAAAGTAGGGGTTAGGATGGATTACGGAGCCACCAGGAATGATATTGATAATTAAATGCATATACAGAGCATCAAGATTAAACTAAGATGAAGCTCTGAGAAAGCCATGTTAAAGTAATGAAAGAAGGATCAAAAGGATCATAAAACCATTGCGCTTTTTCATAAACTATTTTGCTTTTGCTTGCCAAAGATTACCGATAATAGTAAAGGGCTCTGTACCCCTGCCCTTTCCTTATGGAACCTCGGTTAACTTGGTGGTGGGGGTCCTGTGAAGTTGCATTTCTACTGGTGCATTAGTTTTGTGTATTTTTTTTTCTTTGTTTTATTATAAAATAAAACATTTGATTAAAAAACTTGACATATTGTTAATGTTGCACTGTAGACCAGGCAGCAGACAGCAGTTTATTAATCACTCAAAAAAGCATTCGCCTGATAAATGAAAGCAATTCCACGGAAGGTTAATGGCTTTATTATGCCGAAGATATTGCTGCCGTTGTCCTTGATCGGTAGCCCTTAGTTACAAGGGGTGGCTCTTTATTTGTGCTTCTGTATTTATTTTTCTCTTGTGATCAGCAAGCTTTTGACTTATCTTTGAGAACAGCAACATGAGCATCCATTAACTCAGTACCGTTACTAATTGTGGTGTATTTTTATTTTTTTTTTTGGGTTAAAAATGGCTGTTTCATCACCTCACGCGTCGTTATTTTTGGATCCGTGCTGATGGCAGCGTTCATTTTCCCTGTCCCCTTATAAGAACACAGCAGCGTGGAGAGCTTACAGTGCTTGATATCTTTGAACACTGATGGCCACCGACATCCATCTATTGTTTGATTCTGTTTCTAGCATTGAGAGACAGGGTGGTCTTCTGTCACAGTTTTTTGACTTACAAGATAAGAAACAGAATCCGTTGGATGTTATGACTTTAGCAGAAGACCTCACACTCCTCTCCCTTAGCCATCCGACAGATACAAGAAGAAGCCTCAGATTTGCTCGGCATCTCGACACACGTGGGGCTTAATGTGAACACGCTATTGAAGATCAACTCTGAATGTGATGTTGGACAATCAACCACTGGAAGAAATAGAATCCTTCATCTAACTGGTGTGGCCGCTAGGGGTCGCTGTTGCCCCGTGAAACCCACCAGACAGACGTCCAAGGCACACGTGTAAAAGCACCAAAAAGAATCTTTTAATATTTTCTTCAAATACTGTGCACAAAGCTCCACACTCACCACAATTCTTCAATAATTATACAATAAACAATAATCAATAATCACAATCCTCCACTACTCCTAGCAGCATCCGTCACTCTACCACCCAGCTCCGGCTCTCTTTGCTGGGTCTCAACCAGTCCTTTAAATAGTCCTCAACCCAGAAGTGTTCCTCCTCTTCTTCCGAGTCAAACAACACATCATTAGTCCTCAAGTAGCCCGGAAATATTGCGGGCTTCCGTCCTCATGACTCCGAAGTACTTCTGGGTTGTTGTAACAGTAGTAGTCCCCCAGGACTGAGGAAATAGACTCCACGTCCCAGGATGCTTTGAGGGAATCCGGGGAACTGTTGCCGTCCAGGGGAGCTGCCACCTAGCATCCCGGGTGATGCAGTGTCCTGAAAAGACTTCCTTTCCTTCATTCTTTTCTTTCTGGGACGTCCCGGCCGGACAGAACCGCCGGATGTCCATCACACTGGGTAGTGTGGTGGATAAGATGGACGGGGCAGAAGCTGACATCAAGGCATGGATCAATAAGGAAAGAAGAGTGTTTACTCAAATGAGGAATATGCAGAACTCCGAAACGGTTAGCCAAGTCACCAAACTGCAATCGTTCGATACAAACGTCAAATCAGTATTACTATACAGACCGCAGACATGGTGGACAACAAAGGCCACTTCAAGGGGGACCCGGACCTTCACAAATGACTGCCAACACCACATCCTGCGAATCCACTGGCCAGAGACCATCGGCAACAAAGAGCTGTGGCAGAGAAGTAGGCAACAATACTTAGAAGAAGAACAACAACACCATTTATTTCTAGAGCACGTTTTCATACAAATGATGTCACTCCAAGTGCTTTACAAGATGAAGAAAGAAGAAAAGAATAAGATTAAACGATACTAAGTAACAAATAATAAAGCAAGGTCCGATGGCCAGGACGATACTGTATATAAAAAAAAAAAACAAAATCTGCAGGGGTTCCAATGCCATAAGACCACCCGGCCCCCACTAGGCATTCCACCTAACATATATGATCTCAGTAAGTCCTCATGGTTTACAGACTTCACATGGAGGAATTAGATGATGATGATGGTCATGTGGACCTCTGGCCGTCAATCCATCAATGTAGGGACTGCATGGTGCCCTGATCAGGTGGTGGGGGCACAGATCGCCACCACAGAAAACCAGAAAAAGAACAGCAGAGAAAAGTAGGTGTTACTATGGATCACGGAGCCATGATAAAAACGATAATTCAATGCATATACAGAATACCAGGGTTACACTAAGGTGAAACTATGAGGAAGCCATGTTACAATAACGGGTTTTTAACAGTGTTTTAAAGTGCTCCACCGTATTTGCCTGGTTAACTCGTATTTCATATTTTAGGTGCATAACGGTAGAAGGCCGCCTCACCACTTCTTTTAAGTTTAGCTCTTGAAATTATAAGAAGACCCTCATTTGAAGATCTAAGGGTACAGTAAGAGGCATTAGGATGGAGCGAGATGATTGAAGGCTTTGTAAACTGTCAACAGTATTTTAAAGTCAATTCTAAATGGCACAGGTAACCAGTGTAATGACGCCAAGACTGGTGTGATGTGTGCAGATTTTCTTTTCCTCTTTAAGATTCTAGCAGCTGCATTCTGCACTCATTGCCACCGATTGATGTCTTTCTTGGGTGGTCCTGACAGGAGTGTGTTACAGTAAATTTAGCTGACTAAAAACAAAAACGTGAGCTCATTTTTCAGCATCTTGCAAAGTTATAAGGGGTCTATTTTTTGCTATATTTCTTAAATAAAAAAATGCTGTCCTGATAATCTGATTAATATGTGATTTAAAATGTAGGTCCGAGTCAATAATCAACCCTAAGTTCTTTATCTTACAAGAGGTGGTTGGGTCACATTCTGGGAGAACCAGGTGCAAACTTCACAAAGCAGGCTGTGACCTGCAGCCCTCAAGGGACACCAAGAAAAACTGGGTGCAGAGACCTGGGAAATAGCATGGGGGTTAGGATGGAGACAACTGGCGGTGACAGAACAGAACCAATGGGTAGTTTTTGATGGCCTGTGCTCCAGGAGGGGTGAGAGGACGAGATGTTTATACTACTATAGACCTCTGTCCATATTTATCACGCATCTCACAGGAGGAAACCGGTCCTAACTGACTCAAACATCTCACAGTGACACAAATTTGGTCCCACTTTTATTATTATTATGGGTTATTGAGAGTAGATTGATAGGCAAAAGTGGCAAATGGATCCACTTAAAATGAAATCTATAACATAATACAGTGAAGGGGTCTGAATACTTTCCCATTCCACTGTATCCTTTTGGTTTTTATTGCGTCCTTTCCCTTTTTTAACTGATTTGATCCTAAACTTCAGGTGTTGGCCGTTTCACTGTAGGTATTTCATGCCTATTCAATTTTCCTGGGCAGTGGGTGGTTGTGAGGCTCTCAGTTTATTTAACCATTAAATCAGCGTTTCTCAACCTTTACGTATTTGTGACCCGGGTTTTCATAACAGTTTTAATCGCTCTAGATGCACAACATTTTTTTGAAATGTAGATGCATATTTTATTATACCTACTTAACTTTTATCGACATTTATCTAACTCTATATTTATTGTTCTAGTATCAGAATGTAGTTTAAGTTCATTTGTTTTGGTTTCAACAGATGTTTTTTCATATTTTTCATTCTTGTTTTCTTTTTTTCACATCTTCGCGCCCCCCTTTTTGTTACTTCACGCCCCCCTAAGGGGGTCCGCCCCACAGGTTGAGAACCACTGCATTGAATGTATATTATACTGTATATATATATATATATATATATATATATATATATATATATACAGCATCCTCTTTAATAAAATCCCTGTGTGCGTCCAGGTGTCCGTGTGTGTGTGTCTTCTGGTGATGTGCGCATGCGCGGGGCCACACGACACGTGTTCAGTCTCTTCCTGTGCATTCCCTGTGTGTGCAGAGAGAGAGAGAGAGAGAGAGAGACACACACACACACACACACACACACACACACACACACACACACACACACGCACGCAGGCAGGACCGCGCGAGAGACACACACACGCAGGCAGGACCGCGCGAGAGACACACACACACACACACACACACACACACACACACACAGACAGACAGGCCCATGCAAGAGACACACACACACACACACACACACACACACACACACACACACACAGACACAGACACAGGCAGGACAGCGTGAGAGACACACACAAACCACACACACGCACACAGGCCCGCCACAGAGTCAGACACACACACACACAGGCGCACGCTTGCATTGTTGCAATGTTACTTTTCTTGGTGGTTTATTAAATTTCAGATTTTTCAACTGTTCATTTTTTTCCCTGTGCTTAAAACTCATTAAAAAAGGTGTTTTTAGCGAGCGGGTCGTAAGGCTGCAGTGTTAGTTTTCTCTGTTATTCAATGTTTTTACATTTAGTTTACTATTACCCTGTGCATTCGATGGTATAATTAACTATATTTGTGCTTAAAATCTTTAAAAAAATCTATATTTACATACAGTTCATACGGTCTGGAACGGATTAATTGTATTTACATACAATCTTATGGGGGAAATTACTTTGGTTCCACCGAGGTTCCACTGTATTACTGTCCGACAAAATTACAGACATTTTACAGAAATACAAACCAGTATTACTGAGAGAGAAAATGAAAGGCACACAATACAGTGACACATATTACAGCCACATACAAGGTCCCTTGCCATTTAATATCGACTGTTCCTACTAATGTTTATGCACTACTTACTGTTCTAGCGCCCGTTATTGTAACGGGCTTAATGTCTAGTATATATATAAAAGCTAAATACCACTGACTCACTCATCACGAAATCTCCCGAACCATGAGGACTTGGGACTTGAAATTTGGAATTTAGGTTACCCTTAGCCCAGAGGTGCTCACTAACAAATGGTTTTAAAAATTTTGCGCTCCTAGCTCGAAATTTCTTATAGTTTTTTAGACCTGTTTGTACGTCTGTCCGCTTTTCAGGAGAGAACTACTTAACGGATTTAGGTTGGGTTTTTTTCTGTAATTTCCTTGAACGTTCCGTTGATTCTCTCATCGCGCTAAGTATCATAGTTCACTTGCTGTACCAAGTTATTAGCATGAAACCGAGAGAGACTCATCGGGCTGTGGGGCCCCCCGCACTCACGCCTGTGCCTCGGGGCGTAACCTTAACTCCGCTTAGCTAGCAAACGAGAGAACTACTTAACGGATTTAGATCTTTTTTTCTGTAATTTGCTTGAACATTCCGGTTGATTTTGCGACTTGCGCTAAGTATCATAGTTTGCTTGCAGGAGTGATATATTCGTGTTAATCCGAGATGGAGGCTGCGGGCCGAGGAGAGGGGGAAGAGTGACGTCAGGAGTGGGGAGCTGGGCGGGACCATCGTCACTGTACTGTGTCACTAATACGTGGGCGGAGCCGCGGGGATGGCTAGTCTTCTTATATAATACCCCACCGTGGCTGTTCGTTTATGTCTAGGATTTTAAAATCACCCGTCACTCACACACCGTTTGACCTGAAATTCGGTACACAAGTACTACGTGACGTCTACTGTCCACTTTCAAGGTGATGATTGACCTCCAAGGTTATTCCTCTTTTTACTGTTATTTTATTTTATCGTAGAATCAAATGCGTGCAGGCGCCATTCTCACCCCTACCACCTTCACCATCACTTCCCCTACCTCTTCATATCTTAAATCATTCTTGAGGCCGATTGAACACTTAAGTGGCAGCTTAAGTGAAAAATTAAAGAAAACGTACTAAGTAATTGCAACACAAACACTGACTTAATCAGTTTGAACGTGAAAAGATGGCGATGGAAGAAGAGAAGAAGTGGGCCGCTCAGCAAGCACATCAACCTCTGAGCAAACGAATGATAAACGTACAGAGAAAGAGGATGAGAACTAGGAATAGTCAAGTCAAGTGTATTCACTGCGCGTTATCGCGCAGTTCGCCATTACTGGTATTGCATATTTTATTTTGTCTGATTAATTCAGAGGTTATCATAATGATCTGATGGCAACATAGACATGCCAGGCACCAGCGTCAAGTTGTTGGATTGACTTTTGTGATGAAAATGACATGTGAACTTGCATGTCTCACTAGTAATTGCTGAATTGTTTTTTTTTTTTATGATATTTTTGTTAATTTTATTGCACTCCATACAAATCAATCAAGTTTTTACAAAAAGAAAAATTGAGTTAAGGACAAATCGATCCCCCACCCCTGAGAGAGAGAGCAAGGCAACCGGCGTGAAATTAGAGGCTTGTAAACATACCTAAATTAATAAATTCTCTGTGCTTTATGAGCTTATTTTAAAATATTACTCAGTAATTGCTGCATTTCACAACTGTATTTTGAGTTTTACCTGTTTTGTCACATGACTGCCATCGAGTTGTCACGTGATCCATTCCCCATCTATTAGTTCCAGTGGCTCTGTGTGTCCCTATTGGTTAGGATTATCGTGACTGCACGTCAACTTGGGGGTCAAGCCAATTACCTCTGGGTGTCACTGATGCTCAGTACCCCTCTGTCGATCAATTCGAAAACCATTCTTTTGTGAATAAGTTAGCGGCAAAGGTGGTCGGGCAGTTAGGTGGCGTATTCGGTAATTTTTGTTTTGTTTTCTTTTGTCCACCGGCCTCTCGTTCTCATCTCCTGGTATTTCAAGCTCACAGTGATCCCGTGGTTCGTTATCCTTATCACTAAGTAACAAAGAGGGACAGACGTGATTTGTTACGTAAGTTGATAGTGTTGATATTTGAGAAGTCTGCACACATATAGAAGCAGTTTAAGTTGGTCCCACCACAATGTCCTTGCTAAAAATGCCAACGATTAAAAGCATTTTTTTTTGCATTTCAAAAGGTAAAGTGTGACAAGTGAGTAAAACCTTTGACACTGTTTAGTCACTGTGACATCCTTAATCTGTCTGGGCTTTAGTTAGAGTGACACGTATGTCACTGCGCTCTACTGTTCCTCTGAAGGGATCTGCGATGCTGTTTGTTGTAAAGTTCACTAAGAAAATTTAAGGCTACTTTCCAGACATGAAATTATCTTGTTACCACCAAATACCTTTGTTTGATCCAGCAGAGTCTCCTCCCTGGTAAACCGTTAGAAAAAATGAATTAAATAAAATGTAATATTGTCAGTGGACCTCATTATTATCGAGGAGTCGATAACTTGCAGTAAGAGCAGCGCACCTCGCCGAGTGCTTTGAGTGACAGCACAGATGTGGAGACAGCAGACTCATTTAAAATTAAAGACAGAAATGAGAGGCAGAATGTGCAGAAGCGGAGAATCTATAAGAAAAATGAACAGTTAAAAAAATAAATAAATTAAACAGGAAGAACTTTACAGGCATGTGTCTTCATTGCTGATCTATTGATCCCTTTAATCTCTGTCTGAGCACACATACATGTCTCTAGCGCTGGCCAAAACACTCACTCCGTCAGCCCATGTTTACTACGTCAGAACTGTAGGACCCCTGGGTAAGTGCCTCCTTACAGTGGGGCTGCACTGTGCCTTAGTGCCCTGGCATCATTATGTGTACACAAGACTTTTACTGGGGAGGTAAGTAAGTATGCCTGGCCCCTCCATATCAGTCTGTTGCTAAAGTTTTAATGGGTAAGTAAGTTAAATGTTAAGTATGTCTGGTCCTTCTGTATGAATGAGCATGAGAGCTTTACTGGGTTGGAAAGTGAATATATCTGGTTCCTCCATTTCAATTAGAATGAGAGTTTGACTGGATAGGCAAGTAAATATGTCTGATCCCTCTGTGTGAATGAGTATGAGAGCTTTACTGGGTCAGTAAGTGAATATGCCTGGCCCCTCCATTTTAATCAGAATGATGGTCTTACTTGAAAGGCAAGTAAGCACGTCTGGGTCCTCTGTATCAGTCGGTTGCTAGAGTTTTATTGTGTAGGTAAGTGAGTATGTCTGAATCCTCCATTTAAATTAGAATGAGAGTTTTACCGGATAGTTAAGTACCTCCAGTCCCTCCATTTTAATCAGCACAAATGTTTTACTGGATAGGTAAGCTAGTATGTCTGGTCCCTCCGTATGAATGAGTATGAGAGCTTTACTGGGTCAGTAAGTGAGTATATCTGGTTCCTCCATTTCAATCAGCGTAATAGTTTTACTGGGTCAGTAATAAGTATGTCTTGTCCCTCCATATCAGTCAGTTGCTCGAGTTTTACTAGGTAAGTAAGTTAAATGGTATGTATGTCTGGTCCTTCTGTATGAATAAGCATGAGAGCCTTACTGGGTCAGTAAGTGAATATGTCTGCCCCCTCCATTTTAATCAGAATTAAGGTCTTACTGGGTAGAAAAGTAAGTATGTCTGGTCCCTCCGTATGTGTCTGTTGCTCGAGTTTTCCCCTGGAAGTAAGTGAGTGAGTATGTGTGAACCCTCCATTTAAATTAGAATGAGAGTTTTACCAGATATTTAAGTAAGTACCTCTGGTCCCTTCATTTTAATCAGCACAAAAGTTTTACTGGATAGGTAAGCTAGTATGTCTGGTCCCTCCATATGAATGAGCATGAGAGCTTTACTGGGTCGAAAAGTGAATATGTTTAGTGCCTCCATTTTAATTAGAATGAAGGTCTTACTGGATAGGTAAGTAAGTATGTCTGGTCCCCCCATATTAGTCAGTTGTTGGAGTTTTATTAGGTAGGAAAGTATGTCCAGTCCCTCCATTTTAATCAGCATAATATTTTTACTGGGTCGGTGATAAGTATGTCTGGTCCCTCCGTATCAGTCTGTTGCTAGAGTTTTACTGGGTCAGTAAGTGAGTATGCCTGGCTCCTCCATTTTAATCAGAATGATGGTCTTACTTGAAAGGCGAGTAAGCACGTCTGGGTCCTCTGTATCAGTCGGTTGCTAGAGTTTTATTGTGTAGGTAAGTGAGTATGTCTGAATCCTCCATTTAAATTAGAATGAGAGTTTTACCGGATAGTTAAGTACCTCCAGTCCCTCCATTTTAATCAGCACAACATTTTTACTGGATAGGTAAGCTAGTATGTCTGGTCCCTCCATATGAATGAGCATGAGAGCTTTACTGGGTTGGAAAGTGAATATATCTGGTTCCTCCATTTCAATTTGAAGATCTTACTGCATAGAAAAGTAAGTATGTCTGGTCCCTCTCTATCAGTCTGTTGTTAAGAGTTTTACTGGGTCGGTAATAAGTATGTCTTGTCCCTCCATATCAGTCTGTTGCTCGAGTTTTACCCTGGAAGTAAGTGAGTATGTCCAGTCCCTCCATTTTATTCAGAATGATGGTCTTATTTGATAGGCAAGTAAGTATGTCTGTTCCCTCTGCATCAGTCTTTTGGTAGAACTTTCCTTGGTCAGTAAGTAAGTATGCCTGGTGCCTCCATATTAATCAGCACGAGAGCTTTACTGGGTTGGTAAGTAAGTATGTCTGAAGTGGAAAGATGTAGAATGCAGCCGAGCTCACAAGAATACAGAACAGAGACACAGAAGCACAATTCAGTGAGAATATAGTCACACATGCGCACACATTTATTTATTTTCTTCATTGAGTTAGTTTTACAGCTTGTGACGATGTGGGTTCTGGCTCCACGCTCCCTTTGATGTTTGAAGCACTTGAACCCAACACCGTCGATAATGTAACCGAGTGAGCTAGTCAATGGAGGCAAATTACTGAGCAAGGGGAAGGTAAAAAGTGCAAAACAGTGCTTTTATTAAAAACAGTCAACAAAATAAACAGTGTTCATAAAGTGCAGTTCTTCAATAAATAAATAATCCATTAAAAGAACATGTGGAGGTTAAAACCAATAGAAAAAACAATCCTTTAAAAACCAGAGGTTAAAATCTTCTTTAGGAAGCAGTCTTAAAAACCAACAACCAATCCGGTGCATCGTTTATTAGCGTCTCACCTGCTTATCCCGTTTGGGCCAAGCAGCAGGCAAGACGCTCTCTGCAGCTGCCCTCCTACAACACACGCATGAGACTGGAGACCTCCCGAACCCTGGCTCCGGTATGGCACTCATCCCAGCCTCGGAGAACTTGGTTTCCACCAACGGCCAGGTCGCTCACGTTGGGGATTCCAACCACCAAGTCTCCCGACTTCCGCTGCCTTTCCGCGGCTTCTCTGCGGCCAGTCGCTTTCACCTGCTCACTCCCGCTACATGGTCGCTCAGCGGGAGCAACCTCAACTCAAGCGCCTGGGTGTCGGCCTAACACCCAGCTTCCTTGCAGCCTGCCATGAGCGCTCGATCGCGCGCTCACCACACGCACGCTCCACGTGTCTGTCTCTCCTGCACCGCATGCTTCCTCGCTCCCTCTAACCTCTGTCCTCTTTCCTTTCCTTTTTCTCTCCGATCGTTTCCTTACACCTCTTCACCCATCGAACGTTTCTTGTACACCTCCCCGCAAAACCAACTCGCGCTTCTTTTAAAACGTGAGGGGCCATTCCAGCTGTAGCATTAGCCACGGGAGCAATCACGAATGTGGGCAGTTCCTCACCTGTGCACATGGTGAGAAACGCCCACATCGACGACTGCCCCGCGGCTCGCTACAACAACGCCCCCTCACGAAGCCGCCTCGGGTGCGGTGATTATCTATTTAAAATGAATGGCCTTTTCTCAACGAGCTGTGGACCCATAACACCACACAGCTGTGATTGGCGCCTTAATGTGATACGGGTGGGCAATTTGCTGCGGCCCCTTATAGAATTCCTTTCTTTCTTTTTCCTTTTCTGTGAATGTGCTCTCAGAGTCCCGTGTGTCTGCGCTGGTACTTTGGGAAGTGCATAAAGCACAGGGGAGTCTGATTTTCACTCGACGAGTCTGCTGCCAATGTGCAGTATGTCATATTTGTTTATGGTCATTTTAGTTTGGGCAGACATACTTATGTAAATGATACGAAAACTGCAGTGTGGACGGAGATCACTTGATAATGTAGCAGTGTGGACGTAGCCTTAGATGGATGTACTGCTAGAGGCTTCAGAATAGGAGGTCCATGGGACAACATGGAGGAGGAGGAGGTCTGCATTCCCTATTCTGGTTGGTGACTTTAGGATTGGCACATATCATGCATGGTGTGCAGGCTTCACTAGTAGTTTGACAAAGAATGAGCTGTCTCATATGAAATAAAAATTGCGTATAGCCTTAAGTGTGCAGACACAGCATGATCAACAGCTGAACAAAAGCTAGAGCACCCACCTCGCTCTGTAAATTGCCTTGTGATCGTTCACACTGTTAATGGTGCCATAATGCTCTTTATGAAGAGTGAAGCCTGTTATGAAGTATTTGGAGTCCTCACACACTTTTTTGCATGCGTGGTAACTTAACAAATGAAGGTAATGGCTCACGGAATTCTCTTTGTTTGGTTTTAGCACATCCACATGTACTTGACCGAGAAACTTCACATTCCAGTGTGGGGATCCTACGCCATCTTTGCCTTTGCTACTCTGCTGACTGGACTTTTCTTTGGCCTGGTAGGTCATCCTCATAACTCCAGTAACCTCTTTTCTTGAATTTCAGCACGCGGCGCCCTCCTAAGTGTGAATGGATTGATTGGCCCGTTGTGCACGCAGACTACCCTTTATCCTCGGAATTAAGGATTATGTGTAGCGAATGCTATTAATTATGTAAACTTAATCCCACCACTCAAACAACATCATGTATTAACGTGATTTTGCAACTATTGCCAGCTGCGCTCAGTTGTCGCCAGGCAGACGTGTGCTCCGGTCATCAGGTGACAACAAGTGAGAAGGAGAAACTTTGAATATGACTTTTGTTCAGTTCTTGTCACTTGACTGCACACTGTATGGACAATTTTACTGGAAGCAACAGGCAATATCTTTGGGAAATAATGCAATACTTTTGCAAAACTCCACAATTATTATTATTTTTTTTTTGAGTGGCAGGAATAAGTTTCCATAGATAATTAATTTTTTTTCTTTTTTTGATTAATATGGCTGTTCTTTTTTTCACATTCACAGATACTCGTACTAATTGCCGACTGTTTATGTCCATCCAAGCCGCAAAGTAAAGATACCAAAACAGGTAAATTCTGTTAACGTTGTGTAACCCTTGTGTAGTTATACTTTAATTTACATTGAGAAGGCAGGGCTCACGAAAGCGTTCATCAGTGATTTTGATTCACATTTAAATGTCGTGTGCATTTTCAGTCCTTCCAACAGATGGCACCTATGACGTAGATCATGTGATGCCCTCGACACCAATCACAAAATACCCTTTGACTCAGATAACCCTAATGTTAACCATAGTGTAACCGGGCATGCAATGTCCGCTTTGTGACTGGTTTTGAGGGCATTTTGTGATGTTGGGGCATTCATTACATGACTGACCTTACAAGTAATGCTGTCTGTTGCTGTCTATTAATAATAATAATAATTATTAAGGCAGTTTACAATTACAGTACATCCTGCTAAACATTTGTAGTAATAAAATGCATTACTTGAAATGTTTGTGATACACCATTTGTTGGAATGGCACAGATACAGCAACTGGACAGGCACACAGATACACAGACAGTTGCCCTTTTATTAAGGTGGTCTGGCTGTGTTACCCGTCAAAGATGGGGTTCAAATGTAAGTAAGCAACGTAGACCTCAGGTTTTATGTTTGCAGTGCGCCATCTAGTGGAATGTATTTTGTAATGCATGTAGTAATAAAGAGCACCGTATTTATTATTCCCAGAACTTGACACAACAAAAAATTGGGAAGGATACTGTCCCAAAGAGGTTCTCTCCCTCGGTCCTTCCACCCAGTCGGCGTTCTGGCCGGGTACTGGTCCTGACCATCCGTCACACACTGTTACTTGCTTTTAATTTTAATGTCATCAGTATCTTTTATTTATTTATTTTCTTTCTCCAGAGGTCTATTTAAAGAATCTCTCGTCAGATGATGAGCCAGGTAACTTTTCAGAAGATACCAAACTGTCTGAGATGGACAATGAGCAGGAGGATCAGGCGTCAGGAGAGGACATGGGAAGTGATGAGGCATCTGGGACAGAGGGCCAAGAGGACGAGGACGAGCTTCACAGGAACTCGTATGATGACATTGCAGCAAGTGGTGTAAGAAAGAGAAAACAGCAGGATTCGGGGGAGAACGAAGAAGACGACTGAGCAGCAATAGTGCTTTGTTTTTTTTTTATCCAATGGGGACCAAAGAAAGAAGCCACTTTTGGACTATTTCATAAAATGATTACAATGCATAGCTTTTATAGTTTTATACAGTTTTCACTGTACTCAGAATTGTTACTTTATATTTCTTAAATTGTATGCATATACTATGTGCGTGTGTGTATTTATATATATATATATATATATATATATATATATATATATATATATATATATATAGTAATGGGATCTGAAAGTATGAGAACATAATACTATGTTTTATATTTATATAGTGTATATATATCCCCATCAAGCAGGATGCATATTTCTAGAATCCTTGACCTAAAAAAGAAAACATCAGATTGACATATACTTTGCCCAAAAATATTCAAAGAAACTCACTAAAAATTAACAAATACACAAAACATCACCCCACAAAATTGTGTATGCAACCAACCCTGCAACTTGATAAGTGAAATTTTAAATAGGAAATAAGAAAAGATGACAGAGTCGTCTCTGACCTGTGTACTAATGAAATGCATTGTGCTTTTCATTCCAAGAGATGGTGCAGGCAGTCAGCACTTTAACCTAATAAAGGAAATTTTAACTAGAAAAAAAGACAAGAAAATGAAGTTTTTGTTTGTGGTTGCCATTCCATCTGCATGTTTTGTTCTTTGAGGCATGGTGGCGCAGTGGTTAGCACAGCTGCTTCCCTAGTGACCAGGAACAATTACAACACCATTAAAAATCCACTCAAAATGTTTCTGAACATTCCATAATTTCACCGAATTTGAGGATACGTGAACTCCGCAGGGTTCCCTCGTCACTAATGATAACGTATGACACACACACACACACACATTGTGACCATTGGAGAGTGTGAAGGTTTACACCATCCAGTGTTGTGTTAATACAAAGACAACATAAATCACTTGGCTTTGCTATTGTATTTCATATTTTCTTTCTAGTTGTGAATCTGTTCATTTTTATTTTTATATTCTGTATGCATTGTTTGAAAATATGTTTAGCATTTTGCACCTATTTATATTTTAAGAAAGTCTTTTAAAGCTTTGTTCATTCTGGCAGAACAGAATGCAAGAGATACAGCAACAGTATTTTATCAGAAGTGTTTGTATTTTGAATTGTTTGATCCTTATTTTTGAATATTTTTTTAGCATTCACTTTTATTGAAACAAATAAGAATAGTGGACTGTAGACCTGCCACAGATGTGTCTGTAAATGAGTTTGTAAAGACAAACCTCACCCAACAACTGCTGGGCTGGTCCATTGTTTGTATTAGAGTCTCCCTCTAGTGGTGGAAATTAGTACAGACATTAACTGTTCTATCGCAGAGCTTGTTTTTAACAAAGAAAGTAGTTTTATATTTGTAATTCATTACTGCCATCTGTCCTCGTTATAAACCATTTAAAATCTGGGATAATAAGAAACATAATGCATTTCTCCTTCTGTGATTAACCTGCAGTATATTGGGAGTATTGGCAACTTGTTAAGTATACAAAATGTTTTATGACACAGGAGTGTAACATTCAGTGTTTAATGAGATTGTTATTGTTTACGTGTTACTCGTTTAGATTTTGAAGGAGTTCCTAATGAAGACCACCCTGTAGTCCGTCCCAGCTCTCTATGTTTGTCCCCAAATTCCTTCCAGTTGTCTTTTCTTTTTTTCCATAATAAAATTTAAGCTACCGCCATTTCACTGTTGTGTCCGAGTGCTTGAATGGTCACAATGGATAGTCAATGGAGTAAACTTTGTCTAGTAATAGTAATACCGCCATTATTATTATTAAATATCATTTCATGGGAGGTCCCTCATGGATTCCTTATAACTTGATCAAGAGCTGCTGTAAGTATATAATATATATAACAATAATATATAAAAATAATAATAATAATAATAATAATAATAATAATAATAATAATAATAATAATAATAATAATAATAATAATAATAATAATGGTGGTGGTGGTATTACAATGAATGTGTTATGTCATAATTACTATTGTTATGGGGTTATTACTTTAAATTTCAACAACACCTTTATAAAAAGTCATAATACTAACTCGGCATACAATACAACTGTATAGATAGATAGATAGATAGATAGATAGATAGATAGATAGATAGATAGATAGATAGATACTTTATTAATCCCAAGGGGAAATTCACATACTCCAGCAGCAGCATACTGATAAAGAACAATTTTAAATTAAAGAGTGATAACAATGCAGGTATAACAGACAATAACTTTGTATGATGTTAACGTTTACCCCCCCGGGGTGGAATTGAAGAGTCACATAGTGTGGGGTCTCCTCAGTCTGTCAGTGGAGCAGGATGGTGACAGCAGTCTGTCTCTGAAGCTGCTCCTCTGTCTGGAGATGATCCTGTTCAGTGGATTCTCCATGATTGGCAGGAGTCTGCTCAGCGCCCGTCACTCTGCCACGGATGTCAAACTGTCCAGCTCCTTGCCTAAAATACAGCCTGCCTTCCTCACCAGTTTGTCCCTCTTCTTTATGCTGCCTCCCCAGCACACCACCCCATAGAAAAGGGTGCTCATCACAACCGTCTGATAGAACATCTGCAGCATCTTATTTCAGATGTTGAAGGACGCCAGCCTTCAAATGAAGTATAGTCGTCTCCGTCCTCTCTTGCACAGATCATCAGTATTGGCAGTCCAGTCCAGTTTATCATCCAGCTGCACTCCCAGGTATTTATAGGTCTGCATCTTCTGCACAGTCACCTCTGATGATCACGGAGTCCTTGAGGGGCCTGGGCCTCCTAAAATCCACCACCAGCTCTTTGGTTTTGCTGGTGTTCAGGTGATGGTGGTTTGAGTCTCACCATTTAACAAAGTCCTTGATTAGGTTCCTATACTCCTCCTCCTGCCCACTCCTAATGCAGCCCACCATAGCAGTGTCGTCAGTGAACTTTTGCACATGGCAGGACTCCGAGTTGTATTGGAAGTCCGATGTATGTTGGCTGAACAGGACCGGAGAAAGTCCAGTCCCCTGCGGTGCTCCTGTGCTGCTGACCACAATGTCAGACCTACAGTTCTCGAGACGCACATACTGAGGTCTGTCTGTAAGATAGTCCACAATCCATGACACCAGGTATGAATCTACTGCCATCTCTGTCAGTTTGTCCCTAAGGAGCAGAGGTTGGATGGTGCTGCAGGGTAGAGTGTTGCATAGATTGTGTGTGTGTGTGTGTGTGAGTTTGTGAATGAGTGTGTGTATGTGTGATTATTTCTGTGTATGTGTGTGAGTGAATGTGTTTATGTCTGTGTGTGTGAGTGAGTGCATGTGTGTATGCATTTGTGTTGTGTGTGTGTGTATATTCTTTTTTCAAGTCTATGACCAACCACAAGTGTTACCTGTAAGTCACCACCTAATAGTCAGACGTAATACACAACCTGCCAAATAAGCAAACCAGCCACTGTGGCGCAGCATCAGAGACATCGTGTCAGGTGCTGACGTCTGAGGTTCGATTCCCATAAGAGAATGCAAACCTGACAAGTCCCAATAAGGGCGAAACACGCGTCGTTTACTCTTTCTATTATTTGGCAGATACAGTTTCATCTATATCTATATATATATATATAGTGAACTGGGACCCGGACACAGGCAGACGGACAACATAGTTCCACTACACACTGTTTATTTACAATAATATTTACAATTTGTGCTCACGTGCACCCCCAGTGCCTCCAGCACCGTTCCCCCAACTGTCCAGGCCACACAGTCTCTGTGCCTCTCTCCTGGCCACCTCCAGTCCTCTCTCCAGCTCTGTTCTCTTCCACCCGACATCCACTGCTGACTAGAGGGAGACGGCCCCTTATATGGGAACCCGGATGGGCTCCAGCTGCTTCCCGACAATCAGTCCTGGCCACACCCCAGTATGGCGGAAGTGCCGGCTGCGCACCCGGAAGCCATCCGGGTGTCCCCTGTCGTCTTCCCCCCAGCACTTCCTGGTGTGGTGGAAGTGCTGGGCTCCAGGGATATGCAGGCATTGGGGCTTCCAAGCCCTTTACCCGAGGCCCCCTACATAACCAGGACGGACACAAGCCCTCCTCCGGTCCTCCTGGGTGTCCCAGCCGGGGATGGCCGGCCGTTTATCCCTGCCAAAACCCCTAAGCCACCAGGTGGAGCCCTCCCTGCAGTATGGAGGTTCTCCGAAGACCAGCAGGGCATCATGGACATTGCAGTTTTTATACGCAGCCCTGCTGTATGCCGTGGGGGCCACTAGGAGACGCTGCAGGGAGGAACAACGGGTATTTTCCCTACGCCTCAGAATCACACATGGACAAGGGGAATGATGTGCTTCCGGGGTGAAGAAAAGGACTTTTTACCTGACCCGGGTCAGGGAATATTAAAGGACTGTGGGAGCTCCCAGACGGTGAGCTGAGCTGGGTGGAAGGGTGGCAACGCGTTTGGAAGTGGAGGATTGATTTATTGTATTGGTTTGTGATTGTTTAATGACTTTAGTGGAGGAGAGGGCGTTTTGTGCACTGTGGCAATTAAAGAAAGTCAACTTGTTAACTTTTACCTGGTGTCTGGAGTCGTGGACAGGGGTTCAAGGGAGCGAGAGTGCCCGCTATCTGTCACAATATATATACTAGCTGTCCTGTGGCTCTTCCCACATAGTAGAGCCACATGTTGGAACGTACCTTTCATATATGTACTGTATATATATATATATATATATATATATATATATATATATATATAAAGTCCAATATTTGTCTGTCTGTCCGCTTTTCACAAGAGAACTACTTCACGGATGTGTGTCGGTTTGTTTCTATAATTTGCTTGAACATTCGGTTGATTTTGCGACTTCTCTCTTATTTCATTAAGTATCATAGTTCACTTGTGGTACTGATATATATGCGCTTATCCGAGAGAGAGACTCAGCGAGCCGAGGAGAGGTGGACGAGGTGTATTTTGTATCCACTTAGCTTGCGAATGAGAGAACTACTGTATGCATACATAAGTATCTAAATTTATATAAATAAAATATGTACTGTAGTGCCCACCGTAATGACAAAGATCCATTTTTTCTTGATGTCCCCCCACTGCTCCACAGTTTACAATTCCAAATTAAACATTTCCGACGTGGTGATTAAAGTGCACATTGCAGGCTGTCATTTAAGGGGAGCTGCAGACATTTCGGTCACACAGCACTTTCTGTCTCCGCAGTCCCCCCACTTCTCTAAAGTCTGTCACACAGCACTGGCAGGTCTCTTCAAGCCGCTGTCATATTTAGTTCTGTGTCCCTCACATGTAATGACTGCTTGATGTCTGCCATTCACAGGTGCTGAGGGTCTTCTCTGCTGATGCTCTCTTAAGGTTGTTGAAATTTTACAGATTTTTTTAAATTGTAAAATAAAATAAAGGACCAAACAAAATGAAACAAGAACACAATTAGTAAGAGAAAAAAAAAAGCAGCAACTGCAGCCTGCCAGTCCAGTTTGTTTAGCTGACACTTAAAAACGTCCCCTGCAACTGAACAGATGACTTTCTACCACTAAGAAATGCCAATGGCGGTTTTCGCTGCTTTACTGCTCAGAGTCCACACATGGGGTCACATCCCGCCCTCACACAATCGCCCTTTACTGGATGGCTCCGGGGGGTCTGGGTGGGCTGCCATTATCACAGACCTTTATTTGTTTGGCTCTTTCTAAACTGATCAGATACACTTGTGCTTTTTAATCTTGTCTTCAGCTTCTGTGATCTCAAAAAAACAAACAAAAAAAAAAGTTACACACACAGACATACAGACACACAACACACACACAACACACAGACACACACACACACACAGACAGAGACACACGTGCAGACACACAGACATGCAGACACACACACACAACACACACACACGCATACACAGACACACACACACACAGAGACACACATGCAGACACACACACACAGACATGCAGACACACACACACAACACACACACGCATACACAGACACACACACACACACACACACAGACAACACACACACACCACACACACGCATACACAGACACACACACACACACGCACAGACACAACACACACACGCACACAGACAACACACACACACTCACACACGCGCACACACAACACACACACATGCATTCTCATTGGATATAAATTCAATGTAGTGTTCTGGTCTTCTTCTGGAACGTAATGCTCCATCAGTGAGGCTAGGAAAGTTCTAGAATGGTTTAGGAGTAGGATGGTCAAATCTCCTTAACGTGTTGGCCTTCTTCTGGACTGTGATATGTAGTGTGTAAGGAGTATGTGGTATGTAATTTTAATTTTAATTATGTATACTGTAATATGATGCAACCAAGGAGAGTTCTGGACTGTTCAAGGAGAAGGACAGTGGATTCGGCACAATGTATGTACTGAGCTTCTTAACTAGGAGAATTATTTCTGCAAAAATGGAAATAATGTTCTAGAATGTTAAAGGAACTGGACAATGAATTCCTCAAAATGTGGTGACATTCATAGTAGCCTGATGCTCCATACTGCAAATGAAATAAAGTTCTGGAATATTTGAGAAACCTCACAGTGAAGACATATACCGACCTTCTTGTGGAGCTCAATTCTCGGTACGAGGAGGCTAAGAATGTTCTAGAATGGTTTAGGAACTAGACAATGAAATCATCCTAATGTACCGGCCTTCTTGTGGAACTTGGCTAGGAAAGTTCCAGAATATCTGAAGAAAAGGATAATGAATCCAACATGGTGTGCTGGGCTTCTTCAGTGTTTCTTTGTGCTAAAATGGAATTCATGTTCTAGAATGTGTCAGAAACCACATAACGAGCTCAACCCAAGGTATGGACTTTCATTAGTAGCCTAATGAAAGAAACTTCTGGAATGACTCAAGAGCAGCGCAGTGCATTCATCACAATGTACTGGCCTTGTTTCTGGAACTACAGGTGCCGGTCATAAAATGAGAATATCATGACAAAGTTGATTTATTTCAGTAATTCCATTCAAAAAGTGAAACTTGTATATTAGATTCATTCATTACACACAGACTGATGTATTTCAAATGTTTATTTCTTTTAATTTTGATGATTATAACTGACAACTAATGAAAGTCCCAAAATCTCAGAGAATTTGAATATTGTGAGAAGGTTGAATATTGAAGACACCTGGTGCCACACTCACTCTAATTAGCTAATGAACTCAAAAGCCTTTAAATGGTCTCTCAGTCGAGTTCTGTAGGCTACACAATCATGGGGAAGACTGCTGACTTGACAGTTGTCCAAAGATGACCATTGACACCTGCACAAGGAGGGCAAGACACAAAAGGTCATTGCTAAAGAGGCTGGCTGTTCACAGAGCTCTGTGTCCAAGCACATTAATAGAGAGGCGAAGGGAAGGACAAGATGTGGTAGAAAAAGTGTACAAGCAATAGGGATAACCGCTGTACCCTGGAGAGGATTGTGAAACAAAACTGTGGGGGAGATTCACAAAGAGTGGACTGCAGCTGGAGTCAGAGCTTCAAGAACCACCAGGCACAGACGTATGCAAGACATGGGTTTCAGCTGTCGCATTCCTTGTGTCAAGCCACTCTTGAACAAGAGACAGCGTCAGAAGCGTCTCGACTGGACTGCTGCTGAGTGGTCCAAAGTTATGTTCTCTGATGAAAGTAAATTTTGCATTTCCTTTGGAAATCAAGGTCCCAGAGTCTGGAGGAAGAGAGGAGAGGCACAGAATCCACGTTGCTTGAGGTCCAGTGTAAAGTTTCCACAGTCAGTGATGGTTTGGGGTGCCATGTCATCTGCTGGTGTTGGTCCATTGTGTTTTCTGAGGTCCAAGGTCAACGCAGCCGTCTACCAGGAAGTTTTAGAGCACTTCATGCTTCCTGCTGCTGACGAACTTTATGGAGATGCAGATTTCATTTTCCAACAGGACCTGGCACCTGCACAAAGTGCCAAAACTACCAGTACCTGGTTTAAGGACCATGGTATCCCTGTTCTTGATTGGCCAGCAAACTCGCCTGACCTTAACCCCATAGAAAATCTATGGGGTATTGTGAAGAGGAAGATGCAATACGCCAGACCCAACAATTCAGAAGAGCTGAAGGCCACTATCAGAGCAACATGGGCTCTCATAACACCTGAGCAGTGCCACAGACTGATCGACTCCATGCCACGCCGCATTGCTGCAGTAATCCAGGCCAAAGGAGCCCCAACTAAATATTGAGTGCTGTACATGCTCATACTTTTCATGTTCATACCTTTCAGTTGGCCAACATTTCTAAAAATCCTTTTTTTGCATTGGTCTTAATTGATATTCTAATTTTCCGAGATACTGAATTTGGGACTTTCATTAGTTGTCAGTTATAATCATCAATCCATCCATTTTCCAACCCGCTGAATCCAAATACAGGGTCACGGGGGTCTGCTGGAGCCAATCCCAGCCAACACAGGGCACAAGGCAGGAACCAATCCTGGGCAGGGTGCCAACCCACCGCAGCGGTTATAATCATCAAAATTAAAAGAAATAAACATTTGAAATACATCAGTCTGTGTGTAATGAATGAATCTAATATACAAGTTTCACTTTTTGAATGGAATTACTGAAATAAATCAACTTTGTCATGATATTCTCATTTTATGACCAGCACCTGTATACAACAATATTTTCCAACAGACGGTGCCCTGCAAACGTTTAATACTGAGGTCTACATGGATTGTTTAGGTTTCAACCCATCTTAGTCATGGAGCACATAGAGAGAGAGAGAAAGAGGAAGAATGAGAGAGAAAGGTTTTTGAATTGAACTTTATTAGAAAGACAGAAGTCTATGAATAAATTAATAATCAATTACTAAAATGCGGCTTTCAGTTTAGCAAACGTGGCCGATCTGTGGTAATACTAGGACTTTAGATGCCCTTGAATATGATCGCGTTCGTTTTTAAACTCATATAATAATCCATTTTTCAGTCCCAAGTTGAGTCTACACTGGCATCCGCTCCCTAGGCACTAAACCGACGGTGTCGCGCGGCCGCATTGCGATATGAATTTCCCAGCTAATTAAACGGGGGCTTCTTTAGAATGAGGCCAGGAAAACGGGGCACTGTTCTTTAAGCTGAAAAAAAAAACAAAAAACTTTTTTTATTGTTACTAAAACAAGTAGAACACCATTCCATTTCGAGATTTCTTCTCTATCATCAGAAGATGGAAAACGACATTCCTTTTAAATTGTTAATCAAGAGGGACTTTGAATTCAGAGTCGTCTTCGGCACGGCAGTTTTCATTGTCTGCCAATCGATCGCTGAGTGGATTACTCGCCGTGGGGGACGTGGGCGTGGCTTCGCGATCGTCGGCGCTGCTGCCGCTGGCCTTCCTTACCTGATAATCCGACTCTGAAAAGCGCAGCCCGAGCCCTTTACTCTAACGATGAGTTACTCATTTTGACTCTGGTGGTAGTCAGTTCACCTCCGCTTTTTTTTGTTTTTTTACCAAAAGTGGGCAGGCAAAAAGGGGAGGTAAAGTAAACATCAGTTGATAAAATTAAAAAAAAAATCTAAACTTGATAGTTAATGATTGGCCACAGGGTTCAAAAGCAAAGAGACTTCGAGAGGATCAGCGCTTCAGAGAAAAAAGTTGCAAAGTAGCAGCAAACAAAATGTCCCAGAGGCCAGTGTGCGTCAAGGACTTTGAGGAGCACGCGAGGAGGGTCCTTCCCAAGTCCGTCTATGATTATTACCGGTCGGGCGCGGACGATCAGATTACCCTGGCAGACAACCAGGCGGCTTTCTCCAGGTAAAGTGAACTTTGAATAAAAAAAAAGAAAAAAAGGAAAGGAAAGTTTCGAAGGAGAACCCATGGATGCACTGGAAGTGCTCCTTCTTTTTATAAATTCCTTTTAGAAAATTGACGTCAGAAAAAAACATTTGTTAATTCAATTTGTTTATCAATGGCAGCCACCCTTCTCAAATGGCTAGAGAATAGGTCCTGAAACGGACTGGTGCCATATCCAGGGTGCGGTGCCCATTTACGGCATAATTAGCTTCCCTGAATTTATTAGGCAGGTTTGTCAATGGAAATTAGAAACAGTTGAACTATACACACTTAAAAATAACGGTTTTAAAATGGCACTTTACTCGACTGTGTGGTAGAACCATTGCTTGAACAAGAACCAAGAGTTCTTGGCATATTGGGTCTTTAATGTGGGCAACAACTCTTTAATGTCTAGGGGGTGACCTAGCAAAAGGAAATAACTAGAAACGCTTCAACATTCAAACGAACGCATCGGAGTGTTACACCATGCGTTTATTATCTCACTTAAAAGAGACAAAGTGCTTATTCTCCCCCAATTACAATAAGTACAAAAACAAACTGAAATATTCGTCGATAACAGTTAATGTTAAGGTTTTAAACGTGTACTGTGCGAGGATTTAAAACGTTTTTATTAAAACCGTTTACAATATTTGATAGATAGAACTTGATTTGTCCCCAGGAACTGAAGTACGGGGTAAATGGGGTGTCATACACACGCGTGAGTATAGGGGGCATCTTCAGAGCTGCAATGTTTGTGACTCCACCCCGAGCCACGGGGGTGTCATTTACTCCTCGTCCTCGGAACTGAAGATCGGGAGCTTGTTGTACCTTTATAAGCTAATAGATATGTTATACAACCATACATTAGGCTTTAATGTGCACGGGGAAGCCCGAAGAAAGCCTACACAGACTTGAGGAGAACATGAGGACTCCACCCAGAAGCTGTGCAAGATGAGGAACAAACGTGAACACTGAGGCACAACTAGACCACCCCAGGGCATGACATTTATTGAATTTTTAGCTGAGATCCTATTGGCAAAATCAGTAAATCAGGTAGATAGATAGACTGTATAACTGTACAATTAATAGGTAGATGAAAAAGTAACTAGGCTACTAGAAATAAATGGGACTATTTTAACAGATAAAAAGGCACTTTGTAATAAATAGATGGATGGCTAGGTATGAAATACACTATATGATACATCTGAAAGGCACCATATGACAAACAGATATGAAAGCCATCATATAACAAACAGAAAAAGGCTTTACGTGATAGATAGATATTAAAAGGCTCTACGTAATAATAGATTAGAAAGGCACTATATATTAACTATATAGATGTCAAAGGCAATATATGAAAAAATAGCTATAAAAGGCACTGTAAGATAGATATGAAAGGCACTATATAATAGATAGATAGATAGATAGATAGATAGATAGATAGATAGATAGATAGATAGATAGATAGATAGATAGATAGACAGATTTTTGCTGTGAGGCAGTATGAAAGATTAATATTTTTTCGTCAATGTTTGGAAAAATTGCCCGAAGGGGCAAATGGAAGCATAAGGGAGTTTAATGAATGTCCCTACCGTAGGTTAAAGCAGCGTTTCTCAACCTGTAAGTATTTGCGATCTGACTTTTCATATAAGTTTTAATCGCGCCCACCCCTAACATTTTTGGAAGGAGTCCCACTAATACCAATTTGTTCTTTTTTTAATGAATTAATGATATATCATATATGCAGATTTTAACTTTTATCGACATTTATCTAACTCTACAGTATATTTATTTTTCTAGTATCATAATGTAGTTTAACTTAATTTGTTTTGGTTTCAATAGATTTATTTTTCATATTTTGGATTCTTGTTTTCTTTTATTCACATCTTCGCGCCCCCCTAGGGGGACCCGCCCCACAGTTTGAGAACCACTGGGCTAGAGTATGAATGACAAGTTATAAGCGCCAGTCATTTCCGGTAAATCCATTAGGCGACACAGGCAGCCATGTGGGGCACTGACACCCTTCCCTCAAGGTTAAGCGGTGCGCACTTCGGATAAAGAGGGGCGCCGTTTATGTAACTCAAACTGCGAGCTCCGTGCCTTTCCGTTGCGTCCGCGCTATGGAAAGCGAGGGGGTCCGTTTTGGCCCCTAACCCTCCACAACGCCTAGGCTGCTTATGAATTCTTCAAAATAAACGTGCCAGAGTGATGACACAGGAGGACCATTTTTGCTTTCCAAGGAGAACCTTCGTTTATTTATTTATACGTAAGGCTCCATGTGTGAAACAATGTTTTTGAAACATTTGTGAAAGATTTGTGAAACAAAATTGTGTTTCTGGTTTTGAAATGACTGTTGCTGCATTCAATAACACGGGCTAAATTCAAATGTATTTCATCTGTTGGTATCCTGAAACAGTATAGCGTGCCATCCATTAAAGATCTTAGTTTTGAAACCTTTTCAAAGAGTGAAAAATCAATTCCATATGTAAAGAACCCATCCCAGAATGAAAAGTGCCAAGCAACGTTATAGAAGGAACTACAAAATCAGTGATGTGCCATTAAGGAACCAGTTTTTTTTTATTTTAAGAGTGTGGGATTCGACCAGCAGTGGTACCAGTACAGAAGAATAGCATAGCAATGGGATTTACTTTATTGTCAGATAACAGGTTGCGCAATTCTTCCCGTGTAGAAGACGACGAGTACTTTTGTGGAATGTGGGCCAGCAGTCAGAGCGCTCGCGGTGCTCCAGTGACGTATGAAGCGTCGGATGTCACCAGTCACGTGGTCGTAACACTTCGGACCCGTGAGAGCTTCATTAAGCTGATACGAGATTCGAATAAAGTGTCAAAAGTCCCATCCCTCGTGTCTAAGTGGTGCTGTTCAACTAATACGGTAACTAATGTGTAACAAAACTGAACTATTAGATGTGAGAGGTTTTGATTCAACATAATGGAATGAAAGTTCAATTCAATATTAAAGATGATAGAATGTTTCTTGTTAACTTCATTTCAGGTGACGTATTCGGCCGCTTAGAGCAAATTTAAGAGGCGCGCTCCTGAAACCCTACCCCACTGTGGGCACCCAGGGGCGCCGTTTTGGCAGGTCATGGGGCGCGCGCGCGCTCGAGACTCCCAGAGAAAGAAAGAAAGAGAGAAAGGGAGCCCGGGTTCAAATCGCTCAGAAATAATTCATAAGGAACACAAAAAAAAAGGCCAGGACTGCAAAAATAGCAGTGCAGTACGCGTGTGGTTTTCCAGCGCTCTATTATTAAAAATAAACGAGGTTGCGATATATTTTGGAAACGTAAAAATATGCTGGAAAGCCATCTGCTGTGGTTTCTTGTCATGTAATCTGACATCTTCCGGCGATCAGATCATCAGCTGTAGCCGTCAAGTCTGACGTCCCCTCCGAATAGATGTCACGTAATGTGGCGCTGACCTTGGGCACCGAATTGCCAACTTTGGAATTTAAAAGTCCGATGCCTTATAGCGACTGCACCTGCTTTGTTGTGAGGAACTGTCAATAGTGGGTACAAGTACACGAGCAGAGATGTCCCATAGTTGGTTTGAGAGGGTTTAGAAGATGGGTGGATGGATTTAGGAACACCAAATGAAATGCTGATGAGCTCCATGTTTTTATAAAACACATTTTCGGAGTGGCGCACTTGGTGGAGCTGCTGCCTCTCATCTCCAGGATGCTATGAAGAGATGCCAAGTTCTTGTTCTTCTTGTGCCAACCTAGTTTTCATCGCATGTGGTGTTTCATTGACATGAGTGAGTGTGCCTTGCAGTGCACTGGCACTTCATTCTGGATTGGTGTCCTTGCACCTGATGCCCCTGGGATTGGTTCCTGCCAACATGAGGGTACAGGATGGATAACTAATTTTTCCATATTTACCTAAGGCTTCATTAGCTCTTAAAGTGCACGTCTCCGCGGTCATATTGACTTTATTTTCAGTTATGAATTGAATGCTTTTTTCCAGAGACTTCCAACATAGTTTTTAGTATAAATTTTTATTATTTTTCTCTTCTCAAAGAAAAAAAGGGGGTTACCTCTGTGATAAAATTACCCTTTCATGTGTAATATTCTGCACACCTCCACAGTCCCATCTGCTCAGCGCTCATTGCAGGTTTCGTTCCCGGGACAGTAATCTAAGATGGCAGACGAGTGGAAATCGAGAGCAAAAAGCCTCGCATCTGCATCGGTGTTTCAGGGTAAACCAACCTCATTTAGGAGATAATGACATGCTCCCTTTGATTTATCTCTTTCACATTTACTGGCTAGCCTCCCAGAATAACCTGGACGCCAAGGGAAATGCAATTTAATTATTCTCTCGCTCGGTCTCTCTGTCTATGGCGCGTGCCCGCCACCCGCCTGCCCACCCGTTCGCGCTCTCGGTAGTTAAAGCGATTGATTGATCGACGCGCTCGGCAACTTAACGCGATGAAATTCTTCCAAATGACATCCATTCTTAAGGCTTGAAAGGATCTGTGGGCAGACACAATGTGGCGACATTGAATATAATAGCATTTTCCAGCCCAATACTTTCAATTAGGTTTTAATTCCGAGTGAGTAATTCATGGTTAAGGCGTTCAACTGCTTACGTTCGCTCATCTTGGAAAGTATCAGCAGTGTCTTTGGCAGGCAATCTGTCTATCAAATGTCAAACTGCTCCGGCGTCTTCACAAAGTCTTCACATTCTTCACATTTTGTTATCTTGCAGCCTTGTGCTCAAATCTTTTCAATTCATGTTTTGCCTCATTAAGCAACTCTCAATACCCAAAATTGACAAACTGAAACAAGACTTAGGAATTCTGTGCAAATTGTATTATTATTATTATTATTATTATTATTATTATTATTATTATTATTATTATTATTATATTATATAACCTGCGGTGGGCTGGCACCCTGCCCAGGGTTTGTTTCCTGCCTTGTGCCCTGTGTTGGCTGGGATTGGCTCCAGCAGACCCCCATGACCCTGTACTGGATATAGCAGGTTGGATAATGGATGGATGGATAATAATAATAATAAATAATAATAATAATAATAATAATAATAATAATAAGTAAAATATTGACAGAAGAATTCAGACCCTTTACTATGACACTTGAACTGTGGCTGAGGGGTTTGCCTTTGAGCATCAACGTCGGGGAAGGACATCCATCCAATTCATGTACAAAAGTACATATGAGGTGAAAAGCCATCCTCAAAGCTTTATATACATTGCATTCAGCAAGTGTTCAGACCTCTTCACTTTTTTACATGGTTACAGCCTTATGCTAAAACTAGGTGTGCTACTCATCTAAGTTGGGTTGAAATCTAAATAATCAATGTAGACCTCAGCACATTGACCACTGCGCTATCTATTGGAATATATTTTGTAACGCATATATAATTAAAACACATTGCAGTTTTCATTCCCACAGATGGCACATCACAAACATTTGTAGTAATAAAATTCATTGTGTTCTTCATTCCAACAGATGGCACATTACAAACATTACCACTGCTTTTACGAATCCAGCACATTACAGAGTTCACAATGTACTATCTGTTAGAATGTATTTTGTAATGCACATATGCATAAAATGCATTGTATTCTTCTTTTTATCAGATGGCACATTACAAACATTTACAGTAATAGAATGCATCACATTCTTCATTCCAACAGATGGTACATCACAAACATCTGGAGTATTGCATTGCATTCTTCATTCAAGCAGATAGCACATCACAAACATTTGCAGCTTTGCATTGCAGTTTTCATTCCCACAGATGGCACATCAGAAAGGTTTGTAGCAATGAAATGCATTGCATTCTTCATTCCAACAGATGGTGCAACACAAAAATTTCTAATAATAAAATGCAATACATCCTATGTTTCAACAGCTGGCGCATCACAAACCTTATCACTGTTTTTATGAATCCAGCATACAGTATAAGCAGAGACATAGCCCAAGATGGACACACAGATACACTGACACTTATCATTTTATTAAGGGGAATTGTTTACATTTATTTCATGGAGCACCTTACAGGTCTTTCTTTTGATAAGGTGCCATTCATATCTATCTGCCTATTATATGGCACTTTTGCTATAAATTTATCATAATGGGTGGCACAGTGGGTAGCACTGCTGCCTCGTAGTAAGGAGACCTGGGTTTGCTCCCCGGTCTCCCCTGCGTGGAGTTTGCATGTTCTCCCCGTGTCTGCATGGGTTTCCTCCCACAGTCCAAAGACATGCAGGTTAGGTGCATTGGTGATCTTAAATTGTCCCGTGTGTGTGCTTGGTGTGTGTGTGTGCCCTGCAGTGGGCTGGCACCCTGCCTGGGATTTGTTCCTGCCTTGCGCCCTGTGTTGGCTGGGATTGGTTCCAGCAGACCCTGTGTTAGGATATAGCGGGTTGAAGAATGACTGACTGACTTTATCATAATGCCTTATATATCTATATTTTAATGAGGTGTTGTTCATACAGTATTTGTGTATTATGCGTTACTTTCATTGCTATATAGATATCTGTCATTTAGTGCCTTACATATATCTCTCTCTATCTCTTCATATTACACAGTGCTTTTTCTATCTATCTATCTATCTATCTATCTATCTATCTATCTATCTATCTATCTATCTATCTATCTATCTATCTATCTATCTATCTATCTATCTGTCTGTCTGTCTGTCTGTCTGTCTGTCTGTCAGTCTGTCTTTCCCCAGCTCCTGCCTTTCATTACTCTCCCTATAATATCTCTGTAGGATGAATTTATGGAAGAGTTGGGCTGTTCTAATTTCAGCTGTCCTAATGTTCTAATATTCATTGCTAATGCTAAAATACTCATTTTGGTCATCCCTGTTTAATTCCAACAAACAACATTTAGTTTAAGTCAAACAAAAATTAGAGCCATTATGCATTGCAAAAGAAGGGCTTCAAAAGCAAATTGTCACCAGGCTAGGTAGCTGCAAGGTTGTCAGGAAGGAACTCGGGTTCGGTGCAAGGCTGAACAACTCCTCCTGTCAGCAGCAGGATTTAGAGCTCATAGACCAGAAGGGGCGGAGTCATTTGCCCTCACTGGGCATCATCTCTCTGCTGCAGTGGGAACAAGTCGGGAGAATGCCAGTGTCAGCGCCCCCTTTTGACCTGAAGCGGTACTACTCTGATACACCCAGAGAGTCATCCACAGATGTGCATGTGTGGATCTATCTCTCTATCCATCTGTTTTATCCTGCCTACTACACTAAATGAAAGTATCTATCTATCTATCTATCTATCTATCTATCTATCTATCTATCTATCTATCTATCTATCTATCTATCTATCTATCTATCTATCTATCTATCTATCTATCCCCATCTCCTGCCTTTCATTACTCTCCCTAAAATACCTCTGTAGGATGAATGTATGGATGAGCTTGTTGGGCTGTTCTAACTTCAGCTGTCCTAATGTTCTAATATTCATTGCTAATGCTAAAATACTCTTACTATTAAGGGACTTAAATATTACATTAATTAAACATGAACTTCAAACAAACCTGAAACAGTGCTCTGAATAAAATAGCAGGGAACAAAACTGGTAATCAGGAAAACCATCCTGTGGAGCAGGTCATATACCACATTGCATTTCTAATTTTGTCCACATGATGGTGCTGTAATACTGCACATTTTTCTAAGCCTATACTTGAACATTTAAAATCTTTATAAAATTTAGATTTATAAAATATAGATTTTTTTTTTCATTTCAATAATTTTGCTTATTTAGTAAGTATATTTTGTTAAAATGTCAGAAGCATATTATAATCGGCATTATTGTAAAGGATTGTTTTACTTGTTAAAACCAGAGTTTGGTTCACCTCTGTTTATCGATAACACCAAACCAAACCAATGAATCTCACCAAAGCCGTTCCCTGTTTACTTCAAACAGAAATAAAAGTAAAAGTCCAGGCACTCAATGGGGCAATTGCAGCAAACGTAAATTCAAACAAAAAGTAACCAAATTGGGCCTTTTTTTAAATTAATAATCAGAAACAGAGTGTACATTATTCAAAACCACAAAGTACAAAAGGAAAATCCAGCAAAAATGTAATACAATATGTTAAAAACAATTCTAACAAGCGGCGTCTCTCGCAGTACTTTGTGTCTAAGTTCATTCTGTCTTTCTGTAAGAATTAGTGCAGATACAGTGCAGTTACCAGTTGTGACCACTAGGGGTCGGTGCAGCACCTCAAATCCCAGACACAAGTCCCGGCACAATAAAAAGGTTAATTTGTACAAATATCTCACAAAAGGTCTTAGAAGCTCACAAATACACCACAATTCCTTGGCTCGGCTTTTCCCTTTTCTCTCTCCTTCCACTCACCTGGATGAGGTTGAGCGGTCCTTTCATGCTGAACCCGGGTGTAAATCCGGTGCTAGGGCACAGCCAGATGGAAGAATTTCCAGGTCAGTTGAAAGTCCCGTAAACTAGGGATGATGAATCCCTGCCCCAGCCCCTTGGTGGCATCCCCCAAACCTGTCAAGGCTGCCCTATGGGACTACAACTCCCAGCATGCCTGGCAGGGGTCTGTACAGGGAGTGTCGCCTGGAGAGGCATGTTAGGAGAACATGTAATCCTGCCATGTTGTCTGCCCCTGTCCTTCCACCCAGGTAATGTTCCTGACAGGATGCCAGTGTACCCGCTTGCCACACTGGCATCTTCTGCTTGTCTCTTGGTTTGGACCTTCGCCCCATTTTTTTGTGCCTTTGAAGGGCTGGCCTCCACATCAAGGTAAAAGAACCTTGGCCTGCTCTGGCTGGGAAGTGCGCCGTTCATCACAGCGTGTATAATAAACGTGTATGCGTCGTTATTTTATTTTGATTTCCTATTCTGTTTTCGGAATGGCCCTCCAGTTAATCGTTAAGTGAAGGAGAGCTGTTTTCAGTTTAAATTAAACATTTGTGTTTCTTAGAAACGGAGAAAGTGCCAAAGATAATATTTGCGGGGGGCTTGGATCTTTCCTCTGCTACTGACGACTTTGTTTCCAAGAATCGCTTTCACCTCTGCTGAGTTGCGATTCCCATTCCCGTTTTTAGGAAGCTCATCCGCCGTAAGGGCAGCAAAGAGTCGAGGGCGAGGTTCCTTCCAAATACGTCTGATGTTCTGCAGGGCCTTTCCATAACTGAGGCGTAAATGTGTGAGTTTAAGCGTCAGGAATGACTCGGGCCGATAAGGTGGCGGCTGACGGGCTTTGGGCAGAATTTTGAATCCCACGCCGCTCTGCACACACGCGGGCATTTCCTGAAATGAATGTGATAATTAAATGGAAACGCCGGCACTCAGTAGTGGGATTGTGCCGTGAATGTGACGGGGTGTTAGGATTGTCTGGTGGGTCCGGGGGGCTTTAGAATTTGATAGGGCAGAATTTCAGAGACAGATGAGTTTACAGCTTTTCAGTTCGATTCAATTCAGCCTTATATAGCGCCTTTCACCATCTGCGGACTCGGGCTTGTGATAAGCTCAGCTAAAGGCAATTATAAAGTTTATCAACTGCAGAATAAATACACTATGATGGCTGTGGCTGTCTGACTTGCTCATTCCAATAGTAAACGTCGTGTGGTTTCCATCAGCTGCCAGTCCAAGTGGGCTTTGCCATGTTGGGGCACGCACCATGCAATGTGGAGGCTGAGTGACTTCTTCATTTTCTTGAGTTCTCATCTTCATTTTATTACCATCCCGTCTCTCACCTCACATGCCATATGACCAGAAAGGCCATTTTAAATCCCTGGCCAGGAAACTACCACCATGCACCGTGTCCAGGATCCCAGGCTTACTTTCTGACCTCCATGACTGACGAGTTCTTGTTTCCAACCTAAACAAATACAGGTAACATCTGGGAAGGTTTCATTGTTATATCTTCATGCATCGAGCTGAATTCTCTTCTGTGTAGCAAAGATGGAGATGACGAGATCCTCTGATACTTCACTCTTTCATTAACTGTAATGTGGTGTGGCTCATTGGCACTGGGGTGGCACAGTTGTAACACTGCTGGCTCACAGTAAAGAGACTGAGTGTTCCCTGCATGGAGGTTGTATGTTCTCCCCGTGCCAGTGTGAGTTTCCTCAAAGTGCTCCAGTTTCCTATCACAGTCCAAAGACATTGCAGCTTAGGTGGACTGGTGACACTAAACTGGCCGTGGTGAGCGCAACATGGCAGTGCACAGCCTGTGAGTGGGCAGAGCAGTCCAAGAGATGGCACAGGACAGTGAATATCTCTTTGTGGTGGACATCTCTCCCTGTGTTAGATGCAAACCTTTCGATGGTGCCCACTGTTATTCTTAACTGGCACAGCTTCTGTTTAATGTGTCCCAGAATACACTCTATCCAGCGGGCAAATCATTTCTGTATCCCTCTGCTCTTCTACTCGCAGATGGCGGCTCTACCCACGAGTCCTTAGAGAAGTGTCACATGTTGATATTTCTACAACGGTTCTGGGGCAGAAGGTCAGCATGCCGGTGTGTGTGGCAGCCACAGCCATGCAGCGGATGGCACATCCGGATGGAGAAATCGCAACCGTCAAAGGTAAAGGGGCTGTTTGATGTTCAGTAAAGTCTTGAAATGCATGGAAGCCAAAGATAAAAAAAAAGACACTGGGAATTTCACCACGGATTTCTGTGTCTGTTATAGAGCAGCAATAATATAATGCCTTTCATATCGATCTCGAGCCTGCACTTAGTACACCATAAAAGTAATACAATGTTGTGGAGCCTTTCAGATCTCCTATCTATCTATCTATCTATCTATCTATCTATCTATCTATCTATCTATCTATCTATCTATCTATCTATCTATCTATCTATCTATCTATCTATCTATCTATCGTGCCAACTACGCTAACTATCTATCTATCTATCTATCTATCTATCTATCTATCTATCTATCTATCTATCTATCTATCTATCCTGCCACCCCACCGCATCTATCTATCTATCTATCTATCTATCTATCTATCTATCTATCTATCTATCAAATCTATCTGCCAATCTATCTATCTATCTATCTATCTATCTATCTATCTATCTATCTATCTATCGATTTACTATATAGTGCCTTTCATATCTATGAATCTATTTTATTTATGGTGGTTTTGCCAAGGATCTCAGCTAACAATTCAATTAATGTCATGCCCTGTGTGGGGAGGTCCAGTTGTGTTTCCCATCTTGCACAGCTTCTGTTTGGAGTCCTCACGTTCTCCTCAACTCTTTCTAGATTTTCTTTGGACTTTCCCACTTTAAAGTCTTATGTATGGTGGAACAACTTAGCTATTAGCTTATAAAGGTACAACCAGTCTCTGATCTTCAGTTCTGAGGATGAGGAGTAAATGACAGTGCCAACCCGAGGTGGAATGACCAACATTGATGCCCTGAAGATGCCCCCTACTCACGCCCATGTATTTCACAACTCGCCGTGTTTCCTACGGACATTAACTGTGTAGATGTGGACAGAGCACACAAAGTGTGGAGTTTCATGGGTGAGGTGTCACTTGTACGTCAGATGGCTGAATTTTGACCGAGTTTTCCTTCCTGCTTCAAGTGCAGATCGCCAGGTGCTGAATTTTTCTCCAGGAGTTTTTCTTTCTGTCTGTTCCTTTGCCACTCACTTTTCTAATTCCCAGGTTTTGTTTTTGGATTTTCTTGCTGTAATGTGTTGAGTTTACTGCTCAGTGAGGTGGGCCATATAAATTGTAAAATAAAGGCAACTGAGTCAGGCCAAAGAGTTGGGGTATCAGCCTGGGAACTCTGTCTTGAAAAGAATGAAAAAGAAATAACACAAGAGGGTGCCAAATTACAGCATCTGTCGTGATTAAAGAAAAAGAGAGTAGAGCTTCTGAGTTGGCGCGCCATCTTCCTTAGCTGAGGGTCCTAAAGTAAATGCCTACTTCCAGGTGCTGGTGAGGGTTTGACGGGTCGGAGACGAAGTGAGGTCACGTCTTCCAACTGCTGTCTTTGTTTGTGTTTTTGTTTTAGCAACAGCGCCCCCTCTCCACTTGGGGTGGAATTACTTACCTGGCTGGAGTCCCTAGGATGCCCCCAAAGCGCACACGCTTGACAACATAATAAATCGGTCTTGTCTCACTATCACTGCGTTGACCGTTTCCCTGCTTCGAGATTTTTATCGCCCGACCTTACGCAGTCATTTCTCAGTTGCATTAAGCAGATCTTTCTTTCTTTCTATTTTTTTTTTTTAAATTCCTGTATCCGACATCACTCATCGCTGACACAAAATGGCCAAGACAAACGGAAAACACTTTATCGGGCTTCTAAAAAAGGAAAAAAAAAAAAAACGTAGAGCATAGAAATTGCAGTTTTGGCAGAACACGCCATCCCGAGGCTTGATAACGTTAATCAATCTGTCCAGCCTGCTTTGCTCACATTTAATTTGCCTGGTGAGCTTTGCGACATTAAAACCTAAGTTGTACCAGTTGGTGTAGACACTCGGTGCCCACGACATCCACGTGAATCATAAATGGGTGGGACTGTGGAGATGAGGGGTCCGATAAGATGGTCGGTCTTGGCCTAACATCTCCTTTGGTTGCTGCCTTCCTGGCGTCATCGTGCGAATGTGTGGGCTCGGGGCCAGACCTGGCTGAGCTCCAGTTGTTGTGGTTCACATCAGAACTAATGACATAGTTAAATATAAGTAGGAAGGAAATGCATTCATAGAGCGAGGAAAGAGGCTAAAAAAACACACGTTCCTCAGTGCTACTGGTGGAGTCATAACTTAAGACCGGGGAGACAAAGACAGATTTAAGATGGAGTGTCACCCAGCAAAGAGGGACTCAGATTTATAGAGCCCAGAAATAAACTCGGCCATTTCAACGAGCGTCTGCTTACAACAGAACAAGATCTGTTTGGAGACCGAAGCCATGTAAAACGCAGTAATGAGAGTTGAGGTTAAGGTCACCGATATAAACCTGAGAGAGATGAACAATTTCTACTGGAAAAGCTCCCATGTAGGTGGGAACCAACCCTGGATAGAGTGGTGGTCCATCGTGGGCCAACGATGCGTCTCTCAGTGTGTGCGTCTGAGACGGGGGAGATTTGGTAAGAAGAAGATGTAAGATTCAGGAAAGCCCAGATGGTCATGGAGAGAAACTCAACGTCGAAACACAGAGCAGAGTCCGATGTGCTAGCACGTCTGACATATAAAACTCCCGGTCTGTGTCTGGTGTACAAATCTACACCATTGGACCAGTTTACAGGTAGGCAGAGTGGAGTGGCGGTTAAGGCTTTGGAGGCCGTGGATTAAATCCCACTACTGACACCACAAGTCACCTGACCTGCCCGTCTTCCAACTGGAAAACCAAAAGAAACAAAACCACTTGTATTACGTAAGCCGCCTTGGATAAAAGGAGTCGGCCAAATAACTAAATGTCTCCAAATTATGGACTTGATATATGTCAATTGATATGTTCGTTGACTGATCTTCCCTGACCATAGACTTTCTCCTGACCCAAAATTTTACAATTCTGAGGTAAAAACCGTAGTGATGGTAACATTTATTGACTGCTACCCTGGCTGTAGACTTTGTCCTAACCCAAATGTTGGACTCCATATTTTAATATTTCAGAATAAAAACTATAGCCATGCTAATGTTCATTGACTGTGTTGCACTGGGCGTTGACTGTGACCAAACCCAAATTTTGGACCTGATATTTTATACTGGGCGGCACTGTGGTGCAGTGGGTAGCGCTGCTGCCTCGCAGTTCACTTCCTGGGTCCTCCCTGCGTGAAGTCTGCATGTTCTCCCCATGTGTGTCTCCCACAGTCCAAAGACATGCAGGTTAGCTGCATTGGCAATTCTAAATTGTCCCTAGTGTGTGCTTGGTGTGTGTGTGTGTGTGTGCCCTGTGGTGGGCTGGCACCCTGCCCGGGGTTTGTTTCCTGCCTAGCACCCTGTGTTGGCTAGGATTGGCTCCAGCAGACCCATGTGACCCAGTGGTTAGGATATAAGGGGTTGGGTAATGGATGGATGGATTGCTATTTTATACTTTCAGGCTACGCTAACATTAATCGACTGTGCTGGCTGTAGACTTTGTTCCAATACAAATTTTGGGCTCAGTGTTTGAACTCTTTTAGGGCTAATTTTTTTTTTTTTTGTTTCTTTTCTCCCAGGCAGAATATTTTTCCAAAAACTAACTTTTTTTAAAAAAAAAAGAACATACAGCAACTGTTTAACATATCAAATCAACAAAAAATATTTACTTTTGACAAATGTTGCTGTCTTGTATGTTGTATGAGCCTGAATACTTTATGATTTCACATACTGTACATGTTAGATAGATAGATAGATAGATAGATAGATAGATAGATAGATAGATAGATAGATAGATAGATAGATAGATAGTTGTCAGGATTAGATAGATAGATAGATAGATAGATAGATAGATAGATAGATAGCGTAGTTGTCAGGATTAGATAGATAGATAGATAGATAGATAGATAGATAGATAGATAGATAGATAGATAGATAGATAGATAGATAGATAGCATAGTTGTCAGGATTAGATAGATAGATAGATAGATAGTGTAGTTGGCAGGATTAGATAGATAGATAGATAGATAGATAGATAGATAGATAGATAGATAGATAGATAGATAGATAGATAGATAGATAGATAGATAATTCCCATACTCCAGCAGCAGCATACTGATAAAGAACAATATTAAATTAAAGAGTGATAACAATGCAGGTATAACAGACAATAACTTTGTATAATGTTAACGTTTACCGCCCCGGGAGGAATTGAAGAGTCATAGTGTGGGGTCTCCTCAGTCTGTCAGTGGAGCAGGACGGTGACAGCAGTCTGTCTCTGAAGCTGCTCCTCTGTCTGGAGATGATCCTGTTCAGTGGATGCAGTGGATTCTCCATGATTGACAGGAGTCTGCTCAGCGCCCGTCACTCTGCCACGGATGTCAAACTGTCCAGCTCCGTGCCTACAATAGAGCCTGCCTTCCTCACCAGTTTGTCCAGGTGTGAGGCGTCCCTCTGGACACTCCGAGGATATCAAATGCTTTGGTGAATTCCAGCAGGTTTCACTCCCTTGGAAATCTCATGACAGTGCGATCCCACAGCGGAGCGTCCATCTTCATTTGACATTGGTTCAGCTAGACTAACAGCAGAGGCATGTGGTCGATTTACTCATAAGCCTTTGCAAATGGGTTGTATTGTGTTAGCTTCCTTTACTGTGTCATATTCAAATTTCCTTACCTTTCTGATTGACTCTTGTAAATAAATAAAAATGTAAAGTGCGTAACACATTTGTCTGTTTTTCAGCCTGCCAGTCCGCTGGTATAGGAATGATGCTTAGCTCCTGGGCCACGAGCTCCATTGATGAGGTTGCCAAAGCGGCACCCGAGGCTGTCCGCTGGCTACAACTCTACATCTACAAAGACAGAGAGCTCACCAAGTCTCTCGTTCTAAAAGCTGAAAGAGAAGGATACAAAGGGATCTTCATCACCGTCGACACACCTTACTTGGGGAAAAGGAGGAACGACATACGCAACCGATTTAAACTGCCATCCCACTTGAGGTAAGAGGTGTACACCGATCACGTGTCAGACCATCGCTCAGCAGGATCATTTATATCTTTAAACGAGATGTTGTTCTATTTAATTGAAATGTTCTTGATGTTCATTTTGACTTTTATGAATTATTTATATCATTCCTTGTTTTTTCGATAATTACCATTAAAATGTGTGTTTTCTGGTTGGTTCCTCAAGAGGCGGTGCCACCTGCCAATCACCACCACCTGGAACTGCCCCCCCACCACATATCCAGAGGGTCTCCCACACTTTGAATATTTTTGAAAGTCATTTAGTTCTGCGCTTTTGTGACTTTATTTGACTTTTTTGACCATTTTGCTCTGTTTGGGGTTCCGTATTGGGATTTGTTTTGCCCTTCTTGGCGACTCCTTTTTTGCCTCATGTGCTCTACAGAGCTTCAAATATTTACGGAGCTTTTTATAAAATAAACTTTTTTCACTTTATAAAGACTGCACTTATTACTAATAATAATAATCATCATTTATTTTATTTCTAGGCGCCTTTCAAGGCCCACAAGGACACCTTACAGAGCACATTCATGACAACAGTCACAACATAAATTTAATACAATATTACAGTACAATAAAACCAGAATAAATCAGTCAGTTAGTCAGTCCTTGTCCAACCTGCTATACCCTAACAGAGGGTCACCGGGGGTCTGCTGGAGCCAATCTCAGCCAACACAGGGTGCAAGGCAGGACCAAATCCTCGGGCAGGGCGCCAGCCCACCGCAGGGCACACACACACCAAGCACACACACACGGGACAATTTAGAATCTCCAATGCACCCAACCTGCACGTCTTTGGACATTGGGAGGAAACCCACGTAGACACGGGGAGAACATGCAGACTCCATGCAGGAAGTGAAGAGCCCAGGTCTCCTTACTGTGAGGCTACCACTGCGCCATCGTGCTGCCCACCAGAATAACTAAGTAATAAATTTCAATTTCAATTTATCAGCTAAAATTATCAGACAGAATAAGCCAAATTAAAAAGATGTGTTTTAAAATGAGATTTAAAGAAAGGAAGAGAGGCGATGTTACAAACATCTTGTGGGAGAGGCGAGGGGCTGATGGTCAAGCGAGCAGGAGATCTAATAAGATGAATAGAGCAAGAAGAAGAAGATCTAAAGATACGAGAAGGAATGGAGATGTGAAGAAGATCAGAAAGATAAGGAGGTGCTCGATTGTGGAGGGTCTTGGAAGTAATAAGCAGAATCTTAAAATCAATGCGATATTTAGAAGGGAGCCAGTGAAGCTGCTGAAGGACAGGAGTTAATGTGTCCTATGGAAGGAGTCCTGGTAATCATACGAGTGACAGCATTGTGAACCGACTTTGTTTGTGAAGTTTGTGAAGGAGTTTGTAAGGAAGACCAGAAAGGATAGAATTACAATAATCAATATGAGATGTAACCAGAGCATCAACAAGAAGAGCGGTGCTGGGAACTGAAAGAGATGGACGTAAATGGCTGATATTACGTAGATGGAAATATGCAGACCGAGTGACATTATTAATATGGGCCTCAAATTTTAAGGTACTATCAAGAATAACACCTAAGCTGTTCAACTGGGAGGAAGAAGAGATTAGAAAATTATCAACAGTCAATGAAATATTATCATATAATATTAGAACCGCTGTTTTACTCTGGGACGGCACGGTGGCACAGTGGGTAGTGCTGCTGCCTCGCTAGGAGACCCGGGTTCACTTCCCAGGCCCTCCCTGCGTGGCCCGTGTCTGCGTGGGTTAACTCCCACAGTCCAAAGACATGCAGGTTTGGTGCATTGGCGATTCTAAATTGTCCCCAGTGTGTGCTTGGTGTGTGTGTGCCCTGCGATGGGTGGGTTGGCGCCCTGTCTGGGTTTGTTTCCTACCTTGCGCCCTGTGTTGGCTGGGATTGGCTCCAGTAGACCCCCGTGACCCTGTAGTTAGGATATAGCAGGTTGGATAATGAATAGATGGATGGGTTTGAAGGTGATTTCGCCCTCTGGTGGGCGTTAATGGAAGTGTTTGAGTCTGCATGCTTTGGGACTCTTTTGTGCTCGGGACTCCTGGTTCACAACACTTTCAAGCAGTTAAAAAAGCTGAAATTTGGCAGGATGGTTAAAATAGGGCCGTAGGTATCTTCTATGTATGAACATTATGATACATCGATATTTAAGGGTAACAAAAACTAACCCGCAATAAATACCCCAAAACCTCAAAAATGCCTTGACAGGCTTGATCAGAATTAAGCAACATTATGGAAATAAGAAAATTAGCCAAGACATGTTTTTGTAATTCGTCGATACATTTTTTATTGGTCGATAATTTGTAATATTATGCAAACTTACCTGCTCTCTGTGCTGTTCTGAGAGTGTGCTCTATACAAATGAAAGAATATGCAAATATCTGCGTCGGGTTACTCGTTACTTGTAAAAGCAATCAGACGACGTAACGCACGTTACTTTCCACGTGTTACTGATTGTGAGATTGCGCTTAGCCCTGTACGTTCAGTTCATCGACATTAATTTATCCAACCCGCTATATCCTAACTACAGGGTCATGGGGGTCTGCTGGAGCCAATCCCAGCCAACACAGGGCACAAGGCAGGAAACAAACCCCGGGCAGGGTGCCAGCCCACCACAGGGCGCACACACTAGGGACAATTTAGAATCGCCAATGCACCCAACCTGCATGTCTTTGGACTGTGGAAGGAAACCCACGCAGACACGAGGAGAACATGCAAACTCCACAAACCCGGGTCTCCTAACTGCGAGGCAGCAGCGCTACCCACTGCACCACCATGCCGCCATACATTTATCGTTTTCTGAAATATTGAGACAGATTATTTCAACCAGGAGAAGGGGTAATGTGATCGTCCGAGCATTAGCCTCAGGAAATTTATCTCGTGTATGTGTCTTGGACTAAGCAGGCAAGTATGAAAACGTGAACATATCCTTAGTAATTTAAAAAACATCGATAGCAATCTGAAGATAGAAAACGAATCGAATGCCAAGAATGTTGTTAATACACTCCAGAATACGCAAATGCATTCTCAAACCTGCATAATCCAGTTTTGGGACGTGGGGGCAACAGCCAATCCCAGCAGTACTGGGCTCAAGGTGGGAATCAGATCTGAACAAATATTAGAAATATTAATATGTCATGAAATATACCAGTTTATTCCAGTTCAGGGACCTGGCCAGTCCGTAGATCTTTACACAGTTTATTCTTATCTAACAAAAAACACACAATACATAAAAGGGGATTCTTTTAATTTGTAAGCAGCTTCTCTACTTACTTTAATTATTTGACTAATGCAGCTGTTTGGACGCAGGTGCAGAATTGGATATTTGCTGTGTGTCTCGTAGCAAAAAGCTTAAGTCCCCCCCCCACTGAGTCCACTCAAGTTTTCAGACTGACTCATCCAGCTCTGTGCCTATCTTTATTTTGGCTTCCCATTACAAAAGTCTAAAAATCGCAACAAGGTGGTATTGAGAAGAGCAGCGTGCATGTTTGGAAAAGCTGAAAAAGGTCGTCTTAGAATTTCTTCCAAGAACAGCAATAACAAAATCGGACTTATTTAATTTTTGCAAACACGCTATGTAATTTCTTTGTTGTTTATTTACTTATCTTGCTTTTTTCAGAATGGCAAACTTTGAGATGCCTGATTTGGCATTTTCTTCAAAGGAAAGTTACGGGGAAGATAGCGCCCTGGCTGTGTACGTGACGAAGCTCATCGACCCTTCTCTCAGATGGGAGGATATCGCGTGGGTGAAATCGCTTACCAGGCTCCCCGTCGTAGTTAAAGGCATTCTAAGAGGTACGGGACAGGACAGGACAGGAGGCGGCTTCCTTCTGAATGCATCAGATGTCTAGAGAGCAGCAGATCAAAAGTCCCTGGTGTTCTAATTCTTTGGGGTCAATTATGTTTATAGTAGCTTTGGTTTACAATTGTAAAAATGTCAAGGTACAGGTAATCACACATATCCATACGCCATGTCTGTACACCGCTCTGTGCATGATCTATAGGGTCCAGTATACAGTATAGTATAGCAGAGAGGCACTGTGAATGTAACAAGCAACGGGAGGTCAGAAAATCGTACGCTTAAACCTGAAAGGCACATTCTGTGTTTGCTGATATCTTTATTTGAGGCGTCTGCCTATCTGTCTTTCTGGGAGGTTAATATAAAATGACATTGTCATCGAGAATAATGGAGTCACAGACAGGACTTGAGTTACGTGAAATTTGCAATTATGTTTGAAAAAGTACTTCTTCCATCAGAGAATCATTGATGGATGGAATTAGAAAGCAGAGAGGAAAACACACAGCAGTCGTTTGGACCTTCAGTTCTTCAACTTGATTTTACTTTTGGGAAAATAAAACTGAATAGGAACTGACAGGCTACTGGAGCTGTTCTCAGTACAAGCATCTATCTATCTATCTATCTATCTATCTATCTATCTATCTATCTATCTATCTATCTATCTATCTATCTATCTATCTATCTATCTGTCTATCTATCTATCTATTATAGAGTGCCTTTCAAATCTATCTGTCTGTTGTGGTTGAGCAAACTGTTTAATTTCAACAAAAATATTCAGTTTAAGTCAAACAAAAATTAGAGCATTGCAAAAGAAGGGCTTCGAAAGCAAATTGTCACCAGGCTAGGTAGCTGAGAGGTTGTCAGGAAGGAACTCGGGTTCGGTGCAAGACTGAACAACTCCTCCTGTCAGCAGCAGGATTTAGAGCTCAGAGACCAGAAGGGGCGGAGTCATTTGTCCTCACTGGGCGTCATCTCTCTGCTGCAGTAGGAACAAAACAATTAAAGTATCTATCTATCTGTTTTATCCTGCCTACTACACTAAAGTATCTATCTATCTATCTATCTATCTATCTATCTATCTATCTATCTATCTATCTATCTGTTTTATCCTACCTACTACACTAGAGTATCTATCTATCTATCTATCTATCTGTTTTATGCTACCTACTACACTAAAGTATCTATCTGCTTTATCCTGCCTACTACACTAAATTAAAGTATCTATCTATCTATCTATCTATCTATCTATCTATCTATCTATCTATCTATCTATCTATCTATCTATCTATCTATCTGTTTAATCCTGTGTACTACACTAAAGTATCTATCTGTTTTATCCTACCTACTATGTTAAATTAAAGTATCTATCTGTTTTATCCTGCCTACTACACTATAGTATCTATCTATCTATCTGTTTTATCCTGTCTACTACACTAAATTAAAATATCTATTTTATCCTGCCTACTACACTAAATTAAAGTATCTATCTATCTATCTATCTATCTATCTATCTATCTATCTATCTATCTATCTATCTATCTATCTATCTATCTATCTATCTATCTAATCCTGTCTACTATGCTAAATTAAAGTATCTATCTATCTATCTGTTCCTACCTACTACGCTAAATTAAAGTACCTATCTATCTGTTTAATCCTGTCCACTACTCTAAATTCATCTGTCTATTCTCACATATCTCATCATCATTTTAGGGTCCTTGGTGGCTCTAAATTTGCTCAGTTTAGGTGTGTTTGTGAATGTACCCTGTGATTTGCTGGCATCTCTGTAAGGTTAGTTTTTTTTTTCCTTGCAGACAGGTTTTTTTTGGTCTCCCCCTGAAATCATCACAAGAAAGAAAGATTCCGATTGTTTTTTTTTTAATATTTGTCTCTATCATTCTAGCCGATGATGCCATAGAAGCTGTCACATATGGAGTTGATGGAATTCTAGTGTCCAACCATGGAGCTCGACAGCTGGATTGTGTGTCGTCAACAGTAAGTATCACTGGGAGATCTAATGCCTTTCAATCATTATTTAGGTTTATGGACTATTTTTATTCCTTCAGAGCATTGAAGTGCATTACGTGATAAGATTTCCAACACGCTTGTTATTTAAGTTCTTCTCTTCCCTCTGTAACAGGTAACATTTTGGTGTCATACAAGAATTAGCTAAAGTGTTAAAAGGGGAATGACTGTGGCAAAGTTTAGGGCGTTCGTGTGCCATCCGGCCACTCTGTCATAAAATCCAGATACACGGTAGTGTTGCATTGATGGTTGTCCTTTTGGAAGTTTCTCCCATCTTCACACAGGTTCTTGAAGTTTGGTCAGAGTGACCATCCATTTCTTGGTCATCTCTCATATCACGGCCGTTCTTCAAGACTGCTCAGTTTGGCAGGGTGGCCAACTCTACGGAGAGTCATGGTTATTCCAAATGTCATCCATTTAGGAATAATAGAGGCCACCGTACAAATGGAAAGCATTCCTGCTGCAGCCCCAGATCTGTTCCTCAACACAATCCTGTCTTTAAACTCTCACAGCGATTCCTTCGATCTCATGGCTTGGTTTTTGCTCAACTGTGGGACCTTCTATAGACAAGTGTGTGCCTTTCCTAATCAGTCCAAACAATGAAATTGACCACAGGTGGACTCTAAATGTCTCAACAATGATGTGGAAGACACCTGAGATAAAGCAAAGGCTGTGAATACTTATGTCAGTGTGAAATTTCACTTTGTTATTTTAAATAAATCTGCAAAGGGTTCCAAAATTCTGTTTTCACATTGTCATTGTGGGGTTTTGAGTGCTGCTTTGATGAAGGGATAAAATTAATTTAAAGGATGGAACATAAAAAAATGTGAAAAAATGTGAAGCTGTCTGAACCTTCTGAACATGCCGTCTATAAATCTGTGAGCAGATCTTTCTTTACATCTCTTCTGTAATTCTGTATATTAATTAGATTGACGTCCTCCCCGAGATCGTGGAAGCTGTTGGTGGGAGAGTAGAAGTCTACCTGGACGGAGGTGTGCGCAAGGGCACCGATATATTGAAGGCTTTGGCTTTGGGTGCTAAAGCAGTATTTGTGGGACGTCCTGTCCTTTGGGGGCTCGCTTATGAGGTATGAAATCTGCCAGGGCTGTGGTCTACAGGATAAGGATAAAGAGATTTAAAGTTTGTTTTCCTAATGGTTATCTTTCATGTTAAAGGGGGAACAAGGAGTAAGTGAAGTTCTGGAGCTACTCAGAGAAGAATTTACCCTGGCCATGGCACTCTGTGGTATGTACAGTATATTTGCACCCCCTGCTTTTCTTTAAATGAAATTATCAGCAAATCTTCTGGCTGAATATTTGAGTCAACGTGTTCTTGCTTTGTAACCCTGAAAGGGAGTACAGATAACCAATGAATGAAGAAATGCATAAAATAGGGGATACAGAATGATCTAAATGTTTAGAGGCCCGTGGACCCCTAGGGGGTCCATGGATGGGTTTCAAGGGATCCGTGGGGGGTCAGATAAAAATGAACATTTATATTCGCTATGCAGCCTGGCACTGTTGATTTTTCTCACGTGATTTTACTCATGCGTTACAATCTCCTTGCCTTTTATTTTTCTCAAGTATTTATCTCACCTAAGCCTAATGGGTGAGTTACATACTCATGAGAAAAATAACGGTGAGAAAAATAATCGAGTCTTGGAGAATTCTGGTGTGTATTGACACAAGCCTACCCTCGTCTAGTAAAGTGAGCTGTGAGTGCTCTGATTCCCTTTGCTACTACATACCTTTCTGAATCAGGGTATTTCTATCGAAATGAAAAGTCGAAACAGATTGGATGTCAAAGATGATATGCGTGTCACCTTGTCGAAGACCACTCCACAGTTTCATATGCTTGTTCAAGACAAACAAGAACAACCTTCTCACTGAAATAAAGTAGTGTGATAAGGCGCTATATCAGCACCGACCCGACACATACTGACAACAGAGGCACACGTGAAAATATAGGAAAGATTTCTTTTTCTTTAGCTGGGGGCCACATCTACCCAGTGTCCCTCAGCCCTAACAAAGTCCCACAAGCACAACAGCAGAACACAAATACAGTGGAACCTCGGTTTGCGAGCATAATTAGTTCCGGAAATGTGCTCGCAATCCAAAGCACTCGTATATCAAAGTGAATTTCCCCATAAGAAATAATGGAAACTCAGAGGATTCGTTCCACCACCCAAAACTAGTCATATTAAAATGATTAATACAAAATATAAAGTAAAAATACATAAAACAAATTAACCTGCACTTTACCTTTAAAAAGAATCATGGCTGGTGTGAGTGAGTTTTTAAACTCATGTGGGATTCCACCCACCGGGACGACACACGGAAGAGCATCCCAAAGCAATCGCAGTCTCTCAGCTCTGTAGCAGTTTGCCGTATAAGTGCATCCAAAAAGATCGCAGACATGCTATAAGCGCCTGCCGTCAATGGGTGATACAAGGAACATTATAAAGATCCCGCTACAATAAATAACAGCGCTGTTACTGTTTCAAGCTGAATAAAGCTGATGTTGTTAAAGTACTGAGACTCAGCTTCGTGTTTTGGGGTGCAAGATGGGGACTCGCACTTCACAGCACACACGTGCACGCGCACACACTCACACAGTCACAATGCTGTAGTAAACAGTATACGCTCGTACGGATGTTGACTATATGAGTGAGGCACACAGACTCAGACGGAGAATAGGAGACGATTGCCCTCAAGAGAAGAGAGAGTGAGGAAGAGAGAGACGCGAGCGAGCGAGCTAAGGAGAGAGAGAGAGATGCGTGAGCGAGAGAGATAGAGAGATAAGGAGAGAGAGAAGAACCATCAGCTCAGTTGTGATCACATGGCGCTCAGCAGACAAAGTGTATCCATACTACTCGTATTGCAAGACATCGCTCGTTTATCAAGTCAAAATTTATTAAAAAATTTTGCTCGTCTTGCAAGGGGTTAGGATAAGGGGTGGGGCTAGGGTAAAACATAAACAAACAGGAACACACACTTTAACATCAGGGACCTGGGTATCTAATCCGTTTTTAACCTCAGGGCCCTGTTCAAAGGGGTTAGGATAAGGAAAGGGAAAAGGGAAGACAATCGACAATACAAAAAACACTACATTAACATAAGGGGACCCAGATAACAAATCTATTCTCTCCTAAGGCCCCCGTTATGACACATATTAACATAAGGGAGCCAAGATAAAAAAAATATTTTAATCTAAGCTCCCATTATCAATATAAAAATTAATAAAACTACAATTTTAACATTAGGGCCCCAGATAATATAATTATTTCAACTCTAAGGCCCCATTATACAAAAAAAGTCAAGTAAAAATACCAGATTTCCGAGTGATAAATCTATCTTGAGTCCCGGGAATATTCTGACATAATACCTGACTATAAAAAAAATTCAAAATAACACCAATGCAAAAACAAACATAAAATTACGCACCAAAAAATACAAACAATAAACAGCACAACCAATCAGCAGCTTAGTCCAGACCTAATCGTTTATTTTATAAAGCCAATAATCAACCAGTTCACGGGCAGCAGAGGCAGTCAGACGCTCTGGATACTCCGAGTCTCTCCAGATAGGACCCGACGGGGCCAACAATGCTCTCTTCCACTCATAAACCAAGTTACTCGTAAACTGAGGTTCCACTGTAAGCTCTTATTCTTGTCCTCCACTCCTCCCAGCAGCTTTTTTCGTCTCCCTCTCGACTCTGGCTTCTTTTATAGTCCACCCATTTCCAGTTGCACTTCTGGGTGTGGCTGAAGAACCACCCAGATGGGTTGAGGAACCCTTGCAGCACCCCCTGGTGGCCAACCTGGGTCCCGAACGGGGCTGTGGAGAACTCCATCTCCCATGGAGCCCTGCAGAAACTGAGGCACCACTGCCACCCAGCGACCTGGGGGAGGTATTGTGCAACCCATGTCTGTTCCCCCTGGATAATATGCAGAAGGGGACGTACTGGCCGGGCATTGGCCCCGGCTGCTCCGTCACAGTAGATAATGAGAAAGTAGTAGTCGATCTGTTTTAATTGGCACAATGGGATTGTATTTCATAATTATAATGAATGGCCAATACTTTATGCATAAAAAGGAGCGTTTATTTAGACTGATTACTTTAAAGTTTAATAATAAGTTGCGTGTGTCATATATATATGAGACAATCAAATCTCGGTAAATAAAGTACATTATATTCATTGCATGACAAGTTGTGTTTATGTGAATATTTCTGGGGAAGGGGGGTCCATAGCTTTCATCAGATTCTTAAAGGGGTCCATGACTCCAAAAAGGTTAAGAATCACTAGTTTAGACTATAGCAGTACTCACAGGTAGACCCCAAAGTGAAAATCCAGGGAGCCAAAGTATACAAAATACATGGAATTTATCATCAGCCATTAAAGGGAGAACTCAAAGTAAAAAGTAATAAAGACATTATGTCTTTGCGTAATTGTTAAAGCATTAGTGTGTGTTTAAATCAGTGGACCTTGTACCAGAAGTGTTCTCCTTGCAGCTAAAAGGAGAACTCCAAGTCTCCCTGGCCACACAGAGACCATTTCCGAACGCTGCGAGCGGGATATTTCTCGGTGATGCCAGCTAAGCTCTCTCTGTCTGTCAGCCCTCACCTTTTCTACACCGTCTCACCACTACACTCCACCCGGTCTACAGTGCAAATCCCATCCTCGTCGCCAAATAAATTGCAGAGGGATCACACCACAAAATGTCTCAATTTTGAAGTTTTGCATGCTGGAGGACAGTGGCCTGTTCATTTTGTTTTTATATTCTTGTTTTCATTCTGTTTTCCCAGGGTGTCATTCAGTGAATGAAATAGACAAATCCATTGTAAGAAAAAGCGCATCATCTACATCAAGGATTTAAAAGGAGAGGAGAAGTCCTGAAAAGCAGTTTTCTTGCAGATCTTAGCTATTTTGGGTTATAAGGTGTTTATTGAATTGCAATCTGAAGTCTTATAATATAAAGGCGACCATGAGCAACGACATTTATCTAACATAACCTTCTGAAACCCACATAGTCCAGTTCATGGGGAGCAGCGCTGGGCACAAGGTAGGATGGGACATCAGTCCATCTCAAGACTCAATTATGACATCCACTGACTTCACCAGCACGAGTTTTGCAGAAGGGAAACTCACAGTACCAGATAGCATGCCCACACAGACACAAGGAGGACATGCAGATCCCCCAAAAGACAAGGACCATGCATAGGATTCAAGCTGAAGATGGTGGGTCTGTAAGAGAGCAGCGCTAACAAAACTTGCATTTTTATTTTACCTTTGAGAATGTTGTGTTCTAATAAATGTACAATTTGTTACAGCAAATTCTGAGGTACCTGCTTCCTTTTAGTTGGCATACTTGTTAGCAATAACAACTCACAAATCCTGAGATCTCGGTTCAAATCCCTGCCCAGTTACTGCCTGGGACACCCCCATGCAATTTGCTCCCGTATTACAAAGATGCGCAGATAAAGGTGACTGGTGACTCTTAGGGAGATCTGTCCCTGCCTGGCAATGCCAGGATCAACTCATTTCTAATGATATGCTATTGGAGAAGCACAGACAATAAATGAATAAATAATAAATAAATAAATAAATAAATAAAAGGGAAAAACGATTTAATAAAGTTTTTCATTTTAATTTATTCAAAGATTTCTGTCATTTTTTGACAATCATATGTGTGTGTGTGTGTGTGTGGAAAGAGCTGGCCCAAATGGTCTGGAACTTAACTCTAAGCGGTGAAACATCATCTCATTGAAATTGATTAAACAGTATGGAACTGAGGTCCTCAATACCTACAAGGTCTCAAATGTCATGCTCAGCCAAGGGGGTCTTTCTCTACACTTGTTTGTTGGATGTACAATAAAATGCATTGTCGTTTTTCAGTTCCACAGGTGGCATAGAAAATATAATATGATATTCATACAGTATATCACAGGTCTTTGCCCCCTGTGACTCTAGATGGGTTAGTTAGGTGACGGTAGTCTTAATAATGGAAGGATGGACTTGAAAGCTTTTCATATGCATCATATATATTGTAATTGACAGACTGGAAGGAATTAAATCCTGACTGGGATAGAAAGTGGTGATTTACCTGGCCAGGAGGCCATCACAATTGGACAGTGTGATGGCAGAAGCAACTTGACTAGAATGGCCGGTTCTTCCTATTCCAGCCATGGTGCTGGAGCCATAAAGTATGGACCAGGACAGTTTATTCCCCAGCATGGGAACAGTCACCACTTCTCTGGTATGGTTCCAGTTTGGACATTTGTAGGTTATCATGGGACATGTAGTCTGGAACGACAACCCCTGTTGGGGTCCCCAGAGACCGCTGCTGAGAAAAGTTCTCCCAAATTTGGGGAGCTTCTGCTGGACTCAAAAGTGTTTCCTACGGGCTACATCCTGGCACCAGGTCTTGTATAAAAAAATGCACTGTGCTTTATCCAGGTGAGTCAGAGTCAGGAGGCAGAGGACAAAACTCACTTGAGTGAGCGAAAGAAAAAAAAGAAAGGACGTTGCAGAATCGTTGGTTGTGCTACATAAGCTACTGTCCATTTGTTCAAGATACTGTAAATAACAAAGGAGATTTTATTTGAACCTGTAACTGTGTTTGGTTGAGTTGTGTCTGGGATTTGGTGGTGCCATGGTCACATTTTATATATACTGTGAAAGAACAGGGACTTCAGAGAGCCCCAGACCCTGAACACGAGCATACAAAGAGGCCCGGGTTAAAATAAAGGATGGGTTTATTTACCACAGTATCTTCACTGTCACAGAAGTACAACCACAGGTTTTCTCTCTCCACAATATTTTCTTCTCACCACTGCGCTGCCCACCTCCAGTCAATTGTTGCTCCACTACCTCCCAGCTCCGAGGTAGGGAGCATGGACCCGAGAGTAATTACAGTGCCAGGGCTCCTGCCTGATGGAGTACTTCTGGGTCATACCAAAGTTCTCCAGAGACAGTCCTTCATTGTCTTCTTTCATAGCAAGGGAAGATGTTAAATTCAAATAGGGTGCCTTTATGTTTCCTCAGGGCCTCCTGTCCAGGTAAGGGTTCTTCCTATTCATGCTCATATATATATATATATATATATATATATATATATATATATATATATATATATATATATATATATATATATATATATATATCAAACTAACAAGGTGGGGTTAGCCGGGTTTTATTTATTATCAGTTTCTTCTACTTAAGTGTGCATACGCTGGGTTCATGTCTAAATGTCTGTTAATGGCGTTTTTATTCGATAGCCAAGATTCAACCAGCTCTACGGCACTTTTAGTACTGGCCTTAAATCTTACTTGTACATTGTCCCAGTTAAATGTATGTCCTGAGTCCTTCCTTTTAATGGCGTTTTGGTGCTCCTGTATACGTGTTGTGATTCTTTTTTAATCTTGGCTATCAAATGAAAATGCCATTAACAGACATTTGGACATGAATATATATATATACATTACAATATGCAAGCTTTCAAGGCAACTGAGGCCCCTTCTTCATGTGTCATTTTGTTCAAGTTCTCACCAAATCCATAATGGCTAACACAGTACAACACCCTAAAACTACCTATATATATATATATATATATATATATATATATATATATATATATATATATATATATATATATATATATATATATAGTTTACTGTCAAATAAAAAAGAGTATGCAACACGTATTTCACCCAACGGATGCTATGATATATATATATATATATATATATATATATATATATATATATATATATATATATATATATACATATACATACAGTGACCAAGTGAACAGAACAGAGGATACCAGAAGGAATGTTGGTGCACCAGCTGGGCAACCCCATTTACTCAGCACAAACATAAAAACAAAAATGGTGCCCTTGGCATGTAAATATCGCCAGCTCCTAGCAGCCTAACTACTTCACATAAAGGTCCCTTTGGCGGAAGCTCAGTCCTCGTTGAGGGTTGGGTCTGAAAGAACACCACCTTCTGGACCCGTTTGTTTGGCCGGTAGGACAGAAGGGGTGGAGCCATCTCAGAGGGCTGTGGTCAGGGCTGGGCATCCTTATTTGGGCGTCTTCTAGGAACTGCGGTGGGAAGAGAAGTTACAGTTAACAGCAGTGCTCTCCCTCTCATCCCGGAGTGACATCGCTTACCTCATCAATGCCAGGAAGGTGGTCCCCAGGTGCCCATGTGTGACAATATACATCCAATTCATTCATTATCCAACACGCCATAGCCTTACTACAGGGTTACGGGGGTCTTCTGGAGCCAATCCCAGCCAACACAGGGTGCAAAGCAGGAAACAAACCCCGGGCAGAGTGCCAGCCCACCGCAGACAATATCCATACAATATAATTTATTACTTTACAATATATGCAGACAAGAAAAATCCAAAACAGTAACTTGTCCCACCAGTTTATTTTATGAAATAGTCAGCTCCTTTGGCCTTTTTAAAAGCAGTAATATTCTGGAGACAACGACTGAGTGAGAGGTAATCACAAACGTCAGCAGCAGACAAAAAGTTCCACTTTCATCCAAGAGATTGCTGATAAATGTACAACGTTAGACTTAAAACAAAGAATGGACATTCTGCCCAGTGGTTTTAGATTTTAAAATGTTAGGGGTAACATCTTGCACCCCATTGCCTAATAAATAAAATCACTTGCCTAATTCTTCACGTCGAGAGGCTTTTTCTTTGGATCCATGTGGGAACGTTTTTCCACTTGGCATTCCATACGATCTCTGAGCGACGTTTGAAAACGGGCTTTGGGTTGTAAGATCAACAAACGGCACACATTACATTACATCCTCCTTTCCCGAAATGATTAGGAAATATTTTCTTTGACATGTGAATGAGCAAACTCAGAGGGGAAGGGTCAGCCTGCTACAAGCTCAGTTGGCACTGACTGCTGTGCTCATTCGCTGGTGGCAAAGGGCAAAATATCAATCAAAAGTACAAATGGTGGGACGCACAGAATCGGCTATACTATATATAGCTGTGTAGACGATCACTGCGGGGCAGCAGCACATCTCTGTCGGCATAAATTATGAAAGAAAAAAACAAAATAGGTCCAGCTGAATTCTTGGTAAAAGTTAATGGAAAACGAATCGAGCAAAAATAGCAAAAAATAACATTTTAGTTCACGGCATTTGATGTTTTTTTCTAATAGTATTTATCTATTCTGAAAAGTTTTTTTGTCATGTGTGTTCTGTTTAAAATGCAATGCTGTAGCTAGTAATCCGGAAGCCTTTTTACAGATTAGAATAAATCCTTAAAGTCTGTTCCTGTTTTAGAGCTGCAGTTCAAAACTGACCATTGTGAATGTCTTCTCATACTTGGAATGGTAACGGGATAAATGCAAACAAAAACAGAAACATCCATTATGCCTACTGGGAGTTCGATTTATTAGGTGATTGTACAGGTAAGATGGTACATCCTGCTTCGGCTCTTTAGCCTGGCGCACCTCCACCACTGCCGTTAGGTCAGCTGCAGGGTCATCAGCTGGAATCTGCCATTCACGGATGGTTCGTTCCCTAAACCAGTACACCAACTGGTTTGGTCAGTGGCATTCTGGGGACATCTCCCTGCAACCCCCTGCAGCTGTGCCTTCACTGGGGTGTTGATCCCCAACCAATGTCCTTCCTCCGCAACTCCCTTTCTCCACTTCCTCTTCCAGTGCCTTTATGGCTTTCCTCAAGCTCGAGCCCAACATTCCCACACTATGTAACAATTGGACTGTCGCTTTGCCAACAAAGGCCTGGCGACCAACCTCCACAGGATAAACTTAGGCTTTCCAGCCAGCCTCTTGCCACTCTGCTGCCAGCTCGATATACCTCAAGTAATTCCTTTCATGGGCTGCTAGCATACCTCCTCCAATGGGATGGTTAGTTTGATGAGCAGGACCCTCTTCTCTACCGCATTCCACATGACAGTGTCTGGACGGATATCAACAGTACAGAGTAACGGGGACTGTGAAGAGAGACGCAGAAGAGAGTGCAGGCAGGGTGGAGTGGGTGGAGAAGATTGTTAGGAGTGATTTGTGACAGATGGGTATCAGCAAGAGGGACAGGGAAGGTCTTCAGGATGGTAGTGAGACCAGCTATGTTATATGGGCTGGAGACGGTGGCACAGGAGACAGAGCTGGAGGTGGCAGAGTTAAAGATGTTAAGATTTGCATTGGGTGTGACGAGGATGTACAGGATTAGAAATGAGGACATTAGAGGGTCAGCTCAGGTAGAATGGGTGGGAGACAAAGTTAGAGAGGTGAGATGACGTTGGTTTGGACATGTGCAGAGGAGAGATGAGGGATATAATGAGAGAAGGATGCTAAAGATAGAGCTGCCAGGCAAGACAAGAAGAGGAAGGACTAAGAGGAGGTTTATGGATGTGTTGAGAGAGGACATGAGTATGACAGAGAAAGATGACGAGGACAGGAAGAAATGGAAGAAGATGATCCGCTGTGGCGACCCCTAATGTCCGAAAAAAGAAGAAGAATCTATACTAATAAAAGGCAAAGCCCTCACTGACTCACTCACTCACTCACTGACTCATCACTAATTCTCCAACTTCCCATGTAGGTAGAAAGCTGAAATTTGGCAGGCTCATTCCTTACAGCTTACTTACAAAAGTTAAGCAGGTTTCATTTCGAAATTCTACGCGTAACGGTCATAACGGTCAACAACGTCCGCCATGTTGAACTTTCTTATTCATGGCCCCATCTTCACGAAATTTGGTAGGCGGCTTCCCTGCGCTAACTGAAACCGATGTACATACTTATTTTGGTGGTATGATGCCACTGTCAGCCGCCATATTGAACTTTCCAACGTCACTAATTCTCCAACTTCCTGTGTAGGTAGAAGGCTGAAATTTGGTACTTATTTCGGTGGTATGATGCCACTGTCGGCCACCATATTGAACTTTTCAACAGTCTTTGTTACTTATAGGCCCATCTTCAAGAAATTTGGTACGCGGGTTCTCAACGCTAACTGAATCCTACTTACGTACATATATACATCCACAGCCTGCAGCTCAGTCACCGTGTGAGGCGGCATTGGGTCCCACATCTCAACGCCTCCCACGTTGTTGGCTGCCTGCCTACATAAGGCCACCCTTCGCTCCAGTCTCCACACTCCCTTCCTTGCTTCGCCACGGGATTCACGTCTCCCTACTGATAACTACAGCCTTTTTGTTTAATCCACAGCTTCTCCGCTGTTTTATTGTTCATTTATTACGATTACAGTTATTGTGTAGGTATTTTAGACTTACTTTACATTGTTCAGGTACCCATTCCCTTTATCATTCCAACCGTACCCCCATTAACATGTCTATCGAGGTGATCACCATCGATAAAAGAACTGTCACTTACCGAGTGGTTTCCATGCCCAGAGATGGCGCCTGCCTTTTCCATTCTCTGCGTTACATATTGCACGGCCATATCAGGCTCACTCTTGATATCCATTGTGTCTTACGTATTGAATGACTGGACAGGTTCAAGGTGTGGACTGATGACGTACAGGAGATAATTAGACTACACAGGAGCACTAGAAGAGTGAAATGCTTAAGCCCTTCACCTATGGTTCTGCTTGTGAGTTGATGGCTGCCGCTGAATTGTTCGGTTGTCACTTTCAAGTGTACCGAAATGGCCAAATATTTTACACCTTCGGACAACCGCCAATGCCTCTTAAACATCTTAGATTCACAGGTGACGATTTGAGTAGTGGACACTTTGATGTTTATGAATGTTTAAACTCTCAAAAGCTGGATGTGATTTTATCGATGAAACTGGTTGTGTGCTTACAACGCTTGACAGATGCTGAATGAGACTTCAACAAAACAAGTCCTACAAATACTGTCGTAATTGAAACAAACCATGAAACTCAAACCGATTATGACAGCAGCAATCCAAGCTGTGAGATTTGAGACAAGATTACTGTTCACATGGCCGACTCTACGTTACATGCTCAGAGTAAGCTCAGCGTACAGTTTGGTCTTATTACAACCGGAGGGCCGAACTCACAATGTGGTATACAAAGAGATACTTAACAAATAATTATTGGTATATTTTCTTTCAGTTTAAAAAGGTTTAATTTTTTTCTTAATAAAAATTTTAAGGCAGTACTTCGCCGCTGCAAAGCGCGGATATTTTGCTAGCTCTACAATATATAGTTACAATTGTCACTCTTTCTCCTTCCTGTTCTTTCACTTTGCCTGAGGTTATAGGGGTAAAGAAGGGAAGAGGGGAGAGGAAGTGCTGAACTGAAGTGGTGAATCTGACCACAGAGTCGGAAGTTTATGGAATTTGAGACATTTTGATTAAGTCTACACAATAAAGAATGTTATAAGGGAGAATAGGATCACTGTAGGATCCTATAAGACAAAATCAGTGATCATGCTAGAACTGACTGTCCCCTGGGAAGACTGAATGGAGGAGGCAAACGAAAGAAAGATGGCAAAATATGACGATCTGGTCAATAAATTCAGAAGGAAACACTCAGTATAGGCCAATCGAGGTGGGCTGCAGAGGCTTTGTTAGCCAATCCTTATATTGGACCCTCACCTAATGAAGAAGACCACCAAGAGTGTCACAGAGGTGGCAGGAAAGGTTACCAGATGGCTTTGGATCAGGAGGAGTGATCCATGGCACACAAAGCTTCTTGGACAGCCTTGGCTGACCACCCTGGTGCGGGTGTATGATGGGTAAAGACCCAAAACAACTAATGACCCCACGTCAAGGGCTGTATCTTAGAAATGCAGTCTATAAAATCCACCCTTGAACGGTGCCACATTTGAACTTGTCATCAGTATGGTAAGATAATTACCTGCTGACAAATTACTTTTAAATACATTATAGCAATGTAAAATTTTCCTTTCCACAATATATATTTTTTAATTATTATTTTACACTTGACAGCCTAAAAGCAGACATATTTTAATAACCTGGGAAAATTTAAAAAAAAAATGAAAAAGAATTGAAATTGAAGGAGGCTGAACCTGGTTACCTTTACCCGAACACTTAACTTTCCATTCTAGTGGCACGTCGGTCTCAGCTGTACGGTGTACTCTTGTGTTAATTATTTCAGGACGTTCTTATAGTGCCTTTCTTGGATTCTAAGATTACACGATGCACGTTGACTCTTAAATGAAACAAAAGCTCAGTCAAACATTCATTCAATGGCAGCAGCAGCATGTCAACACAGTTTAAGTGACACATGCAACTGTCAGGGAGTCTGCGGCAGCAGAAGTTTGTCATAATATAAAGTTTTGGGATCATTATTATTACTATTATTATTTCAATTACAGTCCCCCTTAGTTTCTAGAATTGAGATCCTGTATGAAAAAAAGAAAAACTTTATATTTTGATGAAAAACATGTCACGTCTGCTATGTTACATGAAGCCATTCCATCAAGATTTTCGCTTTTCCTTTACAATCTGTTTTGTTCATTCAGTCATTCAGCTCCGATTAGTCTGCTTCCCATCACGAGTCTGGCTCATGCAGAACTGCAGCCACACAACCGATCATTTAGCTAATTGTGAGACTTCAACATTTGGCAGTCTGGAGAATGTAATGTTTGTAAGGGGAAAAAAAAATAATGAAAAAGCAAAGCATATATTGAATTTGAGTTCTAAAGTGGAGTGCGTGGAAGCCACTAAGCTGGATCACTGATTGAGGTCGGTTCACTTTGTTTTCCGCGCATGACATATTTAATAACACTGTGTCATGGAGAGAACACTGTGGTGGCAGTACGGAACGCGCTCGTTAATTATGTGGATTTTCTGTTTCTTGTTAAAAAGGGAGGTTTTCTAAGGTTCACCAGAAATCATGAAAGAAATCGGTCTGTTTGTATTTTCGAGAACAGCACAAGCCGCTGTAAATAAGGAGAAACAAATTAGAAAATGAACGCGTGGCGTAACGTTCAGGCGTATTCAGAGACTTGGTTAAGCTCACCCCAGCGCTGGAGCATTTTCAGTTGCTTTAATTTCTTCATGAAAGAGTCACTCATCACATTTTAGCTTATTAAAGGGACACTCCATTCGAAAATGTTTTGGTTACTGAATGTGTTACTGTCTGCATGTGTTTTGTATGAAGCCCGGGACAGGATGCTGGTCAAAGAAAAGAAAAACAAAATGTGGCAAAAATGTACAATCCGTGCAGAACTTTTAATCAAAACGTTCCCTTGGTTTAGTTATTTGTGCACACATTTTAATTAAAATGTTTACTCAATTTACGTAACTCACATGCACATTTCAATTAAAACGATCCTTCGATTTATTTACTCGTGCAAACATTTTAATTTACTGTTTCCCTTGACTTATGTAGTTGTTTTGCACGCTTTGATTAAAGTGTTCCCTGGATTTACATAATCCAAGTGTACGTTTTAATTAAAATCATCTCTTGACTTAATTATTTGTGCATACATTTTATTTAAAACATTCCCATGGTTCAGTTATTCGTGAAAACTCTTTAATGAAAATGTTCCATCGATTTACATAATTCACGCGCACACTAATTCAAACGATCCCTCAATTGATTTACTCGTGCAAACATTTTAATTTACTGTTTCCCTTGACTTATGTAGTTGTTGTGCACGTTTTGATTAAAATGTTCCCTAGATTTACATAATCCACGTTTAAAATCATCTCTTGATTTATTTGTGGATTTGTTTTATTTAAAACATTCCCATTGTTCAGTTAATTCGTGCAAGCATTTTAATTAAAATGTTCTCTCGATTTACGTAATTCGTGCGCACATTTTAATTAAACCGATCCCTCAATTTAGTTAATCGTGCACATATTTTAACTAACATTTTCCTTTGATGTAATTTTTGTGCATGTTTAAAAAAATGTTTTTTCAGGTTTTAACCATTTTAATTATAACGTTCCCTTGACTTTGTTACTCATGCATACATTTAAATTAAAACATTCCCTAGATTTGTGTAATTTATGCGCACGATTTAATTAAAATGAAACTACAATTAAGTTACTTGTGCAAAAATTTTAACGTAAATGTTTCTCCCGATTTACATAATTATTGTGCGAGTTTTAATTAAAATGACCCTTAGATTTATATAATTCAAGCTTGCATTTTAATTAAAGTGATCTCTTGACTTACATATACGTACATTTTGTTTAAAACATTCACATTGTTCAGTTAATACGTGCAAGCTTATTAACTAAAATGTTCCCTCGATTTACGTAATTCATAAGCACACTTTAATTAAAACAATCCCTCAATTTAGTTAATTGTGCACATATTTTAACTAACATTTTCCCTCAATTTATGTAAATCTTGCGCATGTTATAAAAAAAAGTTTTCCTGGGTTTTAACCATTTTAATTAAAATGTTCCCTCGACTTTGTTACTCGTGCATACATTTAAATGAAAACATTCCCTAGATTTATATCATTTATAAGCACAATTTAATTTAAACGAACCTTCAATTTAGTTACATGTGCAAACATTTTAATTGAAATGTTTCCCGATTTACATAATTATTGTGCGAGTTTTAATTAAAATGTCCCCTAGATTTACATAATTCAAGCGTACGTTTTAATTAAAATGATCTCTTGACTTACTGCAATTACGTGTGCGTACGTTTTATTTAAAACATTCCCGTGGTTCAGTTATTCGTGCAAACCTTTTAATAAAAACGTTCCCTCGATTTACGTAATTTGCACACTTTAATTAAAATGATCCCTCGATTTAGTTAATCATCGACATATTTTAACTAATTCATTGTTGTGCATGTTATTGAAAAAATGTTTACTTGGGTTTTAACCATTTTAATTAAAATGTTCCCTCATGCACACATTTACTTGAAAATATTCCCTAGATTTATATCATTCAAGTGCTCAATTTAATTAAAATGAACCTTCAGTTTAGTTACTCGTGCAAACATATTAAATTAAACTTTTCCCTTGATTTATGTCATTTTTGCGCATGTTTAAACCGAAACGTTCCCTAGATTTATATAAGTCATGAGTGGATTTTAGTTAAAAAGATCCATTAAATGAGTTATTCATGCCCAGTTTTTAATTAAAACGTTCCCTTGATTTATATAATTCATGTGCACAATTTTATGAAAATGTTCTCACCAATTAGATGTGAATATTTTAATTAAAACAAACTCTCAATTTAGTTAATCATGTACACGTTTTTATTAAAATGTTCCCTAGATTTGTGCAAATCTTGTGCATATTTTTAAAAAAAAAATTTCCTTAGTTTAGTTATTCGTGCAACAGCTTTAATTTAAACATTCCCTCGATTTAGTTACTCGTGCGCACATTTTAATTAAAACGCTCTCTAGAATTATATAAGTCATGTTGTAATAATGAGAAAGAAACATAGATAAAGTGTTGGGACGCAGTGGTGCTCCCCGTATAGCTGTCAGCCCATTGAATTAAATATAAAATGAGTCATAAAGACGTCAGATGTGGCGGTTTAAACTTGGGAGGACAGGAAGAGGCAGGACCAGCTGGTCGGGAACTGGAAGTGACATCACTGGGGCTTCCACTGTCGATCACTGCGTCTGCAGAGGGAGGAAGAGAAGAGGCATTAGTTGACAGCGTCAGTCCCTGGTTAGGAGTGTACAATAATCCCTCGCTACTTCGCGGTTCACTTTTTGCGGATTCACGACTTTGCGGGTTTTTAAATATAGTAGTAGTATTTCCCAGTCTAAGAACAACAAAACAAGTTCGGTGACTAAGTGCGTTGTAACACGGGTTGTGATTGGTACATGGGAGGGAGACGACAAATCACAGCTTCCCACTTTCTAATCGGGCCCGTGATTGGTGCTTTGACTGATGCCCAGATCCCACAGCACCTCCCTTGTCTCTCCGTCGCGGCCATTTCGCTTCAAGCTTTCTCGCCGAGCGGTTTACTTTACACTGTAACTTACTGTGTGTGATTTTTTTGTGGTTTTTTTGTGTTGAACTTCGCTTCAATTTTCACCCCCTGCAATGGCTCCCAAACGTGCTCCTTCTTCCAAGGCTGGTGCTGAGCCTAAACGCCAACAAAGAATGATGACGATCGCTGAGAAGGTGAAACTTCTGGGTATGTTGAAGGAAGGGTCGAACGTTCGCGGCTGTGGCGATCGGTCCGATTTTGCAACAAGGTCGACGACGTCATGACCGCCTACAATCTGCTCTTCGACCGGAAAAAGAAGCAGCGGCAGCAACTGCCGATCACAATGGTTTTGCAGCCTCGCAAAAAAGAGCCCGTTCCTACTACTACTATGGATACACCTTCAGAAACCGTGGAAGAGGTGCCCCAGGAAATGCTAGGTAGGTCCCTGTTATTAATAGAATAAAGGGTGGGTTGTAAACAGTACAGGGAGGGTTTAAAAAGGTCCAAATACACGTTAAATAATTAAATAAATATGGAGTCCCTACTTCGCGGAAATTCAGTTATTGCGGCTGGCCTTGGAACCTATCTCCCGCGATAAACGAGGGATTACTGTAATTACATTTATGGGAGCCTTCAGCTTGTCCTGTAAGCGCATGCTTAATTTTTGTAATTAATATCCACGTTTTGATCAAAACATTTCCTCAGTTTATTTTTTCGTTTACACGTTTTAATTACAATGTTCGCCTTGGCTCATGTAATTCACATGTTCAAATGTTTGGAGTAGGTGATGCTACAGGTGATGCTTGAGGACCTGGTCCGTGTTCATTGGCTTTCGTATCGAAGTGTGTGGTGTTTAAAAGGCAGTCATCTGCTCGTTAGTACAATACAATACAATACAATTTATTTTTGTATAGCCCAGAATCACATAAGAAGTGCCGCAGTGGGTAAGTGGACTTATATCAGTTAAGTCATCCATCCCGCTATATCCTAACTACAGGGCCATGGGGTCTGCTGGAGCCAATCCCAGCCAACACAGGGCACAAGGCAGGAAACAAACCCCGTTCAGGGACAATTTAGAATCGCCAATGCACCTAACCTGCATGTCTTTGGACTGTGGGAGGAAACCCACACAGACACCGGGAGAACATGCAAACTCCACACAAAGAGGACCCGGGAAGTGAACCCGGGTCTCCGAACTGCGAGGCAGCATTGCTACCCACTGCGCCACCGTGCTGCCCCAGTTAAGTCAAAGCAAATCAAATTATATTTGTCACATGCTATTACACATAGTACAATATGTTGTGAAATGCTCGGTTGCAGGACTTACATAGACTGTGCATTAAAAAATAAAAATATGAAAGGATAATGAATGTCACTCATGTACGAATAGGAGACATTGTTAGGGCTCCGGACAGGTAAGCAATTTCACCACCGGTCCAAAAGGTGGCGCTGTTGCTGGTGTGGTATCTTTTCTTTCCACAGTTCCGAGGGACTTTGGTTGGTGGTTGAGTGACCTCACTTCCTGTCTCTGTAAGTAAGTTCCGCCCCTTCTGGGAACCAGTGAAATGAAACCAACCTGTGATCTTTTTGCAGTTTCCAGCTACTGGCATTAAATGAGGACAGTTCTTTCGACACACAAAGCTTATTTTGTGACACATGGCTTACAAATTTCAAAGAAATCATTAAGTTTAATTAATTCAATGATATGCATTACAGCAGGGGGATATTTTCTGTACGTATCTTAAATCATCTGAGATCAGATGTCTCATCTTGGATGAGTTAATGCCGGTGAAGCTCATCCGGGATAAGTCGGTTTTTCAAGTACAGCTGTGTAGTAGATTAGTCTAGTCTGATCTGAGATGATTGCGTGCGCCCGCGCTGACTGAAAAGCCCATATAAATATTGAGTCTAGAAAACATGATCAGCAAGTCTTTGATAGGCTGCAATAAAATGAAAGAATGGGCGCATTTTTTCACACAAGCCGAGCAGGACCTTTTACTCGAAAGATATGAAGAATTTCAAGATTTAATACGCACAAGGGATAACAGTGCAAAAGCAGCCCAAACCAGAAAAGACGGCTGGCAAAAAGTAGCCGACAAATTAAACGCGTAAGTAGCGTGTATTGTACTTACTATTATTATTTAATATGTCACAATTCCAGATCAAACGTGAGCACAAGGAGAACATGGGAACAGGTTAAAGTGAAGTACAAGAATATACTTCAAACTGGTAAATATTGGTATATAACTATTTAAAGAATTGTTGACATAAAGAATCATATATAATATAAAAACATTCATTTTAAAGCTAATAAGAAGAAAGCAGACAAGCAAAAAGCAGGTGGAGGTCCACGCAGTCCAGACCAAACCCCTGCAGAAGAGTTGGCTCTCCAGCAAAATGCCCATCGCCCAGTTTCTGAGGGCATTCCAGGGGTAAGCTACTCCTCAGAACCAGTGGCAGGATGCAGTGGTCACTTCATTTCAGGTTAAAGATGGTCAATGCATATATTTGTCCTCAATGTGTGCCATAGGTATGTTCCATATAGTCCTCTTTTTTTTATTGGGTCAGTTGCAGGGAATGTCATATCCCCAGAAGCTGTGACTGACCAACGAGACATTGACGGAGGTCAAATATATCTGATGAAGACACTGTGTCTGACTATTCATCAGGAGGAGAGGTACACTTTCCAAATAATGTTTGGTCAAATTCCACTCTGATCAGTCCCATGTGCCCCGATCACATTTGGAAATCCTGGGTATGGAGAATGTTAGGCTGATTCTGAGATTCTTTACGGAGCTGTGGGTGTTTTTGCCTGCGTATTACCTACCTGCAATGGCATCAAACGCCTCTTTTATTGTCTGCACATGCAGGTGTCCAGTAAACACTATGAAAAACCGAAGGAAATATTTCAGAGCCAAACAGACTTTATGAATTGCCTGGCAAACTGCACTTTTAGATAGATTTTCCGCATCGCCTACAGTATATAAAAAAAATGCCACTTGCAAAAAACCTCAAAGCAATGCCTGCTGTCTGTGTGGTTGTGAGAGCCCGACTTCGCCTAGTTTGACTTCAGATATAAGGTGCTGATAAATCTTTGAGGTACAATATTCCCCCTCGGCTAAAGCGCTATCTTTCGAAAAGAATTTCCTCCGGGAGCAATAAAGGATCTTGCCGATCACGCAAAACCCTCTCTGTATGAAATTTGCACACCGATATCAATTGGTCACTCATTCATGAACGGCGAAGCCATGACTGAATGAATTCCATGCACGGACACTGATTAAGTGTGTGAGCTAATCCTTGTTTACACAGAACAGACCTGCTCCGAGCAGGTTTGAGGATTTGGATCTGCTGCTACGGCAAACACATCCAGCAAGAGTTTTGAAAAGCCGACAGATCCAGGATCATGTCAAATCATCAACAATTACATGCGGCTAAACGAGTAATCCACGTACGAAAAATACCCCGCTGAACTGCAAAACATGTGACGAACAAGCAAGAAGTAAATAATAGCAACTTAAATAACTCAATATTAGAAAATGGACAGTAGTTCATTCCCTCTCTCAAGATGCAGATAGATGGTGGGCAGAAGTTTCTTCTCAGTTTCTCTGAAGTGGACTTCAGGCAACTATAGGGTTTATGTGTCTGCAGCACAGAGAAGAGGCCATTGTTGGGATGGCCGGTGTCACTGATAGTTTCCTTTGCTCTGGTGCAACATCACTTGGTGTAGAAGTCCTAGAAATTAGGACGGGCGCACCCAGTGTTGTGTTCATCTGAGCCCACCACTCTCTGCAGAGAGTTATGGTCCTGCTGCTGCTGCTGTTGTTTCCAAACCAGACGGTAATACATTCTGTCAGTATACCTTCAATGGTGGATGTGTAGAAGTTCTTTAGTAGTTGGAAAGGTAGCCTGAAACACCTGAAGCTCCTCAGTTGGTAAATACATTGTAGTGCCATCTTTACCAAGGTGTTAATATGCTAAGAGCAGGTCAGACCCTCTGTGATATGGACATGGAGGTATCTGAAACTGTCCACCCTTGTGTTATAGCGAGTCCGCAGCTACGAACGAATGGCCAGTTTTTTTTATAAATAATCCATTTGGCCGTGCCAGTCTCCGTAGGCACGATCACGCAACCGTAAGGAGTTGGTGAGGTAAATGGGGTGAGATGCGCCTGCTCGTGAAGGTGTCATTGTTCTCAGTTGCTCCATTGGCTTCTTGCGGTGCATGATTGAGACGCTGCGCCCTCGAAGCCGTATAAGTTCGGGCCGGCACAGGAACAGGAGAAAGGAAAGAAACGAAGGAGAGAGAAAGGCTTACAACCAGCTAGAGAAAGAGAGAAGGCAGTGTGGTCAGGGGTCCCGCTACGGAGCAAGGGATTGGCACTCTAGCGACGAATCGTCCACAATGATTGTGCTGAGGAGTGGGTGCGATCGAGGGGGCATTCTCTCCAGGGACTGTGTGGGCATGAAGGATGACGAGAGGACAGCCGACCCCGAGCAGTCTGGGAGACGCCGACGGAGGCAGCCAAGATGGAGGTCAGGATTGAGACGACCGCGGCTGCTGAAGTCTTTCCAGCTGAACGAGCAATGAGTGAGCTGGAAGAGTTGGGCTCGGCTTGTATGAGCCAATGACTGTTGCTGGTTTTTATTCTCATTTTTGCCTGCTTTGAAACATTTGGATTTTTCACTGTTTTTATGGATTATTTATTTATTTTTCATATTGTTTTCATTTCTTTATGTTTTGTTTAACTCTTTCAGGGCGGATGTCGACTTTTGTCGTTTTCAAAACCCGCCATTATGTTTTAGTCTGATTCTCTTTGCTAGAAGGAAAGTTAGCTGCATTGGTTTGATCGAGATTCCCATGCGCTTGCGAGAGAAGAGAAGAGCAAACAGTGACAAAAATGGCATCAACATGTGGTGAGAGATCGGAGTAAATGCACAAAGCAAACAATGTTTTGTGTATTATTGCTGAATTGGATTGTGATTTGTCGGACTCCGATTCTCATGCAAGTGATCTGGAGATTGAGATCAAAAATGCGAGTTACCTACCAGTATCAGCTGATTGATCTCCTGCTAATCGTGGTGCCGAACACGTTTGTGTAGATGAAGACGCCACTTATAATGACACGAGGTACAAACCCGATTGCCCTCAAAGAGTTAGTAAAAGCACTTTTGCTCTTTGTGCCACCCCATTGCTTAGCGTGATTTGTCCCCCCATCTGTCAGCCCATTCGGTTACATCATCGACGGTGTAGGGTTCAAGATGCTCCCAGAACTAGAAGAGGGAGCATTAGGCCAGACCCCTACCGTCACCACCCTCTCTACCTGAGTTACTGTTTTCTCTCAATGGCCACAATCACCTCCTTAGTCTTGCTGACATTCGGGAGTAGACCACCGTCATGCCACCAGTGTAACAGACTCTCCAGTTCATCATTGTCGTTAGAGATCAGGCCCACCAAACTCAACAATGATGTTAGAGTCACATGCAGCGTATATGTGTGGAGGACACACAGCAGAGGGCTCAGCACACATCCCTGTGGAGCCCCTGTCTTGAGTATGAGGGATGACAAAGTGTGGCCACCCAATCAAACCGCCTGGGATCTGCCTGTCGAGCTGCACAGCAAGGTGTTCAGACACATCTTTGTGATGGGGTGTATTGCATTAAATGCAGAACTGTACTCTCAATATAACATTCACACAAAATTCCTTCTCTTGTTGTCTAAGTGGGCCACTACTGAGAAGGTGACGGCATCCTCTTTGAATCTGTTGGAGTGATAAACTGCAAACTGTAATGGATCTTGGAGCGAATGAACAATCCATTCAGTTTCTAAGAATGCTGGAGCAAACAATGCCCCAATGACTGGGTGCAGAATTGAAATCTGCAATCAGTTCATCTTCTTCTTCTCTCCTTTCAGCTGCTCCCATTAGGTGTCGCCGCAGCGGATCATCTTCTTCTATATCTTCCTTCCTGAAAGAGCAGTGGCTTTCTCCTTGCAACCCTGCCATGCACACCATTGTTGTTCAGTGTTCTCCTGATGGTGGACTCATGAACGTGAAAATTAGCCAATGTGAGAGAGGCCTTGAGTTGCTTAGAAGTTACCCTGGGGTCCTTTGTGACCTCGCCGACTATTACATGTGTGCCTTGCTCTTGGAGTGATCTTTGTTGGTCGACCACTCTTGGGGAGGGTAACAATGGTCTTGAATTTCCTCCATTTGTACACAATCTGTCTGACTGTGGATTGGTGGAGTCCAAACTCTTCAGAGATGGTTTGGTAACCTTTTCCAGCCTGATGAGCATCAACAACTCTTTTTGTGAGGTCCTCAGAAATCTCCTTTGTTCGTGCCATGATACACTTCCACAAACGTGTTGTTAAGAGCAGACTTTGATAGATCGCTGGTCTTTAAATAACACAGGGTGCCCACTCACACCTGATTGGCATCCCATTGATTGAAAACTCCGGACTCAAATTTCACCTTCAAACTAACTGCTCATCCGCGAGGTTCACATACTTTTGCCACTCACAAATATGTGATATTCGATCCTTGTCCTCATTAAATAAATGACTAAGTATAATATTTTTGTCTCATTTGTTCAGCTGGTTTCTCTTTATCTACTTTTAGGACTTGAGTGAAAATCTGATGATGTTTTAGGTCGTATTTATGCAGAAATATAGAAAATTCTAAAGGGTTCACAAACTTTCAAGCACAACTGCAACACTCCAGCTCTATCTCCTGTGCCACCGTCTCCAACCCATATAACATATCACCTGCTTGTCCTCTCTCACCACATCCATAAACCTCCTTAGTCCTTCCTCTTCTCCTCTTGCTGGCATTTCTATCCTTAGCGCCCTTCTCCCAATATATACCTCATCTCTCCTCTGCACATGTTCAAACCAACACCATCTCGCCTCTCTGACTTTGTCTCCCAACCGTCCAACCTAAGCTGACCCTCTAATGTCCTCATTTCTAATCCTGTCCAACCTCGTCACACCCAATGCAAATCTTAGCATCTTTAACTCTGCCAGCTCTGTCTCCTGTGCCACCGTCTCCAGCCCATATAACATAGCTGGTATCACTACCGTCCTGTAGACCTTCTTTTTCACTCTTGCGGATACCCGTCTGTCACAAATCACTGCTGAAAACACCCACCTGTGCAGACTACCGCTGAAAATGCCAGCTCAGCATTGCAGCGTGGGTAGGTAAAAATTAAGATTTTTGGAAAACGCACATCTAATCGTGCTCTGATTTGTTTCTTCTTCTGATGTAGTCCTTTCCTGATTACAGTGTCTCATTCTCCATGGGAGAAAACCATATTCCACCATAGCGGACACAGAGGAATTGCTTTCCATGGTGCTTGTTGTGTTGCTTATTTTTGTGCATCTATATCAGAGAATAATATCTATCTTCTTCTTCTTCTTTCATCCTCTTCCATTAGGGGTCGCCACAGCGGATCATCTTCTTAAATATCTAACTGTCCTCTGTATCTTGTTCTGTCACCCCTATCACCTGCTTGTCCTCTCTCACCACATCCATAAACCTCCTTAGTCCTTCCTCTTCTCCTCTTGCTGGCATTTCTATCCTTAGCGCCCTTCTCCCAATATACACCTCATCTCTCCTCTGCACATGTTCAAACCAACACCATCTCGCCTCTCTGACTTTGTCTCCCAACCGTCCAACCTAAGCTGACCCTCTAATGTCCTCATTTCTAATCCTGTCCATCCTCGTCACACCCAATGCAAATCGTGGCATCTTTAACTCTGCCACCTCCAGCTCTGTCTCCTGTGCCACCGTCTCCAGCCCATATAACATACCTGGTCTCACTACCCTTCCCTTTCACTCTTGCTGATACCCGTCTGTCACAAATTACTCCTGACACTTTTCTCCAGTCACTCCACCCTGCCTGCACTCTCTTTTTCACCTTCTCTTCCACAATCCCCGTTACTCTGTACTGTTGATCCCAAGTATTTAAACTCCTCCACCTTCGCCAACTCTACTCCTCTCATCCTCACCATTCCACTGCCCTCCCTTTCATTCACACACATGTATTCTGTCTTGGCGGTCCTACTGACCTTCATTCCCCTCCTCTCTAGAGCATATCTTCACCTCTCCAGGGTCTCAGTAGCCCCCTAAAACATAAAAGTGATGGCTGATTTATTTATTTTAAGCTGGAGCCGTCAACCCATCGAGGGCGACCGACCCACAAGTTGAGCAATAACCGCATTAGACTGACTAATAAATTCGGTTATCACGTCGACTTCGGGACCAGCAGTGACGAGTTGGACAGACGAAGGAGCGGCGAGGTCGACGGGTATTTCAGAGTGCACACCGAGTAGGCCTTTAAAGGCGGCCGTGTTTTTCTAGTCGAGGAGGAGGCGTCAGTCAAGCGTTGGTAGCAACTGCAAACATCAGCTGATGAATATTTTTATATTATGCCTGGCAGGACCCAAAAAGCAAACAGGAAAAGAAGAGAAGGTTCGGAAAGGTCACCTGAACTCTGTGGGATTTCTTTACCAACACTTTCCACGGCTGAGCAGGGGCTGCTGAATGAATTCATTATGTGCGAGGACTCGGCGCAGGAAAGCAAACTTTGTCAGGACTCTGTTCATTAGCACCTAGTACTTTGCTTGAACCTTGTCCTTTCACGGAGGCCTGACAGGGAAACCCTTTTCCGAAATCAAACGTACAGTATATACAGCCGCCACAGGGGTTTTCCATTGCAAATTGCTCAGTACCAAATTAAAATCTCCATGGTGCAATAAAAGGCTAGAGTAAGCAAAGGAAAAGCAGGCAAGTGTTTGAAGAGCTTTAAGAAAAATAAAGTAATTGCCGGCCAAACTGGCAGGCTCTAGATCACAGGTAGCCCGTGTACTTTGAATCTCTGGCGAACGGGAACGCTTTTTTCACTTTTTCAGTTGTCAGCCCGTGGCTGCAGTTTCACAATCCGTTCGTCTCGGCCAAAATGATTTGGATTTGATGGAAAGCCTGGCCGGGTTCCTGCAGGGGTGGCAGAAACTTTAAATGTAAGAAAAGGGCGAAATGATACAAATATTCACTTCAGTGAGTCGACTGCCATCCACTGCTCAGGCATCTCTGTGGCGTCTCGGCTTCATTGCTGTGTTGATTTAGAGGCTCAAATGGGTTGCCTATCCATCCAAAAACCTTCTGATCGTATCTCCCTATCCATATATTTTTAAACACATTTAGTTACTCAGTGCCCATAATCTGTGCTCATTTTCATGATGATTAACTTTAGATTGTCTTGTCATGCATTCTCAGATATTGTATCCGGTATATTTTTAACTCTTTGAGGGCAGAATATTTTTTCCAAAAAACTCGGTTTTCTGAAAAGCACACAAAGCAATCGTTTCACACATAAATCAGCCTAAAACATCTGTTGTTATGTGCAGTAGTTGCTGTTGGCGTATGTTTGACATCTCTGGTGGCAGTGGCTGTACAGGGGCACCTCGATGGTCAGCAGGAATGCATGGTGGGCAGGCTGCTTGACTGTCCTTGCACAGCAGGTGGGTGGCAGTTGCAGTGTGATGCCATATGGTTTGTTCCTCTTGTCATCATAAGTGGTGGTCCTCCCAGGTGAACGTTGCTGTAGGTCCATCAGCTACACAAAAGTGTTCAATGCCATTTTAGAGGCTGTTTACTCTTCACTACTCACGCACGCACAGGGAATCGAGGCCAAATCAACAAAGCTACATAACTTTCCTTCAAGCAAAGGGAGTCAAAATAAAAAGTAAGGCAAGTTTTGTTGCAGTTTACAGCTGATTATTGTCCTCTACCCCTGAATTTTGACAAAAGTCAACATCAGTCCTGAAAGAGTTAATCCGGTATGTGTTTCAGGATTTTTGTAAAATGCCTCACGTGAATGTATGTGCAAAGAAATAATAAGAATACATAGAAACATTTATCATCAAACCTGCTTGATCCACTTTAAATTCATGAATCATTATAATAACAACCCATCTATTAGGATTCCTGCTTCATCCAGTATCATGGGAACACTGTTTACTACCACAATGGCTACTACTATGAATACGTCCGGATAGATCGTGTCACACACTCCACTCGAGGGGCTCATCCACTTGCTATTCCACCCTGAGCCAATGGCTGACACTCTTACCTAATGCCGCTCCGACTTTTGTTCCTACAGATCAGATGACCGCCAGTTCCTGTGACGCCACTTCTGGGTTGTCATCTCCTGGCCCAGCCCCTTCTGGTATGACTCCCTCTTTAGGGGCAGCACCGCCATGTTTGCCTTAGTCAACAATCTGACTCCAGTCTGAAAAGACCTTTGAACATTTTGCCTCCATTCTGTAAATTTTGACATCAAATATATGGGGTTTGTCTTCAAGGTGCACCAACTCTTTCAAACTGTCCTTTGTTTTTTATTGCAATAGACGAGAAAGGCGCTGTAAAATATATACTGTGGATAGATAGATAGCATAGTTGGCAGGATTAGATAGATAGCATAGTTGGCAGAATTAGATAGATAGCATAGTTGGCAGAATTACATAAATAGTATAGTTGGCAGGATTAGATAGATAGATAGATAGATAGATAGATAGATAGATAGATAGATAGATAGATAGATAGATAGTATAGTTGGCAGGATTAGATAGATAGATAGATAGATAGATAGATAGATAGATAGATAGATAGATAGATAGATAGATAGCGTAGTTGGCAGGATTAGATAGATAGTATGGTTGGCAGGGATAGATAGATAGCATAGTTGGCAGGATTAGATAGATAATATAGTTGGCAGGGATAGATAGATAGCATAGTTGGCAGGATTAGATAGTATAGTTGTCAGGTAGATAAATAGATAGATAGATAGATAGATAGATAGATAGATAGATAGATAGATAGATAGATAGATAGATAGCGTAGTTGGCAGGATTAGATAGATAGTATAGTTGGCAGGGATAGATAGATAGCATAGTTGGCAGGATTAGATAGATTTTTAAATACTGTATATTACTACCAACTTGAATACAGAGCATAGTGAAGTGTACTTTAAAATTATGACCCATAAAAAATGGGAAGAGCTAAAGAAGAAGAAGTTACAATGTACTTTCTGGATAATTATTTATGCCTTGCGCCCTGTGTTGGCTGGGATTTGCTCCAGCAGACCCCTGTGACCCTGTAGTTAGGATATAGCGGGTTGGATAATGGATGGATGGATGGATAATTTTTTACTGCGATATCTTGCAGTACACTGAAATGTATCATAAAATATGTAAAGTATTGCCTTTTTTGTATATTACCATATATTTTCCAAAACAGAAAAATGTACTTTTAAATATATAGTAGTTTAATAGGAATAATACACTATAAAGCATATCAATTACAACATATTTTTAAATATACTCTAAATTCTGGGTACATTGTACTATTTTAGGATATGGAGTTATTTTAAAATATATTGGCATTTCTTTTTTGTATATTAACTCATATGCACTAATAGAAAATTTGTTGGGGGGTAGGGTTCCCCTTGGAGTTTTCACAGTGTCGGTGGCCATTTACAGACCGCTAAACAAGAAAATTCAGGGCTGTCCTCTAGATGAGCAGGAGCTATGGGTGTACTTGCATTGAACAGGTAGGGGAGAGGGGGGCTACACACTTCAGATCACAAAACCACCGATTCATACACTTTGAAATCAGCAAGAGAATTTTTACCTGAAATACCTGTTCACTAAAACATATACATTTTAGCTCTCCTGTACTTAAAAATCTTATCTGTGCCAAGAAAGCACCTTTGAATGAGAGACACCTTCAGCTGTGCATTAGAGAGTTCATGGGGATGACTTTCTTTACAGACTGTTAGTATATAAAAAAATAAGATGTCCCCATACTCATTAATATATATTATAAACACCCACCTGCACATTTTAATGAAAATGAAAAATCGGTGATCTGGAAAGCACAAAGAACAGGGCAATCACTTTAATTACAGGCCTAAAGGCCACTTGCAGCTTAGGAATTCTTGTTTTTTTGGCTCCCTCAAAGTAACCGTAAAGATCGGTTCGTTTTCTTTGCCTCTTTTTACGATGTGCCACTGAGTGAGCAGGTAGATTGTAATTATTTTTAAATTACAGTAGAATGTCGTCCATCAAGAGTAGATGGCGCATCGGCTAACGGTCCCTACAGGATGATCCTGCAGGACTACCAAGGAGCGTTTTCATTCGAAATTCATGAAGACTAAGGGTTTATGTGACAGAATTTTTTAAGACTATAAAGGAAGTATCTAATGCTGACGCCGGCTCTAACTTAAGTAGGCCCTTTCATTCGCTTCTGCTCACTGTATGGTTAGCTACGCCGGTGAGTCTACGAGGAGTCTACATGTTTGAATCTGCTTTACGGGAAAGGTCAGAACTGAAACCGAGCGGCTTATTCGATTTTATTGCTGATGTATGCCTGCCCTTATGTTCTTATTACTCTTTAATTCTGGGGTTTCTACCCACAAGCTGATTAGGTAAGCTGAGTTGTGTTTCCTGTTAAATAAAATCAAGCTATACTATATCTTTCACAATATTACAACTATATATATATATTATAATAATATACAGGGGTGGATAAAAGTAGGTTTACAGTTGTGAGAACACAAAACAGAGTTTATTCTTGCATTATTAAATTATTTATTAATGATTGTATTATCTGTGGTGGGCTGGTGCCCTGCCCAGGGTTTGTTTCCTGCATTGTGCCCTGTGTTGGCTGGGATTGGCTCCAGCAGATCCCTGTGACCCTGTGTTCGGATTCAGCGGGTTAGAAAATGGATGGATAGATGGATGGATATATATATATATATATATATATATATATATATATATATATATACTGTATATATGAGCTGTCTGCGGTGGGCCTGTACTCTGCCTGTGGTTTGTTTCCTGCCTTGCGCCCTGTGTTGGCTGGGATTGGCTCCAGCAGACCCCCGTGACCCTGTGTTTGGATATAGCGGGTTGGATAATGGATGGATGGATGCAAGGTGTGTAAGCCTGGGGTCCTACAAATGAATGAAATTGTCAATTCAGAGTCGGCGACTTCATTTTGCAGACGTGCTCGCCCCACTTGTCTATCAGCGGCTAAGTGGGTTTCTCTCTCGTTTGCCTTTCCTTGGCGGTTTCACGTTCACATTTCACTCCATCGCTTTCTTTCAGTTTCATGCTGTAGCCTCGCACTTCCAGGCCGGACAGACAGACAGACACACATACACACTTCTACACATAGCTGTTTACATATAAGATATATATATATAGTGGTAAAAAAATTAGGCAACAGACAGAAACACGTTTGGGATGGCCACCCAATATACTGAAAGCAACTCGTCTTTACAGAAGTGGAGCTCCCAACTGAATTGACTAGCAGGTTGAGTTTGCTCTATAAATATGATGGAGGTGCCCAGAGGGGACTGGGAGGTCTCGTGGTCTGGAATCCCTACAGATTTTATTTTTTTCTCCAGCCGTCTGGAGTTTTTTTTTTGTTTTTTCTGTCCCCCATGGCCATTGGACCTTACTCTTATTCGATGTTAATTAATGTTGACTTATTTTGTTTTTCTTATTGTGTCTTTTATTTTTCTATTCTTTTATTATGTAAAGCACTTTGAGCTACTGTGTGTATGAAAATATGATATATAAATAAATGTTTGTTGTTGTTGTTGAGAGGAGGAAGAGGTGTAGTCAGGGCGGCCAGAACAGGAACTGATGTGGCAGGAAGGTGGATTCTGGGTACCGGACATGATGTCATCAGGGTTTGACAGAAGTGATGTCAGCAGTGGGTGGACCCGTGTTGATGTCACAGGGAGGCGGGGGCTTTGGCTGAACTGCAGAGGAACAAGAGGAGAGAGGATCAGGTGAGAGTGCCAAACGCACAGTCGGGCTGATGAATGACACTATTTCAGTCTTTAAACTGTTCCCCCCATGAGCTTGTGTGTGACAATATGTATGTTTTGACCTTGTCAAGGAATGAAAGACAGTCATTTGATACAGTAATTTGGGGTGCCAACCGGGTCATCCCATGTAGTCACCGCAATCAAACAAAAATAATAAAGACTAGCCCTAGTTAGGCTCTCAGCAAAGTTAAAGTAATGTCAGAGTTCCAACTAGCGCCAGACTTCCTCAGTGAAAAGACGCCCTCTTCCTGGAATCTGGTGGCTTTATTTCCCAGGAGCGGAAGGGCGGAGTCAAGTGCCTCCACAGGGTGGAGTCAGGTGCCCTCATGGGGCGGGTTCTCGGTTCTGCAGGGAGAGAAGGAGAAGGTAGTAATATAGCAGCAGGTCCCCCACCTGGTCCGACGGGTCATTACACACCTTAACAGAGCCCGTGAGGAGATCCTCAGACGCACATGCAGGATGCTGTAGACTAGCTGTGTTACCCAGATGGTAATGGGCGCCACTTATCGTGCCCTCGTTGCTTTTCTGTATACACCATTTATAGTTTACGAAGGGCTGACATTATTGGCAGGCAGTGTGTTGTAGAGTTTAAGGATTTAGACTTGAAACCCTCAGGTTGTGGATCCAAATCCCACTACTGACACCATAAGAAAGCCTGAGACAATCTGGTTTGCATACAGCAGAAGCGGCTCTGGCGGGTGTTCAGGAACTGGTTTACGGCTTAGCGGGTGATGTAGAGCAGTTCAGTAAGGCCGAGTTACGTTCCTCTCTTAATTCTGAATGCAACACAAGTCTTCAGTAAAGAGTAGTGAAGATTACGTGCCTGGTCTTCATTCCTTTTGTGACCGTTCGAGGTAAGCCTTCCAGAAACATCTCTGTGTTTTACTGACAGCCCGTCATGAACGGAGCAGCCTGAGTCGACGTCCTACAGATGCAGACACTTTGTGACCCTGAGCAAGTCACCTTGCCAGCCTGTGATCCGATCAGAAAAACAAAAGAGATGGAACCGATTTTATGTCAGATGTTGTAAGTTGCCTTGGATAAAGGAGTTGGTCCAGCAATAAGTAATAATTATTAGTATTGGTCAAATTATTAGTAGTCACACCTCTATTGGAGAAGTGTTGTCAAATAAAAAAATAGCAGCCCCATATTAAAATGGAAATAGCTATGGAAGAAGAAGAAGAAGAAGAATGATTAGTCCGTGGAGCTGCTTACTCTCGAACACGCTTTACACGATGGCCCGGCAACAGAACATTCCTGCGTTAGCTCAATCCCTGTTTTTCATTTTCTGCTGTTTTTCAGGCTAAACAACATGTGTGAATGAATTAACCTTGGCGCCATCTAGTGGTGGACTTATTCTCTTATGTTAGCATTCGGTCTAGCACCATCTAGTGGTGTTAGTCGTTGAGGTGCAAGTTTTGTTGTTTTGGTGATTGCCCTTTGACCCCTCGGTAGCCATTTTGTTTACTCGGCACAAACTAGTTGGTATGCTGCATTCCTCATACAGTTGCAACTGGGAATTTACCATTGTGTCGTTTCTGACTTTGGCACAACTGCATTACCTAAGTGGGAAAGTAAACATTGATGCCCCCATGAAAGCTGGCGCTCCATCAGCAAACGCTAACTAATAGTTCTGTAGTCCACATTGAAGAAGCAACCAAAGAGCAAGAAAGGCGCTAAAGGTATGTTGTCACCTCTAAAACACGATTTTTATGCTCTTGGCAATGATAAATAGTTCTGTTTGTGCTTGAATGCTGCCTGTTGCAGAGGGGCTGCCATGTTTCAGCCAGCATTTCTCTCCTGGTTGGGGTTCACAGTTATGTGTTTCATCTAATTTTGTATCATTTATTTGTATTCACGTTTCTTTTGTTTATTATGTACTATCCGTTCCCCGCGACTCTGACCACAGAGTAGTGAAACAGGACAAACTTTAAAAATCGATAAACAAACAGGTATCGCTAGCTAAGCGGAGACGAGGTGCGCTCCAACATGTGGCGACAGGCAGAGTGACTTGAACGGAGGCTGGTGCGTGATTGAGGTGGGCCCCGCCCACTGTGTGAGTGAGGAGGGCCCCGCCCAACTCCCCACTCCTGAGGTCCCGCCTCCCCTTCCCCTCTGCCCACAGCCTCTCTCTGATTCGCGTGAATGTATCGCTCCTGAAGTGAACTCTGATTCTTAGCACGATGAGAGAAGTCGCAAAATCAAGGGAATGTTCAAGCAAATTCTAGAAAAAGCCCGATCTAAATCTGTTAAGTAGTTCTCTCATTCGCTAGCTAAGCGGAGGTAAGGTACACATCCCGAGGCTGGGACGTGAGTGAGGAGGGCCACGCCCGGCCCCCCACTCCTAACGTATTGCCTCGCCCTCTCGTTGGGCCGCAGCTTCTCTCTGATTCATGTGAATAAATCACGCCTAAAGTGAACTATGATTCTTGGCACGATGAGAGAAGTCACAAAATCAAGGGAATGTTCAAGCAAATTCTAGAAAAAGCCCGATCTAAATCCGTTAAGTAGTTCTCCCGTGAAAAGCACACAGACGGACGTTGGATTTTATATGTACGGAGATATTATTCTTTATTTTTACTTGATTGCGTCCTGTGTGTTTTGTGGGTGGTTCCCCAAGGGGCGGGGCCACCTGCCAATCACTGCCAGGAACTGCCCTCCACCCTATTTATTTGGGGGGCCTTCTGTAGTTCGGGGGTTCATTTCAAGCATGCTATTGAGTGAAGGGCCATTTGTAATTTTGCTGCGCTTTATTACTTTTTGTGAATTCTGGATTTTTGAACCCGTGCTTTGTTTCTGACTTTGCCTTTGGATTCTGTATTGGGATTCTGTTTGCAGCGGATTGCCTCACCCTTCTGTGTCAATTCTTTTTGTGGTCATAGGAGCTTCATGTATTTTGAGCCTTTCTTTAAAATAAATCAGTTATTTTATAAAGATTATTCAAGGCCCTTTCTGGCTGGGGTTTTGATGGTATCCCTCCCCCTTCTAGATTGCAACTTTGAAAGTGTTTTTTGGGACTCCTGAGTAATGACAGAATGAGCCACCAGAAAGAACAGGCGTTCTTTTAGGACCTGGCAAGAGCTGCCACTGAAGTGCCGTACCTTTGACTACTGAAAGACCCCATAAATAGTGGCTGAGGGCACTAGACTTTTTATTTTCCTTTCTACAATTAAAGGTGGTTGGCACCTCACCCTTTTCACCTGGCATCCTTGGTCATGTGTGATAAAATAAAACGCACTATGCACATATTCATTGCATTGCAGTGCAGTTAGCACATTTATGTCTGGCACATCTACTCTTCCGGAAATGGCAGCCTTCACATCTTTGATAGCTTAACAGATTTCCCAAAGTACCACAAAACTCAAATGTAGCTGGCAGCACCGTGCTCAACTGCCATTGTGTGTCTTTTTGACTTGGCTGTTTCTAGAAAAAAAACAAAAACAGATCAATAATGAGGGGAGGGGCTTCAGTCATTGCCAGTCGTCCCACCCTCCTCCTCCCCAAAAACCCCACACTTGGTGACTCATTGGGGTTCACCAGGGTGATATCTGTCCAGATATTTCTTGCCAATTTAACTTTTAACAAAGATACCAAAATGTTAAAAGTATAGAACAGAATATCATATAATCAAAAAAATACAAAAAGAATCCTACATATGTCACTTATCTCTAAATGTTTTTCCACGATTCAGGGTTGTATATGTGTATCGTAATTGACAAAACCAACAAGACATTTGCGGGCGATTCACTTAAATTAAACAGGTTGATTCACTTGTAAACTTCCAGCAGGTGGCACTGTTGTATATGATATGCTTACAATTCCACACAAGACAGCCCTGTGCCCAGAATATATTTATGCATCAATTGCTTTTCCATTTCATAAAGTACAAGTACATATTTTTTCTTTGGAAAAACGTTTATACTCAACTAAATCGGTACCTGCACAGAAGAAGAGAAGAATGGCGGGGACAAACCAAAACAGAATGTTAAGGCCCAAAAGCCTGAAGTGATTGCTTGACTTGGACAGCTGGGTGGAGGATCTCCATTGCCATCGGGGGGCTGTGTTATTTACACTTGAACCTGCACACCGCCCTCCTTTATTTCCCATGAGCACTTTCTCCTTCCTCATTTAAGGGTAGTTGTGACCTTATTTGAGGAAACTGGAGTGAAATAGAAGAGTAAAGGACTTGTGAGATTGAAGCCAGTTTTGGCCCAAAATTTGTACAGAGAAATCCGAGCGATTTAAGCCTTGCACTTCCAGGCCGGACAGACAGACAGACACACTTCTACGCATAGACGTTTACATATAAGATATATATATATATATATATATATATATATATATATATATATATATATATATATATATATATATATATATATATAGTGGTAAAAAATTAGACAACAGACAGAAACAAGTTTGGGATGGCCACCCCATATACTGAAAGCAACACATCTTTACATAAACGGAGCTCCCAACTGAATTGACTACCAAGTTGAGTTTGCTCTGTAAATATGGTGGAGAGGAGGAAGAGGCGTAGTCAGGAAGGCCGGAACAGGAAGTGATGTGGCAGGAAGGTGGATTCTGGGTACCGGACATGATGTCATCAGGGTTTGACGGAAGTGATGTCAGCCGTGGGTGGACCCGTGGTGATGTCACAGGGAGGCAGGGCCTTTGGCTGAACTGCAGAGGAACAAGAGGAGAGAGGATCGATAGGGTGAGAGTGCCAAACGCCCAGTCGGGCTGATGAATGACACTGTTTGAGCCTGTAAACTGTTTCTCCCATGAGCTCGTGTGTGACAATATGTATGTTGTGACCTTTTGAAAGAATGACAGAGAGTCATTTGATAATATGGGGTGCCAACTGGGTCATCCCATGTAGTCACAGCAATCAAACAAAAATAATAAAGACTAGCCCTAGTTAGGCTCTCAGCAAAGTTAAAGTAATGCAGTAAGTAATGTCAGAGTTCCGACTAGCGCCAGACTTCCTCAGTGAAAAGACGCCCTCTTCCTGGAATCTGGTGGCTTTATTTCCCAGGAGCGGAAGGGGTGGAGTCAAATGCCTCCACAGGGTGGAGTCAGGTGCCCTCATAGGGCGGGTTCTCGCTCCTCCTGGGAGAGAAGGAGAAGGTAGTAGTATAGCAGCAGCGCCCCCACCTGGTCTGACGGGTCATTACACACCTTAACAGAGCCCGTGAGGAGATCCTCAGACGCACATGCATGATGCTGTAGACTAGCTGTGTTGCCCAGTTGGTAATGGGTGCCACTTATCGTGCCCTCGTTGCTTTTCTGTATACACCATTTATAGTTTACTAAGGGCTGACATTATTGGCAGGCAGTGTGTTGTAGAGTTTAAGGCTTTAGACCTGAAACCCTCAGGTTATGGATCCAAATCCCACTACTGACACCATAAGAAAGCCAGAGACAATCTGGTTTGCATACATCGGCAGCGACTCTGGCGGGTGTTCAGGAACTGGTTTACGGCTTAGCGGGTGGCGTAGAGCAGTTCAGTAAGGCCGAGTTATGTACGGATTCTCCATTGCCATCGGGGGCTGCGTTATTTACATTTGAACCTGCACGCCGCCCTCCTTTATTTCCCATGAGCACTTTCCCCTTCCTCTTTAAAGGTAGTTGTGACCCTATTTGAGGAAACTGGAGTGAAAAAGAAGAGTAAAGGACTTGTGAGAGTGACGCCAGTTTTTGGCCCTAAATTTGTACAGAGAAATACAAGCGATTTAAGACGAGTCCTTGGACTCGAGAGTACTTGCTGGAGCTGCCTTATTTATTTACGATGGCTAAGTCCGGGCAGTGGTGGATGTGAAGTTTAAAGTTTTACACTGGTGGTGTTGGAACAGATTATCGGGTCTTAATTGTAGAATGGATTCTGAGCCATTATTTGTGTGGAAATCCAAGAGTGGAATGTGGTGGAAGTGAAAGAGAGTCTGGTAACACGGGTTTGGCTTGAAGTAACGCAAATTATATTAAAAAAAAAAAAATTAGGAAAGTAATTTATTAGGATTGCGCTTGATGTACACTTGATAATTATATGGCTCAAGGGAAGTCGGCCATCTCTTGACAGCGGCGTATGGCAAGGCCAGTGATAAATCAGAAGCGAAGCTTACGAAGGGCATTTGATAGTTTATCTACCTCATTAGGAAAGAAAAGAGTTTTCAAAAAATATTTGTTTTAGGGCGGCGCAGTGGCGCAGTGGGTAGCGCTGCTGCCTTGCAGTTAGGAGACCCAGGTTCACGTCTCAGGTTCTCCCTGTGTGGAGTTTGCGTGTTCTCCCCGTGTCTGTGTGGTACTCCAGTTTCCTCCCACAGTCCAAAGGCATGCAGGTTAGGTGCATTGGCGATTCTAAATTGTCCCTGGTGTGTGCTTGGGGTCTGTGTGTGTGCCCTGCGGTGGGCTGGCACTCTGCCCAAGGTTTGTTTCCTGCCTTGCACCCTGTGTTGACTGGGATTGGCTCCGGCACACCAGTTAGGATATTGTGGGATGGATGGATGTTTGTTTTATTTTTCAATATCATTCCCCCTGATAGCCTCATCCACTTTTCATGGAATGACTTTAACCCCTTTGAAAAAAAAAAAAAGAATCTTCTGTTTGACTTGGACATCACAGCTGCCACTTGAGAACCGCAGATTCCACGGAGAGACTTCCTCAAAACTTGGAAAAGGAAATCATCTGAGGGCGCTGGTGGCTTGATGGTTCAGCTGCTGGAGCCCACCTTCGCGGAATGGCAGCCTGCGATTGAAGTGACATGTGAACCGGTGGGCACCTGGTCGTGAAGAAGCTTCCTTGATTGGCACTAGGACTTTCCTGATCTCCTCTCTTTTTTAACGTTAGACTCGCACTGTGCAGGAGTCATCTTGAGACATGTCACAACGTCCCCAGACTTGTTTCAACATACTTGCTATTTTCATACGCAGGTAGATAAATTATTGAGCACCCCTTGTTCCTTAGGTACTCATAATCCGAGGTTGTAAAGACCTGATTGACTTTGTTAAGAATCGAATCTTTATGGGGAGACCACTGGGGCAGAGCATTTACCACAATGACTTGTGTGGCACTCTTGGTCAGCTGTGGTAAGCATCCACTGGCAGACATCTCAGGAAGGAGCCACCAAGAGGGCGTTGATTGTCCGAGGCTCATCGATGGGGTGGGGTGGGGGTCGTCCCCTATGGTACAAATCGACAGGAGGGCTACTGTGGCGCAAACCGCAGATCATTTGAATAAGAGTTTGGGAGTGTTGTGTGCATATGGGAGGACATAACCCATGCTGACCCCTGTCCACTATTGAAGGGGTCTACAATACCACGCGAGGGTTGGAACCGGACCCTGGATCAATGGAAGAAGGTCACCTCTATTTGGTTAATCCCATGAGTTTGCCTTCAGTGGCCATTTTGTTTTGTCTGCCCTTATGAACCATCCAGCAGTAGTCTGCCATCCACCAGACATCCCAACATTTATGCTGGAATCTTTTTTTTTTAGGACAATCTAGACGAGAACAGGCCATTCAGCCCAACAAAGCTTGCCAGTCTTATCCACATCCATTTATCATTACGAATGTGTGTGATGTGCCACCTGTTGGAATGACAAATGCAATGCATTTTATTGCTACAAATGATTGCTGTTGCATCATCTGTTGGAATGACAGAGACCCAGCAACTGGACAGACACACTTATTAAGGTGGGCAGGATCAGCTGTAGTAACACAGCATATCTGAAAAAGTAACATCAAGGTCAGGGCAGCACGGTGGTGTAGTGCTGACGCTGCTGCCTCACAGTAAGGAGACCAGGGTTTGCAACCCAGCATGACGTTTGCATGCTCTCCCTGTGTCCTTGCGGGTTTCCTAACTTTGTTAAATGTCATGCAGGTTAGGTGAATTGGTTTTAGTGTGTGTGTGTGTGTGTGTGTGTGTGTGTGTTTGCCCTTCGATGGGCTGACACTTTGTTCAACATTTGTTCCCGCCTTGCACCCTTTCCTAGCTGGGATGGGCTCCAGCCAATCTCATTCTGGTCAGGATTATACAGCTTCGAAAATGACATGCCATTAAAATCAGATCACAATAAACGTTCTTATCAAAACGAATGGTTCGGGGAATGGGAGGCATGCCCAAACTTTCCTGTTTCTGATAAAATTCTGCGAATATTTTATACTATGAAGAAATGTAATGATGAATTTATCAAACAAAATATTGACACTGAGAGAAGAAAAAAGCAAGATTACAAAAATAAATTCTGTTTGCAGCTGTGCTATATGACAGGGCCTTTCTTAATGTTTTAAATGGCCGCAATAAATCTACCGAAAATGTAATTATGTCATGATAAATCAGCGTGTTATCTACTTGTCCGTAGAAAATTTATGAATGCATAGGCAATCGGCGATAAGCCTCGTTGTAAAACAGGGTATGACTTATTTAAGGCTCCGGATCATTCCTGGTCTAACTGTTTTTAATGGCTTATCTCTTCAGGTGCTCCCATTTACTGGCACGTAAATACAACAGAGTTCTGTCTTCACAGATCATTTAGCAGATTCTTCCCTTTCTTGACACGCAGTGTGGGTTCCTTGGCCCGCTAATTCTTGGGAGATGGTCTTTGATGATTCAAAATGTTTTATTTATGAAAGTGAAACAAAAAAAAGAAAAGATGCCAGGGTTGCTGCGAGGTTTCCAGCTAGAAAGAGTATCCTCTGGAGAGCGTTAAATATCTTTACATGGCTGAGCCGTCTCATAATTTAAACCTGATCACATGTGCTAATCTAGAAAATGCGGAGGACTCTCTAACAACAACAACAACAACAACATTTATTTATATAGCACATTTTCATACAAACAGTAGCTCAAAGTGCTTTACATATTAAAGAATAGAAAAATGAAAGACATAATTATAAAAAATAAATCAACATTAACATTGAATAAGAGTAAGGTTCAATGGCCAGGGGGGACAGAAAAACAAAAAAACTCCAGACGGCTGGAGAAAAAATACAATCTGTAGGGATTCCAGACCATGAGACCACCCAGTCCCCTCTGGGCATTCTACCTAACATAAATGAAACAGTCCTCTTTGGATTTAGGGTTCTCACGGAAGGGCTTGAATGATGATGATGGTCACGTAGACTTCTTCCTTTTAATCCGTCCATCATTGTTGGAGCATCATGAAGCTTTGAGTAGGTGGAGGTGGCGCAGGCCACCACCACAAAGAAACCGGAAAAAGAAACAGAAAAGAGAGTAGGGGTCAGTACCGATTTTAGAGCCACCATGAATAGTTGTTATGATGAATTGAACATACAGAGTATCAGGATTAAGTTAAATTACGATTAAAATGAAGTTATAGAAAGGCCATGTTAAAGTCATGTGTTTTCAGCAGTTTTTTAAACTGCTCTACTGTATCAGCCTGGTGAATTCCTATTGGCAGGCTATTCCAGATTTGAGGTGCATAACAGCAGAAGGCGCCTGCCGCCTCACCACTTCTTTTAAGTTTTGTTCTTGGAATTCTAAGGAGACACTCATTTGAGGATCTGAGGTTACGATTTGGAATATAAGGTGTCAGACATTCCGATATATAAGATGGGGCAGATTATTTAAGGCTTTATAAACCATAAGCAGAATTTTAAAGTCAATCCTGAATGACACAGGTAACCAGTGTAGTGACATCAAAACTGGAGAAATGTGCTCAGATTTTCTTTTCCCAGTTAGGATTCTAGCAGCTGCATTCTGCACTCGTTGCAAGTGATTTATGTCTTTTTTGGGTGGTCCAGAGAGGAGTGCGTTACAGTAATCTAGTCGACTGAAAACAAACGCGTGAACTAATTTCTCAGCATCTTTCAGTGATATAAGAGGTCTAACTTTACTTATGTTTCTTAAGTGAAAAATGCTGTCCTAGTGATCTGATTAATATGTGATTTAAAATTCAGATTACAGTCAACAATCACCCCTAAGCTTTTTACCTCCGCCTTGACTTTTAATCCTAATGTATCCAGTTTATTTCTAATAGCCTCATTGTATCCATTATTGCTGATCACTAAAATTTCAGTTTTCTCTTTATTTAACTTGAGAAAATTACTATTCATCCATTCTGAGATACAAGTCAGACATTGTGTTAGTGAATCAATAGAATCGGGGTCATCAGGTGCTATTGATAAGTACAGCTGTGTGTCATCAGCATAGCTGTGGTAGCTCACGTTGTGCCCTGAGATAATCTGACCTAACGGAAGCATGTAGATTGAGAAGAGCAGCGGACCCAGGATAGAGCCTTGTGGAACACCATATTGGATATCATGTGTCTTCGAGTTGTAATTCCCACAACTAACAAAATATTTTCTCCCTGTCAGGTAGGATTCAAACCAATTTAAGACACTGCCAGAGAGGCCCACCCATTGACTAAGGCGATTTCTAAGAATGTTGTGATCAATGGTGTCAAATGCAGCACTCAGATCTAAGAGGATGAGAACAGATAAATGGCCTCTGTCTGCATTTACCCGCAAGTCATTTACTACTTTAACGAGTGCAGTTTCTGTGCTGTGATTTGTTCTAAAACCCGACTGAAATTTATCAAGAAACAGCCCTGAAGGTAGTCTAGTGAGCAGCCATCCCAAGAGTTCAGGGTTTGGATCGGCGTAGAAATGTAGGACTCGTAGCAAAAAGTGTAACACAAGAAGGAGTCGCCGACCCACTTTTATGTATTAAGAGTCCCAAAGTGCACTTCACAAAAAAATAACCACGAGGGGGAAAACCCGTCATAAACCCTGGCCAGACACACAAAGGGTTTTGTATGATCTTCTCTATATGTGTGTGTATCCAACAGGGGGCGTTAGCTCCCTGGGAATGAGTTATTTTATAATTGATAGATAGATAGATAGATAGATAGATAGATAGATAGATAGATAGATAGATACTTTATTAATCCCCAAGGTGAAATTCCAATACTCCAGCAGCTGCATACTGATAAAAAACAATATTAATTAAAGAGCAATAAAAACGCAACGCAAGTTAAAAAATGCCAGGTGGAGAGTGCCAGGCAGGTATAACAGTTTATGATCTTGTCTAGTATTAACCTTTACCCCCCGCACGGGTTGAATTGAAGAGTCGCATAGTGTGGGGTCTCCTCAGTCTGTCAGTGGAGCAGGACGGTGACAGCAGTCTGTCGCTGAAGCTGCTCCTCTGTCTGGAGATGATCCTGTTCAGTGGATTCTCCATGATTGACAGGAGTCTGCTCAGTGCCCGTCGCTCTGCCACGGATGTCAAACTGTTCAGCTCCGTGCCTACAATAGAGCCTGCCTTCCTCACCAGTTTGCCCAGGCGTGAGGTGTCCCTCTTCTTTATGCTGCCTCCCCAGCACACCACGACGTAGAAGAGGACGCTCACCACAACCGTCTGGTAGAACATCTGCAGCATCTTATTACAGATGTTGAAGGACGCCAGTCTTCTAATGAAGTATAGTCGTCTCTGTCCTCTCTTGCACAGATCATCAGTATTGGCAGTCCAGTCCAGTTTATCATCCAGCTGCACTCCCAGGTATTTATAGGTCTGCACCCTCTGCACAGTCACCTCTGATGATCACGGGGTCCATGAGGGGCCTGGACCTCCTAAAATCCACCACCAGCTCCTTGGTTTTGCTGGTGTTCAGTTGTAGGTGGTTTTAGTTGCACCATTTAACAAAGTCTTTGATTATTTATTATTTTTATTATTATTATATTTATTATTATTAATTGCGGCATGTTACATAACCGGAATCTATATAGTTATAAAATAAAAAGGCAATATGGCGGTAAGAAATCACACAGGAAAAATGACGTAGCTTTCTTTAATGACAGCTTACGCGGCAAAACAAATGAAGTAAGCCAATGGCAAGAACCCAGTTCGGGAGTGGGGGCCTGATGTGTAGAATCTCAACCCTTTTGGAACCCACGGCCTCCGCCAGGGGCCTCATGGACCTTACTTGGGCCTTATTTGTAGTGGAAGTGTGGCCGGAGGAAGCTTGTTGGGCACCTGGAGTCCTTCCGGGTACCCTATAAAAAGGGGGCCAGTCCCCACCATTCTAGAGCTGGAGTCAGGAGGAAGAGGACAAAACCTGAGGAGGAGTGGAGGCAGAAGGACTGGCGACAAGAAGGGACTAAATGGTGTTGTGTTGACTGGTATTTTGGGCACTTTAGACTGTAAATAAACATGTGTAGTGTGGCAAAACCTGTCTCCTGCCTGTCTGTGTTTATTCCGTATTTAACAAAAATCAGACTTCGCTTTAGAGTTTCGACTCAGAGGAATATTTCAAGGGCGGCATGGTGGCACAGTGGTAGCGCTGCTGCCTCGCAGTTAGGAGACCCGGGTTCGCTTCCCGGGTCCTCCCTGCGTGGAATTTGCATGTTCTTCCCGTGTCTGCGTGGGTTTCCTCCGAACGCTCCGGTTTCCTCCTACAATCCAAAGACATGCAGGTTAGGTGGATTGGCGATTCTAAATTGGCCCTAGTGTGTGCTTGGTGTGTGTGCTTGGTGTGTTTGTGTGTGTCCTGCGGTGGGTTGGCACCCTGCCCAGGATTGGTTCCTGCCTTGTGCCCTGTGTTGGCTGGGATTGGCTCCAGCAGACCCCCGTGACCCTGTATTCGGATTCAGCGGGTTAGAAAATGGAAGGCTGGATGGAATATTTCAAATAATATGTTCCGGATGGCAATGAGTGGACCCTTCACCTCATATTTTGTTGCTCGTGTTGTACACCAGCGATTCCTGGCCCTGCTGGAAACCAAGGGGGCTGGCTGCCCTCTATCGGCCCTATCCTGAAAATACTCTCTCCCCCTCCCCCCGGTCCTTCCACACTCTGGGTGTCCCGGCCGGGTAAGGGTTGCGGCCGCCCATCACGAAGGACAGGAGCCAATTACCTTTTAAGTTATTTCCGAAAACAATTGTGGATTCATCTTTTTTTCGTGGAAGGGTGCCAACAAATTTTGTCCATTTTTTTTCATTGAGTAAACGATTGCAAATTCAGTCACATCACCTTCTGTTCAAATGACGATCAAATCTTCACATGTCCACATACATTAAAACAGAAAACACATTTTACGGGGCGCACTTACTTTTTCACATGACTGTAAATACAATACCTACTTATATGTATTTCTAGAGAGAGAGACTGATTAAATAAATCTAAAAGGTTTTTACTCAGAAATGGGGAAAGTAGGGATTAATTAGATTTACCGATGTTTTTATTGGCACCATAGAATGGAAAATAATCCAGTTGCAATTATTTGTGTAATTGACACATAATCAATGCCACCTGCACTTGGCATGGAGTCTCATGGCCCTGATCCATGCATTCAGAATAAATGTATAGCTACCCACTGGTGCGCACGAGTTCCTGTCTCTGATTTTATTTGGCATCGGATTCCAGCTAACATTACGTCCCATTTTACAGAGTTAAAGAAGTACACAGTAAGGTCCTGTCGGGTTAATCAGAGCCTAAATTTTGCAGGCCTAGAGATGAGCAGGTAGCTGTTTTTTTGTTTGTGACGTCTGCATGGACGTTTAGAAGTCATTTAAAGTTGAGCTGAGGTGGCGCGGTGAGGTGAGTACTGCCACGTCACGTGACTTCTAGCCGTTGGGAACGTCACACTTGCTGATTTTGTTGTTGGGCCGGGTCAGTTTATGCAGCAGTGCATGTCACATTTAGGGACAGCCATGCTTGCCCCCTTTTGTTGCCAGCCAATAATACACTGCCTGGCAGAGCCTATGGCTGTATTCCCGATTAACAGGTGAGGCGAGTTGTGCCACAAAGTTGCCCCCTTTGTTTTTAGTTTCTCGGTTCTTTTGTGGTAGGTAAACCAAGAGACATCAGGCAGGCGAGCTTTCTCTTCTCTTTGTCGGTCCTAAAAATGCCCGCCTTCCTTATTCCTTATCGCTGCTTTATACGCATTGCGTTTCGAGCCAAGTGCTCATTGGATGTCAGCTCTCGTCCACACAGAGCCCACCACTACGACTAAAGACGAAATCAAACCTGTCTGAGGGGCGAGTTGTGGACTTGTTGGAGTGAGTCGCTGGGCACGTCGCATCATGTGACTGGCTGCACGGGAGCACGCCGCCGACTGCCTCGCTAAGATTACATACAGTAAATGGGGGCTACGATTGAAAAATATGCTGGGAAAGTCGTCCAATGTGACATTGTCCAGACTCGGCAGGTAAAAACAGGGCGCTGATCTCTTGGCTAAAAAGGCAAAGCAAAGGGAAATAAAAATAAACCGAAGCGACCGAATAACCCAGACGAGAGGCAAAATTCAAAGTCAGAAAACACGCAAACCAGGCAAGACGAGAAAAGGAATCGCGCGAAAGGTGACAAATGTAAACAAAGATTTTATCCGCTCGGAGCACAAGGCTGACCTTTTTATGGCGTTTACGACCCTGGAGACCACGCCTCCTAGAAACGCGGGACGTAACCATGACAACGGCACCCAATATGGCTTCCCTATAAGGAAAAAGTTACAAAACGTCAATTTTCAAGCCAAAATCACGACAGACTTGGCCTTTCCAGTGTCAGGTTTACGCAAATAACGGTTATTTTTTTTATTGCTATTTTATTATTATCATTACTATTATTTCAGTGGCATGCTGGACAAAAAAGAGAAAGAAATGAAGACACAGGCAGTCGATCAGGAACTCTCCGTTCTTATGGAACGTTAGCGTGCGTTTCGTGAGAATTTTCTCTTGTTGGTAAATGTGTGACCAAAATAGGAAAAAAAAAATAATTATAACTGAACTGAATTTAGGGGGAAAAAAAAGAAATAAAACCATTCAATTTTACTGGCACTTACCCAATTAGCAGACAAAACGGCGAGAACATATGACAATAATTACAATAAACTTGGCGCTTTTATTGACTTATCCAAATCATTTGATACAGTCTGTCACGGCGTATTACGAAAAAACAACTTCACTGTGTTTTCAATAATGGACTGGACCGGATCCAATGCTTTATACGGAGTCTTACAGAAAATAAAAACAAAGAGGCAAATCGCTTGTATGCCTGGCGTCTCTCGTGTACAGTATTTAAAAAAAAGCTTTAATGTACCGTATATGACATTTTATTTCATTTTATGTTATTATAGGACATTGACGCACAGTAAATAATTCAACAGATAAACACTTTAATATCAAATTGGAAATAGGTCTACATTAATTATTAATTATTTATGAATAAATTAATTTACTTATTTGCGAACCCCATTCCGGGAACAACTAATGACTGACCATAAGTTATAACAGCATTAACAAGCCAGAAACCCCTAGCTGTCTCACTGGGGTTCGTTATTTAAGTTTAGGACCCTGTCGATGAGGGTTTGGGTGGCTCCTCCCCTTTCCCACCATCCCAAAATACAAACGTAGCCCACCACCCACCTTCAGTCTTTTACTTGTTCATTGTCTCCTCCGTGTGGCCCAAAATGCACTCCCACCAGTTGAGCCGACGGCCCGACTGTCCTCCTTAATGGCGCTGCCTCTCCATGCCTCCAATACGCCAATCCCAGGGCTGGGCAGATATGGTGGCACAAGTCATGAGCTCCAATGTACATTCCAAGGGCTAGACATATGTGGTGGCACAAGTCAGGACCTTGAACGCCCAGTCTAAGTGCCAGAAAAAAAGATGGTGACACAAGTACTGAGGCCCAATACACACTCAAAGGGTCAGGCCAAGCGGTGGCACGAGTAATAAGCCCCAAAGGTCCTGACGTACCTGGCGACTCAAGTACTGAGCCCCAATGAACAATCCAAGGGCCAGAAACACTTCATGCGTAGCACAACTACCGAACCCCAATCCACAGTCCGAGGGCTATGCATATGTGTTGGCACAAGTAAGGAGCTCCAATACACCGTCTGATGGCCTGGGTACCTGGTGGCACAAATACTGAGCCCATCACACAGGTTAAGGTTCAGTTATAACTGGTGGAAGTTCCAGTACCTGGTCCAATGGCCTGGATACCTGTTGGCACAAGCAATGAGCCTCAATACAGAGTCCAAGGGCCAGGGTACCTTGCAGCACAAGTAATGAGCTCCAATACAAAATGCCCAATGATCAGGATACCTGATGGGCACAAGTAATGAGCCCCAATACACAGTCCAAGGAAGACTTACCAGGAGGCACAAGTAATGTGTCTCAATACACAGTCAAAGGGCAGACATATCTTGTGACACAAGCAATAAGTTCGTATACACTGCCCAGTGGCCAGGGTACCTGATGGCACAAATACTGAGCCAAGTACCTACTTCAAGGTTCAAGTATACCTGTTAGCACAGGCACTGAACCCCAATGCACAGTACAATGGCAGACATCCCTGGTGGCACCAAGAAATGAGTTTCAATACGTGGTCCAGTGGCTAAGGTACCTGGCAGCACAAATACTGAGCTCAATATATATATATTCAGGTTCAGGAATACCTGGTGCCAAACATAATGAGTTCCAGTACATGGTCCAATGGCCTGGGTACCTGGTGGCACAAGTAATGAGCCTCAATGAGCACTCCAGGGGTCAGGCTTATGTGTTGGTATAACCCAAAACACTGTGCAACGCCCAGGGTACCTGACACAAGCAATGAGACCCCATACATAGTCTAAGGGCAGACATACCTGGTGGCACAAGTAATGAGTCCCTATACCCTGTCCAATAACCAGGGTACCTGGTGGCACACGTAATAAACGCCAATGAACAGTCCAAGGACAAGACATACCTGTTGGCACAAATAACTGAGCTCAATACACAGTCCAAGATTCCGGGATACCTGGGTACCTGGCGACACAAGCACAGAGTCCAATACACAGTCCGTGTTTCAGGAATTCACCCGGTGGCACAAGTAATGAACCCCAATACAAAGTCCAAGGGTCAGGCATTCCTGATGGCACAAGGAATGAGATCTAATACAAAATGTCCATTGGCCAGGGTACCTGACAGCACAACTACTGAGCCCCAATGCACAGTAGAAGGGCAGACATACCTGGTGGCACAAGTAACAATTTTTTTAATAGACTAGGGGGCTTCGCCCACCAACCCCTGTGTTTGGTTTTCCAGATACACACTTTTAAGATTTTATTTTCTTGTTGTTATTTCATTAGTTTCACTTTTATTTCAGAACTTCTGTAAAAACAATGTTTGGAATCTTTCAAGTCCCAATATGCTGAATCTTTATAATGAGGTCAGTAAGACGTGTTTATTGACTTTGTACCCTAATTCAGGACAGGTTTCTCTGTTTGGAATTTCAGCGGAGACAAAACGATCTTCATCATCATCATCAGCTAATCGTTTTTTTGCAAACTAACCAATAAATGCATGTGAGGTAAACTCCGTTTTTGAAATTCTCTTGACTTAAACTTCAAAGCCTTACAATATTTCCATCCTTCTGACATCTCACCTGTGTCCGTATATTTGATCTCTATTCGCCTTTCCGTTATTTCTCCGAATAAGAATTTCTCTTTGTTTGCGCTAATGCGATCTTTACTTTTTTTTTTGACACTTTTATTTTTTTCTGCTTTCATATTCTGTATCTCGCTCTGCGTGTGTTTCTACGAGTCTTTTGAATTCCGGTTTTCATTTTCTCTAACCTGCTCTGCATGTGTTTGGCCCCCTTGTTTTTTTAACCTCTTTATGATGTTTTACTTTGTTTTCTACTCTTTGTCTTTTATTTCTGACCTCGCTTTGTCCTGCTTTTGTTTCAATGACACCTGCTCCGTGGTGATTATTTTCCCTTTTTTCGAGTAATAATTTCCATTTGTTTGCGCTACTGCGATCTTTACTTTCTGTTTTTTATACTTTCTAATTTTCCTACTTTCATATTCTTTAACTTTCTCCACATGTGTATCGCGCTGTTTTTTTTTGAGCCTTTCGAATTCCACTGCTTTCATAATCTCTAACCTGCTCTGCATGTGTTTAGCGCCAACGTTTGTGAATGTCTTTATGAAGCTCTACTTTGTCTTTTACTCTTTGTCTTTTATTTCTGAGCCCGACTGGACCTCCTTTTGTTTCAACTCCACTTGTTCCGGACTGATAATTATTTTCCTTATTTTCTGAATTTGCACCAAGATTATTCTTTTTTTCTCTCCAACGCTTTTGAGTCTGTTTTCTCCGCTCTGCTTTCTTCTTAGCTTAGTTGTCTACGTTTCCCTTATAACGTATTGTCCTTCTACGCTTTGTATGCGCTGAGGGCCCTGGATCTGTGTCTGCTCAAAGCATTTATAAGACTGGGTGTTTTGCTGCCCGTGCTCTTATTTGGTTGTAAGTAGAGCGCGTCTTGCAAGAATCTCACGTTCCACATCATCATGAGACGGTCCTGGGTCAATCTCTTGGCATAAAGTCAAATGTTTAAGGTCTCCGTGGCCAATCTCTTTCATCTCACGGGTCTTTTAGGTGTCTTCCATGATCTTAACACGAAGATCACGTCTCGTCTCCCGTCTTTCTCTCCCAGGATTTTTTTTGATAATAGAGAGATGGTCCAAAGACCAGGATACCAGGCAGCACAAATAATGACTTCCTATACCTTGTCCAAATGCTGAGCTTCAATGCACTATCTAAGGGCAAGGGTACCTGGTGGCACAAGTAATCAGACCCCATACACATTCTAAGGGCAGACATACCTGGTGGCATAAGTAATGAGTCCCTATACCCTGTACCAAGGGTACCTGGTGGCACAAGTACAGAGCCCCAGTGAACAGTCCAAGGACAAGGCATACCTGTTTGGCACAAATAGCCACGCTCAATACACAGTTCAAGACTCCGAAACGCCTGCTGGTACAAGTCCAATAACCAGGGTACCTGGCAACACAAGCACAGAGTCCAATACGCAGTACGAGTTTCAGGAATTCATCCGGTGGCACAAGTAATGAGCCCCAATACACAGTCAAAGGGCCTGGCATTCGGGGTGACACAAATACTGTGCCCCAATGCACTGTCCAATGGCCAGGGTATCTAGCGACACAAGTACTGAGTCCAATACACTGCTCAATGGGCTCTGGGTGGCACAAGTAATGAGACGTCAGGCAGAGTGCAAGGGCCATGCATACCAGGGGGCACAAGCTCTGTGTGCCCAATTAAACATGCGGCAATACCGGAGCCCTCAGCTGTGCCCCAATGGCCCATAGCAGCTCAAATGGCTTCTGCCCACTCCACTATAAACGGTTCACTAAACTAGTGCCCACAGCTTAATTACTTGAGGGGCACACAGCCCACCACATCATGGATCCGCTCGGGACCTAAAGACGTTTCAGTGCCATTAGTGGGGTCTTTTTCTTTTTTTCTCCATGATGGGTTCTTCTCTTTGCTCATTTCCTGCCTGGCACCTCCCCATTATAGTTCACAGTTTATGAATGTCTTATTTCTTCCCTTTTTCTTTTATTTAACTAATAAAGTTTTATAAGGTGAGTGTGGTCTTATTAATTATAAAAATAAAGAAAATGTGCCTAAATAAGTCTTTGGTTTCCATACAAAGCACAACACACATTTGTACGCCGGAGCTTCACATGGAGGCAAAGACGGCTGCCTGCTGAAACTTGAACAATGCATTAATGTAGACGTTGGTAAATATGAAAGCCAGCAGAATCCAGACTGCTGACCACAATATGAGCCATTGAATCAGTCGTATTGCCAGGAGATAAAGACAACAATATTCCCTTTATGCTATAAACAGTTTTAAGTACCCTCTCTAGCTAAGTAAGAGCATAAGTTACAGGGCCCAAAACCATTTCTCGCAGACGAATAATCAGCTCTTTATATCAGTGGGCACTGGCTGCAGACACCTGTTTATTATAAAGGAAAAATGCCTTTTGTTCTCATTAAGACAACCACAAGGCACACAGATATGCAGAGGGGAGAAAAAAAAGAAAAAGAAAACGAACCCGCGCAGCAGGAGCCAAGTCAAATAAAACGCGCGTTAAAGAAAACTAAAACGGAACGGGGGAACAAACAAGTCAATAAAACGAGAATAGACTTACACAGAGGGAGACGCTTCCAGTCGACAGAAGAATTGGGCTCTCCTTTCAACCTCTGGTCGGAATGGCACGGCTCCTTCTGAGACTGAAGCAATTACCCCTGACTAATTACTACACCTTGGGTGGCACGGTGGCACAGTCACCCCAGGGCAGCACCTTCGGTTCAAATCCCCTAAAACCGAGACAGAGTTTGCATGGTCTGCCCATGTCTGTGTGTGCATTGGGTGCAAAGCACAGGAAAGTTAGTCATCTGTGTGGAGTTTGCATGATCTGCCTTAATCTATATTGGGGATGGATAGGGGGTACTCTGAACATTACAGTTTTACTTCCTCATCTTCAAGACATTCTTTTTAATGGTTAGCTGTGAACTGGCGACATGTGACGGAGCTTCTTAATTTCATTCTTGGGTCCTGTTCTGCATGACGGGCTGTCTGTCTATCTATCTATCTATTATATAGTGCCTTTACTATCTATCAATCTATCTATCGAATCCTGCCAACTACACCATCTATCTATCTATCTATCTATCTATCTATCTATCTATCTATCTATCTATCTATCTATCTATCTATCTATCTATCGAATCATGCCCACTATGCCATCTATCTATCTATCTATCTATCTATCTATCTATCTATCTATCTATCTATCTATCTATCTATCTATCTGTTTGTCTGTCTGTCTGTCTGTCTGTCTATCTATGTATCCTGTATATATATATATATAATGTACATGTACATCATATTGACAAAAGTATTTAAACCCCTGCATTTACTCACACATGAACTTTAATATTAAATGTATATACATATAAAACTTTATATTACTAAATATATGACTTTAATATGTATATTTATATCTATCTATCTATCTATCTATCTATCTATCTATCTATCTATCTATCTATCTATCTATCTATACTGTGCATGTACACTATATTGACAAAAGTATTTGGACGCCTGCATTTTCTCACACATGAACTTTAATGTGTATGTAATTTATATACATATAAAACTTTATATTAATATATATGACTATATATATACATATTTTTATCTCTGTATATTGTGCATACACAGATGTATACATGTAATAACTATATCCTTGTGGTGCTGTGACTGGTGCTGCTGTCTTATACATCCAGTGTCTCGGGTTCAAATCTTCTGCCATCTCACTACGTGTGTGGCGTTTGCATGTCTATGTCTATGCCACCTTACCAATTGTACACTTTCTGAATCGACCGTTTCCAATTGCAAGACACCAGTCATTTGGGATGAGAGTAGAAAGTGCTTTAAAAGGTTGCACATATCCTAAAATATGACCAAAAAAAAAATCCCTTTAAGTGAGAGGAACCACGAGTCCAATACATAATCCAAGAACCGAACACCAAAAAACAAAAGCAAAACGTCTGAATTAGCATACGCTGCACTGATTGAGGTTGTTTATGAGAAATGAAATCATTTACTTCATGAGGTAGAAGAACATAATAAAGGAAAATATTTGAAATCGTAAAATGTGTGCTTCAATTTAAACATTTAAAGTCTCCATTATAATAGTAATTTGTCAGTTTACACGTTGTGTTAGTGGTCCATGGGGGGGGGGGCTAGGTCCCAAATAGAGGATCAAAAATCTAAAATAACATCATATTCATAATCACCAAACTTGAAATAGTCTAAAACAATACCCCACATGCCTATGTTTGAAAGTTGTCATTTTAACCTTCTGGGAGGGGCTCTTAGAGGGCTAGGACCACCGGTGATGTCATAAATATTGTTATATTCATGGTCAGCGTGTGAGAAATGCCATAAAAGGACACTCCACGCGCCGTATATACGCTTTGAAGTTGTGTGAAAAGGAGTAACTTTGACAGCTTGCATCCCATAAGGGGGTCCGTTGATATGGCCTCCTTTTGATGAAGAATCTTATTGGTTTACTCGTGAAAATCTGGTCTTAAAATGAGTCTTTCAGGTCTAGGGGTTCCACAAATAGCTGGGAACAGAAAGAAAAAAAAGGAAAAATTGGAAGTAAAAATGAGATATGATGATGAAGTGATGTCCCAGAATGCACCTGAACGCTATGCGGTGGGCCGCGGTTCTCTAACTTGTTCACAACAAGCTTGTTCTCAGAAGTCTACGCGCACCGCAGTTCAACAGTTACAGCTCTGGCATGCCGCGTCTTTCATTTTTCATGAGTTTGTAGGAAACGGCTGCTCCTTCCCAAGTGGGGCGCACAGACTGCTTTGTGACCTTTTCATTCGCAAGCTCCAGTGAAGTTCCTGTGTAAACGCAGTTGACAGACTTTATACAGAAGCAAAACTGTTTCAGAGTCACTGCAGACATGTTTATGTAACCTCTCCCAAAGTTGAGCTGTTAATTGAATCAATTTCTTCTAATCTAATGTTCCTTTTAGAAATGAAGCATTGCTTATCGTTGGCCTTCCTTTTTGTATATCGTTTTTTTTTTTCGAAATTTCTGGGTCAGTGGCTCAAAGTTTTGCTTACATAAAGCAGCAGTGCCTAAAGCCAGTTTCTAGTATTTCGGTTTTTATTCATCTATTAGTGTCAATGAACAGAAACATCAGAAGATTTAGGAGATACTGTGGCTCATGGCAGGTTCTGTGCAGATTTAAAACCAGACTGAGGAATGTCTGGTTCAGACAATGGATGGTGTAACAAAGGTGCTATATAGGCGCCTGACCCGACACAGATGGACGCGGAGGCCGTATAACAATAAACAAACTTTTATTTCTCTTCACCCGTGGGCGCACGTCTTCCCCGTGACCCACAGGCAATACACCGTCCCAAAACACACCTGCAACACCAAAACAATCTTTTTCTCTCCTCTACCACCACTCCTCCTGAAGCTTAGTCCTCCTCCTCCCGACGCTGGCCCCTTTTAAAGCCCACCTGGTAGCATTCCAGGTGCTTGACCACCAGGTCCTAATTGCACTTCTGGGTGGGGCTGAAGATTCGTGCAGCCGTGCTGCTGATTCCATGCAGCTCCCCCTAGTGGCCATCCGAGCCCCCAACCAGGCTGTGGAGAACTCCATCTCCCATGGAGCCATGCGACAGGCTGGGGGATCCCCGCCTGCCGGGGAGGCTGCCACCAAGCGTCCCGGGGGAGGTATTGAGCTGCCCATGGAACAGATGCCCGGCTGTCCACCACAATGGATGGATGGAAAAAAGAGAAGGGAAAAAATCAAATCATCAGGTTCATCAGAAAGTTCAAAGGAGATAGAAACTTCAATCTTCTTCTGACATAGTGGGACCATGAAAATAAAATCCAACTGAAAATATTCTCAGGTCAGTTAACTGCAAAAGTAAATGTGAACAAACTGATGATGATGATGATTATTCATCCATGGTTTCATCCATTATTATTATTCATCAAATAACAAAGCAAGTTATGGTACATACAAGAATGCAGAGGCAAGAAGGATGGTGCAACTAGGGATAGTATCACTGTCTTGGGTTTGACTCCCACGCCCAATCATTGTCTCCTCTCATCTCATCGCATTTTTGAAAACTGCTTTTCCTGCTGAGGGTCACGGTGGCAGCAGGCCAAACCGGTCAGCCCAGACTTTCTTGTCGCCAGCTTCAGATTCCAGCTCTACCGTTCCCAAGCCAGCCGAGAGATATAATCCCTCTGGCATGTCCAAGTGTCAAATGGGACTTGACTGGAGCAGCTCTAGGAGGACCTGCCTGGAATTTTCCTTATGACAGGCCCACTGCACCTCAACTGGCTCTTCTTGATCTGGTGGAGCCGTGACTCTACTCGGAGGCTCTCCTGAAATGCTGAACTTCTCCTCCTATCATGAAGTTTCAACTCAGCCACCCTGCAAAGAAACCTCATTCTTCCGCTTGTACTCACAATCTCATTCTTTTTGCTCACTTCATGCCACTTCAGTCCACTTCGCCATCTCACTTTCTCTTTCAACGTCACTTGTGAACAAGATCCTCAGATCCTTGAATGTCTCATTCAAGAACAGTTGTTCCCACCTCACCTTGAAAGAGAATACATCAGATATGACTTTGAGATGGATATTTAAAGTAAATACACACACACATAAAACCACATTAATAAATGGACAGGTAACTTTGTGTCTGTGTGTCCATTCGGTTGCTATGTCTCTTTCATTCTAACAGATGGCGCATCACAAACATTTGTAGTAATAAAATGCATTGCATTTGTCATTCCAACAAATAGTGCATCACAAACAGCAACACGGCTTTTGAGAATCCATTACCAAATGCCATTTAACAGAGACATGCACAGTGCATGTGTCATTCCTACAGATTGCACATCACAGACATTTGTAGTAATAAAATGCATTGCATTTGTCATTCCAATACATAGCATATTACAAACAATAATACAGCTATTGTGAATCCCATTCTAAATGCTGTTTAACAGAGACAAACACATTGCGTTTGTCATTCCACCAGATGGCGCATCACAAACATTTATAGTAATAAAATGCATTGCATTTGTCATTCCAACAAATAGTGCATCACAAACAGCAACACGGCTTTTGAGAATCCCATACCAAATACTATTTAACAGAGACAAATGCATTGCATTTGTCATTCCAACAGATGGCGCATCACAAACATAGTAATAAAATGCATTGCATTTGTCATTCCAACAGATGGCGCATCACAAACATTTACAGTAATAAAATGCATTGGATTTGTCATTCCAATGGATAGCCCATCACAAACATTAACATGGCTTTGGCAAATCCCATACCGAATACCATTTAACAGAGACATGCACATTGTATTGTCATTCCAACATATGGTGAACTACAAACATTTTTAATAAAGCGTTTTATTACTACATCTGTTGGAATGACAAATGTAATGCAATTTATTAGTACATGCTCTATAAAATACATTTCAATAGATAGTGAATGACTGCAAACGTTAAGAATGAATATGATGAGGATTACGTGGACTTCTTAGATTTCAACCCATTTTAGACAGGAGGCACAACTAGTGCATACATATTTATAAATACATTTGTGTTTACTGTTTGTACACACCAGATATCTTGTGGTCACTAGAGGCTTTACCAATCCCTAAATCTCAGACACAATTACTCCAACTGCAGTCCCATTGTCTAAAAACTACCTTTTTTTAACTAAATACCTTCTTTCATATGTCTTTGATATTCCAACAGGTGGCGCATTACAATTATTTGTAGTACTAAAATGCCTAGCATTTGTCATTCCAACAAATGGTGCATCACAAACATTCATAATAATGCATTATATTTTATACTAGCTGAAATACCCAGCATTGCCCATGAGGAAAATAAAGTGGGTTTTTTTATTTTTTGAGAAAAATATAATAAAAAAAAAAAAACAACTATAAAAATAAATTAACAAATAATGAAGACTCACTAATGTGCTTGTCCCACGTATGTTATCATCCAGTTGACGCTCGGAACTGCCCAACTCTATTTAATTTCAAAAGCAACAGGGGCGCAGTGTTGGCGCTCAAACATACAGAAGGCTGGCAGTCACCTCCAGTTTGCCCTCTGGTGGTCGTTCCGAGTTTCAGCTGGATGATTATGTGCATACAAGACTGCAAGATCACCCCCCCACACACACACACACACACACACACACACACCTTACCCAGAAGGTCGACCAATGAGAAACATGTGTACCAAGTTTCACGAAAATCACTCCAGCCGTTCAGAAGTGATCCTGGAACATACATACACACACACACATGCATTGACTTTTATATAGAGGTGCCATCTGTTGGAATGACAAATGCAATTTTTCTTTTATTAATTCGTGTATTACACAATATGTTTTAATGAAAAGTGCATTGGAGACGCTAATGATGAGGTCTCCATTGATTTGCTTAGATTTTAACCTTTAAGCGCGAGTTGAACCCCCCCCCAACCCCCAATTAACCCCACACAGGGGTGTCCCTTATTGTGCTTTATTTAATGGCAGGTTTGAACATAAAGCACCTTGGTTAGATGGAGGGCCCCTTCATTACTTTTTTTTGTTTAGTAAGGAAATATTTAGGCAGGTGCTACCGAGACCCTTGTTAGGATTTCAGTCAGATGGCACGCAAGGCAATCTGTAATGAAAAAAAGAAAGAGAACACGTGTTTTTTATTCTTAAAATAAACTGAAAATAAACAAAGCTAATACAAAACAAAACACGGGGGCTCACTAGCACGAGTGTTCACAAAGAACGGCGTACTGTATTCCGTCGGGGCTCCATTTTGAGCCTTGGCTGGCCCTGAATACCTGGAGATGCTAGTGCTCATTACGCCAGCAGCGGCTCTCTTGCTGCTTTCCATATGTTCTTTCAAATAAGCCGAAGATTAAAACAGCAGGTTACTGAAAATTAGTGGTGAATTAAAAACTATAAGTGAAGTAATTAAGGCTCCGTCTATGGCTGCGATCAAAATGTCTTAATAAGAAACATGCAAACTTTACTAACGGCTGCCGAACGACGGTTATTGAGTTCCACGTACTTCATTTCATCTTTTCAGAAAGCCGTACATTCTATACGTGGAACATTTAAGCAAAGTTGGGGGCGGAGGGGGGCATGTGAGATTGTCTGAGTAAATGCAGTTCACTCTCCTAAGGATGTTGTGCTACCGCAAGGCATATTGCAGCTCCGTCTCCTCAGTAAATTGGGTGGTAGTCGACATCTTAAGGTCACTGGCAGTTTAATAAGAATCTGCCCCATAATTACGCTGGAACCTGCTCATAGAGCGGAGTTAAGCCAAACATTCAGTCGGAGGACTAATGAATGTTTAGCATTGAGAGGAGAACACACGACAAATATACAGAGAACCACAGGACAGCTGGAAGCAAACTATCAGTTCAGAGCCGTAAATTATCATATTACTATTTATGAATCGACCCCAAATGACAGTGTTTTGCTAAGGGTCAGCGTTGGAAACGTATTAGACATGGCGTACAGCTGTGTACGAAGAGAAAAAGAAAAAAAAAAAAGTGGAAAAAACAAAATGTTTTTGAAGAACTTCGGAAAAGCTGAAAGCTCCTCCAAGCGTACAGTACGGTCTCTCTCGCGTTTTACACTTTTATGGAAAGATTCGCAAATTCGCTCTTCTCCTTATAAATATTGTGAGGGATGGTCGGCACCCTTACCTGGCTGGGACACACCTAATAGTGGTAGGGCAGATCACTAGATGACAGCCCCTCCTGGGTTGCAGTGGTGCCTCAGATTCCCACAAGGCATCATGGGACTTTGGAGTTTTCCCACTCAGCCCTGTTGGGTTTCCTTCGGTGCCACCAGAGGGTGCTGCGGAGCCTGACTTTGCCGGGCCTTTGCCTCACCGGACCACGCTAACGGACCACCGGAAGTACATAAAAGCAGCCTGTTGCCTTCATTCAGAGAGTCCAGGTTGAGAGGTGGAGGACTGAGCTTGCCAGGGAGAGCGGAGGAGGCAGAGAGAAGAAGAGGCAAAGAGTGGCTGTGTGCTGGCTGTATTGTGTTTCTGCTTATGGCTGTGGTGGGAAACACTTACAGAGGAAGGGTTTCCCACATCAAGAGCGAGAGAGATAAGGAGAGAGAGAGACGTGTGCGCGAGCGAGAGAGATAAGGAGAGAGAGAGAGAGACGCGAGGAGCGAGAGAGATAAGGAGAGAGAGAGACAGAGAGATGCGCACGAGAGAGAAGAACCATCAGCTCAGTTATGATCACATGACGCTCAGCAGATAAAGTGTATCCATACTACTTGCTTTGCAAGACATCGCTCGTTTTATAAAGTCAAAATTAATTTTAAAATTTAGGTCGTCTTGCAAAAAACTCGTAAACCAAGTTACTTGCAAACCGAGGTTCCACTTGTATATATTATTTATCAGTGTTATTTGTTAGAAAAATTGATTTTTATGTTGATATTTTTGGGGGTGCGGAACGGATTAACTGGATTCCCATTATTTTCAATGGGGAAGTTTGTTCTAGATATGAGAAATTCGCTATACAAGCTCAGTGCTGGAACAAATTAAACTGGTATCTCGAGGTTCCACTGTATGTATATATATATTGTGATATATGGCCGGCCAGTCATCCCGGCCAATACCCCCAGGCCACCAGATGGAGCCCTCCCTACAGCATGGTGGTGCCCCGAATGCCAGCAGGCAATTATGGACAATGGAGTTTTTATCCACAGCACTGCTGGATACCACGGGGGCCGCTAGAAGGCGCTGCAGGGAAGAACAACGATTGTTTTCCCTACAACCTGGAAGTACGTCCTAGTCACATGGACAAAAGAAATGATGTGCTTCCGGGTTGAAAAAAAAGGAATTTTTTATCTGACCCGGAAGTGTTAACAGTCACATGGACAGAGAGAGAAGCACTTCCGGGTCAAGGACTATAAAAAGGACTGTGGGAGATGGCAGGGGACAACGCGTCTGGGAGAGTGGAGGATTCGTTTGATTATTGGATTATTGTTTATTATATGAGTATTGTGGAGTGAAGGGTGCTTTGTGCAAATAAAAATAATATTTGGACTTGGATCTGGTGTCTGATCACCGACCCCAATCTGTCAAAGTACATACAAATTCCAACGTCTGTCTCTCTGTCTGTATGTTTTCTTTTCACGAGAGAACTACCCAACATATTTAGATCGGGCTTTTTTCTAGAATTTGCTTGAACATTCCGATTGATTTTGCGACTTCTGTCATCACACTAAGTATCCTAGTTCGCTTGCAGCATTGATTTATTTGCGCGAATCTGAGAGAGATACAGCGGGCCGAGCGGAGGGGCTGGGGCCCTCATCACTCACGCGTCAGCCTCTGGGCGTATCGTACATCCACTTAGCTAACAAACGAGAGAACTACTTAACGGATGTAGATTGGGCTTTTTTCTAGAATTTGCTTGAACATGCCGGTTGAATTTGCGAGTTCTCTCATCATAGTCCGCTTGCGGTACCAATTGATTCGCGCGAATCCGAGAGAGATGCAGTGGGCCGAGGGGAGGGGGAGGCGGGACCTCAGGAGTAGGGAGCCACTTTCGCGCCAGCCTCTGTTCGAGTCGTTGTACCTCTTGCCACATATTGCAGTGCACCTTGCCTCCTCTTACATGTTTGTTCAGCAGACATCGTCATCTAGAGGTTGTTAAGGAGTAACAGTTTTTGAGAGATCACAGCTACGTGTGTTTTAGAGGGTAGCTGCCAGAGATATTAAAGCCATGTGTTTTTTTCCCCCACATTCTCCCATTAGAGCCGAACTTGATCAGATACAGTGGTGACGTCGGAGTGTACCTACTTTCCCCTTGGCCAGAATTACATTTTTTATTATTGATTTTTAAAGTTTGTCCTATGTCACTTCTATGTGGGCGCAGCCGCGGGGGACAGCTAGTTAAGGATAAACCTTCTTATATTATAAGATTACTACTAGGCCCATTTGTGTCTTGCTGGGGTTTTTGATGGGGTTTCCCCCGCGTTGGCATTTCTGGGACTGGGTTTTGCGACTCCTAGTCTATGCAATTTATTTAATTCCATTCTGCATAAAAACATGAGATTAAAATTTTGTTTTGGGCCATCACTGCAACCTTCTTGCAGTCAGCAACATGCAAACGAAAATGCATATGATGGCTGGGTGAAGTATTCCTTTAAATAAGACTCAGAAGAAGGCCAGCAGATAAGAAATAAGAAACAAATAAAGTGCTAGTGTGTAGAAAGCAATATGAGTGTGACAGTAAGCATCTGTCAATAGATGTGTCACTGAGTTTTGTGTTATATAGAGGAAATAATAAACTGTGGGATAACCAAAAAAAATTAAAATGCAATCCAGGAAGAGATAAGCGCAGATTAAAGCTGACGTTGCGGATGTGGATTCATTTATGAGATGTTACACGAGTTGAAAGGCAAGTGTGACTCATCCATCAGGTTTAATGCCAAAGTTTCTTGAAACTGATATATAGGAAGCATCTTTTTATGGCCGATAGAAACTGTTCCCAGCAAGTGAACGTTTCTGTGCCAAAAATGAGAAGATAATTAAAAACCTTTTAGAGGTGTTTGTTCGGTTTAATATTCACTCAGTTATGGTAGCTCAGAGATTTGTTTTGGAGGGCATGATTATGAATCCATGATCAAATAAAGAACCGAATTTAGACAGGAAAAATCCGGCCACACGGTAACACTGGTGTCCTGACCAGAATTGAATGTGGGATCCTTCCCTGGAAAAGGACACCAATATTACGGAAGGACAGGGAAAGACACTATATTAAGATTATTGTCTTCTCTCAAACGTTAGGTGGCAGCGTCCCTGGGCTACAGTACCCATTCAGATGTCCTCAGGGAATGCTGGTAGTTGTAGTCCGGGGGCACAGCACTGCTAGGAACTGTGGGTGCTGCTAAGGTTACACTCAGCTATTCTTGTGAACTTCCAACCAACTCTAGATGGGAAAACTGTAAGCACAAATCAACTCAACACAGGGAGAATGTGCCCAATCCACTCAGGCGCTGTCTGCTCCATGGCTCAGAACCAGGACAATGGAATTAAGTGGCAACCATGCCATCTTTTCTCAACTGCAAATAAATATTTCTTCCATAAAGCCTTACAGTGTTGCATTTCTGAATTGAGAACCTAAAACAGGGATGGCGTCAGTATTGTATCCACCCACTGTCTTCATTGGCCCACCCGGAATTGGGTTAGTGGCCGTGTCACTTTCATACCCGTGAGACACTCCTAGTGCTCACATACAGCATGTGACAATCTCCACGGCAGCCCCCAAAGGGCAAGCAACAGAAAAAGAAAACAAGTGCCGCAGACTTGAATGTCCTGGCACCCCTCTAATTTGACGTGTCACCTTTTGTTTGTATGTGTCACGTCTAATTTTGCACACGTCACCTCTTGTTTGTGTGCTTTACATCTTGTTTTGCACACGGCTCCTTTTGTTTGTACATTTTTGTCTTATTTTGAGTGTTTTATTTTGTACGTTTTATGTCTAATTTGGCGTACATCATTTCTCGTTTGCGTGCGTCACATCTTATTTTGCACACGGCGCCTCTTGTCTGTGCGCTTTACATCTTATTTGCCGCACTTCGCCTCTTGTTTGTGTGCGTCACATCTTATTTTGTATGTTTTACGTCTTACTTGGCGCACTTCGCCTCTTGTTTGCGTGCGACACATCTTATTTTGCACCTCTTGTTTTGCGCTCTTGTCTGCACCTCTTGTTTGCTTTACATCTTATTTGCTGCATGTTTTCGTCTACTTGCCTCTTTTTGCGTCACATCTTATTTTGTATGTTTTACGTCTTATTTGCTGCACTTTGCCTCTTGTCTGTGCGCTTTACGTCTTACTTGGCGCACTTCACCTCTTGTTTGTGTGCGTCACATCTTATTTTGTATGTTTTACGTCTTACTTGGCGCACTTCACCTCTTGTTTGAGTGCGTCACATCTTATTTTGCACACGGCGCCTCTTGTCTGTGCGCTTTACATCTTATTTGCCGCACTTCGCCTCTTGTTTGCGTCGGCACACATCTTATTTTGCTTGGCGCACTTCACCTCTTGTTTGTGCATGCCATGTCTTATTTTGCGTGAACTACCTCTTATTTTGTGCACGTTATTTACATTTTCTGCCACTTGCCCTTCAGGTCCAGCGTAAACCTCCATTAAACAAACTCCAGCAGACCGTCCATATGGATAAGGACACAATTTAGAGGTCACGTCAACAGGCTTGGACTGTGCAAAGAACACTTTGGGCGTTGTGTGTCCCTTCTCAAAAGAACACTGGTGTACCAGAAGCTTCTCCATCTCTGCTAGGAAGTCAGTGTGGACGTCAGTCTCTTCCTGTCGTTTCTCTCTTGTCTTTACATTCCTTCTTATAAAAGTGTACTCAGCCCAGTAAGTGGTGGCTTTGTGTAAAATAATTAGTTGCATGCCACTGAACTAACAACCACACAATATAAAAAAAAAAAAAACCTCTCAGAGCCATTCATCTGCCTCCTAAAGTAAATATGTAATGAAGAATAACCCACCATTTACAAGTGTGACTTAGACATGCTTTTTTAGTAAAGCATTATTGTTACTTTGAACTCATAAATACACAGAGGGCCCTTGTGGTATTCTCCTTGTTTTCCTTTCTGCAGGTGGTTTACTTGATCCATTGTCTTCACCAAAGCCCCAGTTAGCCTCAGGGCACAAAAGCGGAGCTTTAAGCCACTCGAGACGTGCGTGCAGCTCTTTATGAGAATGATCAGGATCAGCAGGCTTGACTCATTTTTTTGAAGGGTCAATTGGTATAAAAAAAGCAGGCAGTGCAAATGCCTTGTAAAGAATGTGTGCATCTGGACATTAGTTTCCAAAAATCTATTGTGTGGCGTCCCGAACAGAATTGATGTGGGATCCTTCTCTGTACAGGACACCAATATTATGGAAGGCAGAATATTTGGCTTATTGTTTTCCCCCAGACGCTAGGTGGCAGTATCCCTGGGCTACGGTTCCCATTTAGATGCCCTCAGGGAATGCTGGGAATTGTAGTCTTGGGGCCCTGCTAGTGACTGTGGGTGCTGTTAAGGTTACACTTAGGTGTTGAAGTACTTCCATTGGGTGATGCCCTGGTGCCAATGACAGAGACAACACTGCCTTGTCCAGGGGATTCGGAGCTGGGAGAAGAGATTGGTGACCCTTGCTTGGGAGGAGTAGCAGAGGAGGAAGTAGAATTACTTTATTGTGCTTGTGTTCACTGTTGGGATGTATTTTACTTAAAATAAAACCTTTGTTTTATATTCCCGGGACTTGTGTAAACATTCGTGATTGGTGTTTGGGGCTCTTTGGGACCATCTAGTGGCCACAAAATATATTTGTGCATGTTGTACAAAGCGGCTGGAGGAATAAATAAGGCAGAGACACGAAAATAAAAAAGTTTGGGATACCAAACCTCATTTCATCAAATAACTGAAAAGACAGCTGATAGTGGCTCAAAAAAAAATTGTATCTCAAGGCTAGCTGTTTGTGTGAATCACAGAAGTTCTGTCCTCCATGTCTCCTCTGGTTAGCATCTGACACCAATTTCCGGGGACTGAGCCGTCCCTACATTCTGAGGACCGGAAAGGGCAGAGTTTCTCTGGTGGAGGGTCGGAATCAGTCATCCTTCCTGGGCATTTTTTCTTGGTTGCTGGGGAAAAAAGGTGAAGATAGCATTAGCATCAGCGCCCTCTATTGGCCCGGGGTGGTACTGCTTACCTCATCAGAGTCAACAAGGTGGTTCCCAGACACACATGCATGACAATATTTCATTTATCATTTTGTCGTTCTGGGATGTTGAGTGTTGTTTGATGAAGGAAAAAATGAATTGAAATGATTTGAGCATAAGGCTGCAATATAACAAGATGTTAAGAAAGCCACGGGGTCTGAAGCCTTTGTGAATGCCCACTATGAACAATCAGTTGAGTACGTTGCTGTACCGAGTCCATTTACTTTGCTGTTTGTTTTATCTTTTCTTTCATTTCTACATTTCCCAGCTTTCAATGCTTTAAGCTTCCTAAAGAAGGTCACAATTGTCCTTATAGTGAAGGTGTTGCGGTAATTAAAAACTTTTGTCTCGCCGACAAACCCTCGTGCACAGCTCCCCATTCACGAAGAAGCCTTAAAAATTCCACCACAGGACATTCTTGTTACACCACAAGGGGGCTCGGATAGAGTCAAGGGGAAAGCACAGGTTGGTATTCCTGTCATGACTTGACTTTTATTTATAAGAAAAACATTATAGTAATTATCATTCCACCATCTGGGCCACAATCACAATTTAGAGCTAAATCCTTCATAATCCACGTGAAGTTTTCACAGGCTTCGTTGAGTTTTTTGAGAACATTCCGAATACATGTGGAGACCAGACACGGACATCTGGCATTTTGGTTTCTCACAACAAAATTTTCTTTGTGGAAAAGTCTTTTTTTTTTTTTTGTTTTAAAATTATCCTGGCATGGCCCTAGGAGTTCGATGGAAAGGAAAGTTGTTTTGCAATAGTAATTACAATCGAGTGAGGCTCTTATCGATGGATGGTTGCTTCATCACAAGGGAAATAATGAGGTCAGCCTATTTTGTTCTTCTGTAAATGGGTTTTGATTGTTCGAGTAGGGGCTACCTAAGTGCATCTTGAAGTCAGTTACTGCTGAGGAAGAAGACCTTAACAGGGTCCTCGTTTGGTCCTAATAATCCATTATCCTGTTTAGACGTGGCGCAAAAAACGGTTAACATTAACTGAATAAACGTCACCCAGGTGGTACTCTATGTGAGTGAGGGTCACAGGACAAGAGTACAAAATGGATCATAACAAGTGAAGAGCACAGAACAGATACAAGTCCGTTAAGATCCCTTAGTTGCAAGAACTTCTCAAAGCCCCCAGAAATCCCCCAAGTCTTCAAACGCTTCTTAAAGAGGATTTCAGATGGAGGTGGGAAACTCGTTCCACCAGCTCAGAGTAATAGATTGAGATGTGATGTCCCACAGAGGTCGCGTCACCAGTGAGAAGGAGCCTTGGACCTCACAAGCGTCTCCCATTGACTACTCTCTAGGCAAGCATCAAGGATCGGAACTTCATATGTGCTGCTGGAGGGAGCCGTGTGGCGATCTGAAAGGAGGAGTGATGTGTGTCCGTGTAACTGGCGTCTAACATTCTAGTTTTAGTCATTTGGAGCTTCACCAAATCCTGATAATCTTTCTTATGTTGTGCCTTTTCCTGTTGGGTTCCCATTGTTTTTCCCTAATCTGTTCTCCAATGGTTTGTCACATCATCCGTGTGAGCTTCTCCCAGTGTTTATTGTGTGTAACTGTGAACGGAGTTAAGCACGCTGTACATTGTATAGTAGAGTTAATTGATATAAAAATCGAAATATTATAAATATTTCAATATATTTATTTATATACTATGAATATCATGTCATTTGCAGAAATTCTCAGATGACTCTGCCCTTAAAGGGTGCGTTGATAAGTGGAAGACGAGACAAAGGAGAGGAGTCAGGGAGAGAACTTTGAGAACTGAACATCAGCAGAACCAACAAACTGCTCATTGAATTTTGTTGCACCAAAGAGCCTCCACGTCCGGTCGTTATTCAAGGAGTGGATGTAGAGTGTCACACACGTGTGAATGGGAGGCAGCTAATGGGCCTGAATAGTGATAATTCCACGCCACACCAGGGTTGTGTCAAGGTGCACTGACTTTCTCTCTCAGTCCTCTACAGACCATGCATGTCAAATCCCACCGGGTCCTGGCGCCCATTATGACATCACTTCTGTGTTTCCGGCGCCCATTATGCCATCACTTCCGGTTCCGATGTCCATGATGACATCACTTCCATTTTCTGGCGTCTAGGATGCTGTCATTTCTGGTTCCGGTGTCCATGATGATGTCACTTCTGGTGTCCATGACGACATCACTTCCGTTTTCCGGAGTCTATGATGTTGTCACTTCCGCTTCTCGGGCACCCATTATGCCATCACTTCCGGTGTCCATGATGATGTTACTTCCATTTTCCGGCATCTATGATGTTGTCATTTCTGGTCCCGGTGGCCATGATGACGTCACTTCCATTTTCCAGCGCCCATTACGCCATCACTTCCGGTGCCGATGATGACGTCACTTCTGGCATCCATGATGATGTCCCTTTCATTTTCCGGCGTCCCTGATGCTGTCACTTCCGTGGTTCTGGTGCCCTTGATGACGTCACTTCCGATCTCGGCCTTTAAAGCTGCCATCTTTGCACCTGTGAAGCAGTTCTGTTGTGGACTTTGTACCTAACACATCTCTACGAAACAATACCCATATGCAGCCAGGGCATATTATACGGGTGGCTGCCCAAATCTTTGATGTCTCCTGTGTATTCTTATCACAAGAGGTGGTGCACTCCTACAAATACCTGGGGGTCCACATAAGTGACAGGCTGGATTGGTCTCAGAACACAGAGGAACATGAGAAGTAAGGGCAAAGCTGGCTGTTCTTCCTTAGGAAACTGTGCCCCTTCAATGTGGGTCATGACGTCCTTCCCATCGTCTACAAATCTGTGATGGCTACGGTGATTTTCTACACTTTGGTGTGCTGGACTGGTAACGTCATTTCAATATCGGACCACCAGATCAGAATGCAGGAGGAAAGGGCAGGATCAGTGATGGGGTAAATTCTGGACCTGCTGGAGGTTGAATTGGAGGGGAGATTGAAGTGTTACCAGTAGTGGTCACCACCGAGGCCCAGACCCCAGGCCCAATGATACCCAACACAGTCATGAGATCAAATAAAAGTTTTTTTTAATCCACCAAGCACTTTGTACAGTGAAGCACAATCAATAACCACACAAACAAAGAAACTCTGTCCTCTCCTTCTGCCTCCTGTTGAGTGTTGCCCGCTGCCTCTCGACTCGGACCCCCTGAGGCTCCTTTTACACTGGACTCGCAATGGCTTCCAGTGACCTGGAATGATTTGTGGGGAGAACATCTGTTTGGAAACCAAGGCAGTCCACCCCTGGCGGCGGCACCCAGGGACCCCGTCAGGGTTGCGCTTCCAGACTCTAGTTCCCTACTGGTGTCCAAGTTAGGCAGACCACTGCCACCTAACGTATAGGGGGATGGAACTACTCCTGACCTCTGGCTTCTTCTTCTCCATCCCCTGGCACCTTCCATCTTGGCAAGAGGTGATGCCGTTGTCCACCCGGGATGCCCATCTGTCCTGTCACAAAAGACAAGACTACTCTGCTCCCAAGTGCCTCCTTGCTGTCGGTCACACTGGCTACATCTTGCACAAAGGACAAGCTGTTCCTGAAAAAGGTGCAACCCTACTGCGGACATCCAGACTGATTATTTATCCCTATTTATTAATAAACAGGTTATATTTTTGGGATGTAGGTGGAAAGCGGAGCATTTAGAAAATCCCTCCAAATGGGAACACCATATAAAGTGCCGTCAGTGTCCAGGCTGTGTCAGCTCGGGATCTCTGGGGTTGTGTCATAACAGTGCCAACTGCTGTGCCAATGACACACAAAAACCTCACAGTCCTAGATTAGCACGAGTCCAAAAAATTATTATGTAGGGGAATTCTTTAATAGGGACTGGCATCATTCTGACAGGTTGGAAAGAAATGCACTTTATTATCATGTTATGACTAAACCTCACTAGGCTTTGGCAATAATAACAACGAGGAATACTCAGAACAGCTGGTGATCTTTCAACACTTTGAATTATGAAGTGATAAAATAGGTGGCATTTATTACAGCCAAATAACGTTTGTTTTTACACATGCAGGTTTTCTCCTAGCACTCTCACTAAGTTCACGAGCTTCTCACCATTGGAATCTGGCGAACTGGTTTGTTGTTTTTAAACCATTGGAATGCTGTGGGTTTACATGAACAACCTATAAGGCCTTGGAGGAGTCGTAATGCCATAAAGTTGGCAGGTATGGATGAGTCATTTACAGCTTTCAGTTGAAGTGTTTCACCTCCAATATTTATTTTTCACTCCGTCCTGAGGTATTTAAATAACAGCATCCCTGCTCTTTGTACTGCAATTGTCCTGCCTTCTTAAACAAAAACACCTGCGTCTTCCGCAAACCTATTTGCATTCTTTGAAAAGTAGCATAATTGTGCTTTTTGAAGCTCAAAACATGGCTGCGAATCCCGAACCTGCCTGGTTTAGAAGGGAGCACGGAGTTGTTCTCAATTGTTTCAATACTGTTTGTCAGGTCTGATTTAGAAATGGCGCACTTTTACACCTTTTATATGTTATGCGTTTAACTCCGCCCAGGTTAAGACACGCCCCCTCCCTCCTTCTGCATGCTGCATTCAGGACCTTCTCTGCTGGCCTGCCAGACCCACGTGTGGTGAGACCATCAGCTGCTCCACTGGGATCAGTACTTCCCACATTAGCCTTTTTTTTAATTACCTATCATATTCTTTTAATTGAAAATTTTCTTTTATTGGGGTATCATGTCTGCTTGATCTTGCCCTGGATAAATGGGTAATGAATTTTGTTTTTTGATTTACCTTGTGTGAGAGATAGGGGGCGCTGTCGTCCCCTTGAACCCAAAGACCAGACGCCAGACACAGGATAAAAGCCCAAATTTTGGATTTATTACAATAATAATGTGCACAAAGCACCCTCCACTCCACAATACTTATAAACAATCAAAAATACAATTATCAATCACAATCCTCCACTCCCAAACGCGTTGTCACCCTTCCTCCCAACTCAGCTCAACACTGGCATCTCCCACAGTACTTTTTATAGTTATTGACCCGGAAGTGTTTCTCTCTCTTTGTCCATGTGACTTTGCAACACTTCCGGGTCGGATAAAAAACTCCCCGGCTTTAGGGAAAATATTCCTTGAGCCTCCCTGCGGCGTCCTCTGGCGGCCCTCATGGTATCCAGCAGGGCTGTGAATAAAGACTCAATTGTGAGGATTCCCTGCTGGCATTCGGGGCATCTCCATGCTGCAGGGAGGGCTTCATCTGGTGGCCTGGAGGTATTGGCTGGGATGAATGGCCGGCCATATACCACACTTGTTAATCCATCCATCCATCCATTTTCCAACCTGCCATATCCTAACACAGGGTCATGGGGGTATGCTGGAGGCAATCCCAGCCAGCATAGGGCACAAGGCAGGAACAAACCCCGGGCAGGGCGTCTGCCTACCACAGGGCACACACACACACACACACCAGGGACAATTTAGGATCACCAATGCAGCTAAGCTGCATGTCTTGAACTGTGGGAGGAAACCACATGCAAACTCCACACAGGGAGGACCTGGGAAGCAAGCCCAGGTCTCCTTACTATGAGGCAGCCACTGTGCCACCCACCTTGTTAATCCCGGTGGGGAAATCATTTTTTTACATGGCCATATATGAAAACACACACACACATATATATTGTCATACAAATTAGAGACAGAAGTTATAAAAGGTTTGGGGCAGCCACCCATATATTGTACCCTGGCTTCAAAAAGGGTAAACTGATAGCTCTGATGTGCACAGTTCAGAGTCCAAAACAGAACTCATGAACTATTTGTTAAATGGAGGTTTAAAAGGTCCAAACAAGATATGATGTCAACAGGGGCCGGATCCAGAAGGATCTTCCTTCATAGGCTCGGAGCCGGAAGTGACGTCATTAAAAGAGCCAGAACTGGAAGGGTCCTACTCCATGGGTTTGATCATCAGAAGGGCCAGAACCAGAAGTGACATCCTCAAAAGGGCCCAGAAGTGACATCATCATTTGACCACACCCAAGAGAGCCGGAAGTGATGTCATCAGAGCGCCTGGAACCAGAAGTGCCAGGAGGAATTTCCTGTAAACGGTCTGCAGGAAAGTGATAAAAAAGGTCAGTGCACTCCTCCACCTCCTGGTGTCTGGTGTGTAATTACTCTCATTTAGACCCTTTAGCTGCCTCCCATGCACACGTGCATGACAATATGTATATATATTGTGAAATAATCAGCCTTGACACACAAAAAAAAAGGTTTGGGGCAGCCCCCATACACGTGAACCTAGCTGCAAAAGAGCTAAATAAGAGGCACAGTTGTGTACAGTTTTGAGTCCACGAGGACTCAAGGGTTCTAAGAGGTTCTACCAGGAGAAGGTGGGAGCAGAGGATGCCATCATCTACATGCTACACCGATCCCTCTCCCACTTGGACAGAGGCAGTGGTGCAGTAAGAATTATGTTTCTGGACTTTTCTAGCGCCTTCAACACCATCCAGCCTCTGCTCCTTAGGGACAAGCTGACAGAGATGGGAGTAGATTCACACCTGGTGTCATGGATAGTGGACTCTCTTACAGACAGACCTCAGTATGTGCGTCTCGGGGAACTGCAGGTCTGACATTGTGGTCCGCAACACGGGAGCGCCACAGGGGACTGGACTTTCTCTGGTCCTGTTCAGCCAACATACATGCGACTTCCAATACAACTCGGAGTCCTGCCACATGGAAAAGTTTGCTGACGACACTGCTATGGTGGGCTGTATCAGGAGTGGGCAGGAGGAGGAGTACAGAAAGCCAATCAAAGACTTTGTTAAATGGTGCGACTCAAACCACCTACAACTGAACATCAGCAAAACCAAGGAGCTGGTGGTGGAGTTTAGAAGGACCAGGCCCCTCATGGACCCCGTGATCATCAGAGGTGACTGTGCAGAGGGTGCAAACCTATAAATACCTGGGAGTGCAGCTGGATGATAAACTGGACTGGAAGGTTGCCCCCATGTAACTGATCTTGAGTCCTCTCAGCTAACCTCTCTCTCTCTCTCATTTCTCCTAGGGCACGAAGTAGAAAATGGCCGACAGTGGGGTAACTCGCGTTGAAATCGTAATTGAGGAACTCCAAGCACTTGATGAAAAGATTCAGAAACTCCTGTCCCGACGGAAATACCTGAGAAATCTGAAGGCCCGGCTGTTGGATAAACCGTCCTTGCCATCTGGAACCGGCGAAACATCAACCCAGCGTTGTGCCGACCTCACCCCCGTGTCTCGTAGGGCGGCGCGCTGCTGACCTCGGTGGATTTCAGCTATGCAGGCGGGGGTTCAAGGCCAGAGCACCTCCATCGGCACAGGCGAGCATTTTATCTCAGAACCGGTTTGACCCTCTACGCGTCCCCATTTCGCCTTCAGCACCTGGTGATGTATTAGTGGTAGGTGATTCCATCGTTAGAAACCTTAATGTCGCATGCCCTAATGCAAAATCGTTTGTTTCTTGTTTTCCCGGTGCTCGTGTCCGAGATGTAATGAAACGTGCGCCAGCAGTCTACGAAACACAAGGAGAGGGCAGTTGGATCAATCGTCTTGCATGCGGCGTAAGCGATATAAGGCACCGACAATCAGAAATCCTGAAGGCTGACTTCGCAGCTCTGATTAGAGACACGAAGGAGAGGACCCCATCGGCAAAGATCTTCGTTTCGGGTCCACTACCTCTCGTCAGACGATCCAACGAGTACTACAGTCGTCTGCTAGGGTTGAACAACTGGCTACAGGGTTTCTGCAAGAAGAAGGATGTCGGTTTCATCAACAATTGGAATCTCTTTTGGAAAGGCGCGTCTCTTCAAGCGTGATGGCCTGCATCCGAACAGTTTCGGCGCCGGTCCTCTCCGAAAACATATCGAAGGTAATTCGTTTTCTTGACTATCTATCTCTGCTCTTAACCCCTTCGAAATAATACTGCTGTGCCAGGACATGATGAATGTTTAATAGAGTCTTCCGTTAAAGTTCACACCATTAATACTGTAATAAGCAATCTCAATGCACGTAGAAAACCTAGGAAATACGGCATAAACTCCAATAATCTAATTAAAATCACTATTTTAGAGGAACAATGTATTAAAACTATAAAACAGATCACAGATTAAACAAAAATACACACAGAGCGCTAATAATAATAATTTAGTTCCTATTCCAAATAACAATAACGCACATAGTACTCATCTCTGCACCTCCGAAACATTAAATATGGCACTATTAAATGTCAGAGCTTTAACTAACAAAACGTTTTTATCAACGATCTTATTAGTGATAAAAATAGATCTTATTGCACTAAATGAAACATGGCTGAATTCAGATGCGCGCAGTTTTAATCGAATCTGCCTCCGGATTACAGTTTTACTCATTCAAACCGCCAGGGAAAAGGGGCGGATTGGCTAACATTTACTCGAGCGATTAAAATGTAAAGATGTCAGTTTTGGTAAGTTCAAGTCCTTTGAGTATCTCGCCGTTGTTATTCATGGAGATTCTCAAGTTCTATACTATCCGTGTATAGACCTCCTAAATATAACGTCGTTTTTGAGGAATTCTCTGACTTAATGTCAATTTTAATTACTAACTATGACACACTCCTAATAGTTGGCGACTTTAATTTTCATATAGATAATCAGTGTGATCTAAAAGTAAAAGAATTTATGAACCTCCTGGATTCTTTTGATTTGAGACAACTCATAAATCAGCCTACACATAAAGCAGGTCATACATTAGACTTAGTGATTACTAAAGGACTGAAAGTTGATATAAAACAGATCATTGATATTGGTCTATCAGACCATTTTCTTCTACTTTTAATATAGAAATAATGATAAAAACACTCATGAGAAGCATATTGTTAAAAACGCTTCTTTGATTCGCAGCAGCTTTAAAACTTACAAACATTTTAAGCAATCAGTCCGTTTATAGTGCCAGCTATAATAGCGAGGACAATGTAAATAGTAAGGTGGAAAGATTTAATTCTAAAGTGAGAGCTGCTGTTGACATAGTTGCACCTGAAAAGACAGTGAAAAAATCTTCTAGCATTGTATACCATGGAAGACCCAAAGAGTGTCTGAATTTAAAGAGAACATGCCGTAGAGCTGAGCGTCAATGGAGGAAGACTAAACTTACTATCCACCACGAAATATTAAAAGTCAAAATAACAGAATACAATAACACTGTCCGTCTTGAGAGACGCTGCTATTTCTCAAGATTATAAATAACAATGCTAGTAATCCTAGAGTCTTATTTTCAACAATTGATCGCCTACTAAACCCAGGTAGCTCAAAGGAATGCCTCCTAAGTGCTTCCAGTGAAACCTGTGAGGCTGTCGCTGTATTTTCAATCAAAAATTAATGATATTAGAAATAACATAGTATATCTCCCCAACACTAAGGATCCCCTAAACCCCAACATCCTGTTATAAACAAATTAAACTCTTTCACTAGGATAGATTTACCTGATTTACAAAAATAATATCTCAATTAAAACCCTCCACCTCGTCCTTGACCCGATACCAACAAGGTTTTTCAAAGAAGTATCAGGCGTGCTAATTGATAATGTTCTTGACATAGTAAATTCGTCACTAGATACTGGGGTCTTCCCAGACTGTCTTAAGACTGCTGTAGTTAAACCCCTACTTAAGAAACATAATCTTGACCCCTCGCTCTTGAAAATTTTAGACCCATCTCTAACCTGCCTTCTTAAGTAAAGTTCTAGAGAAGGCAGTCATTATGCAGTTAAATGACCACCTAAATAAACATGCTATTCTTGATAAATTTCAGTCAGGTTTTAGAACAAATCACAGCACAGAAACTGCACTCGTTAAAGTAGTAAATGACTTCCGGGTAAATGCAGACAGAGGCCATTTATCTGTTCTCATCCTCTTAGATCTGAGTGCTGCATTTGACACCATTGATCACAACATTCTTAGAAATCGCCTTAGTCAATGGGTGGGCCTCTCTGGCAGTGTCTTAAATTGGTTTGAATCCTACCTGACAGGGAGAAAATATTTTGTTAGTTGTGGGAATTACAACTCGAAGACACATGATATCCAATATGGTGTTCCACAAGGCTCTATCCTGGGTCCGCTGTTATTCTCAATCTACATGCTTCCGTTAGGTCAGATTATCTCAGGGCACAACGTGAGCTACCACAGCTATGCTGATGACACACAGCTGTACTTATCAATAGCACCTGATGACCCGATTCTATTGATTCACTAACACAATGTCTGACTAGTATCTCAGAATGGATGAATAGTAATTTTCTCAAGTTAAATAAAGAGAAAACTGAAATTTTAGTGATCAGCAATAATGGATACAATGAGGCTATTAGAAATAAACTGGATACATTAGGATTAAAAGTCAAGACGGAGGTAAAAAGCTTAGGGGTGATTGTTGACTGTAATCTGAATTTTAAATCACATATTAATCAGATCATTAGGACAGCATTTTTCACTTAAGAAACATAAGTAAAGTTAGACCTCTTATATCACTGAAAGATGCTGAGAAATTAGTTCACGCGTTTGTTTTCAGTCGACTAGATTACTGTAACGCACTCCTCTCAGGACTACCCAAAAAAGATATAAATCGTTTGCAACTAGTGCAGAATGCAGCTGCTAGAATCCTAACTAGGAAAAGAAAATCAGAACACATTCTCCAGTTTTGATGTCACTACACTGGTTACCTGTGTCATTCAGAATTGACTTTAAAATTCTGCTTATGGTTTATAAAGCCTTAAATAATCTCGCCCCATCTTATATATCGGAATGTCTGACACCTTATATTCCAAATCGTAACCTCAGATCCTCAAATGAGTGTCTCCTTAGAATTCCAAGAACAAAACTTAAAAGAAGTGGTGAGGCGGCCTTCTGCTGTTATGCACCTAAAATCTGGAATAGCCTGCCAATAGGAATTCGCCAGGCTGATACAGTAGAGCACTTTAAAAACACATTACTTTAACATGGCCTTTTTATAACTTCATTTTAATCGTAATTTAACTTAATCCTGATACTCTGTATGTTCAATTCATCATAACAACTATTCATGGTGGCTCTAAAATCGGTACTGACCCTACTCTCTTTTCTGTTTCTTTTTCCGGTTTCTTTGTGGTGGTGGCCTGCGCCACCTCCACCTACTCAAAGCTTCATGATGCTCCAACAATGATGGACGGATTAAAAGGAAGAAGTCTACGTGACCATCATCATCATCAAGCCCTTCCGTGAGAACCCTAAATCCAAAGAGGACTGTTTCATTTATGTTAGGTAGAATGCCCAGAGGGGACTGGGCGGTATCATGGTCTGGAATCCCTACAGATTTTATTTTTCTCCAGCCGTCTGGAGTTTTTGTTTTTCTGTCCCCTGGCCATTGAACCTTACTCTTATTCGATGTTAATGTTGATTTATTTTTTATAATTATGTCTTTCATTTTTCTATTCTTTAATATGTAAAGCACTTTGAGCTACTGTTTGTATGAAAATGTGCTATATAAATAAATGTTGTTGTTGTTGTTGCCAATACTGATGTTCTGTGTAAGAAAGGACAGAGCCAACTATACTTCATTAGAAGGCTGGCGACCTTCAACATCTGCAATAAGATGCTGCAGATGTTCTATCAGACGGTTGTGGTGAGCGCCCTCTTCTACGCGGTGGTGTGCTGGGTGAGGCAGCATAAAGAAGAGGGACAAACTGGTGAGGAAGGCAGGCTCTGTTGTAGGCACAGAGCTGGACAGTTTGACATCCGTGGCAGAGCGACGGGCGCTGAGCAGACTCCTGTTAATCATGGAGAATCACTGAACAGGATCATCTCCAGACAGAGGAGCAGCTTCAGAGACAGACTACTGTCACCGTCCTGCTCACTGACAGACTGAGGAGACCCCACACTATGCGACTCTTCAATTCCACTGGGGGGTAAACGTTAACATTGTACAAAGTTATTGTCTGTTATATCTGCATTGTTATCACTCTTTAATGTAATATTGTTCTTTATCATTATGTTGCTGGAGTATGGGAATTTCCCCTTGGGATTAATAAAGTATCTATCTATCTATCTATCTATCTATCTATCTATCTATCTATCTATCTATCTATCTATCTATCTATCTATCTATCTATCTATCTATCTATCTATCGTCAGGGATGCCAGGGGCAACGACCCGGCCGGGACGCCTTGAGGGACCGGAAGAGGGTCTATGCTCGCCCTGGATCATGTGGGGGCCGCCATCCTGGTTGCTTTGGGGGCCACGGGTAGAGGGCTTGGAAGCCCAACCCTGTAGGGACCCGTGTTCACCGCCAGGGGGCGCCCCAATGCCTTGGGGACCCTGGACCTCAGCAATTCCGCCACACCAGGAAGTGTTGAGGGGAAGAGGAGCAGGGACACCCGGAGAGCTTCCGGGAGTACAGCCGGCACTTCCGCCACACTGGGGCGTGTCCAGGGAGGAGTGCCAGGAAACACCTGGAGCCCATCCGGGATGAAATAGAAGGGGCCGTCTCCCTTCATTCGAGGCTGTAGTCGGCTGGAAGCAGGACAAAACAGGAGAAGAGAGAGTGGAGACTGCCTTGAAGAGGAAGGCATTGTGTGGCCAGGACTGTGTGGGGGTTCGTCTGTGCACTTGAAGTTATTGTAAATAGTGTTGTAAATAAACATGTGGTGGTGTTTAACAACATGTCTGCCTGTCTGTGTCCGGGCCGTGTCCACATCTGGCGTAGTCGGCAGGATGCTCCGTCTGGTGCAAGACGGGGACCTGAATACAAAAAATACGGCCCGGCGCAGGGGACCCCACCCACGTGCGCGGGGCGGCGTGCACACACCCAGCGGTAAAAGTACCCCACGGACTGCCAGGGGTCCACAGGAGAGCCGTTTTCCCCAAGGCCGTTGATGCCATTATTAACTTTGAGAGCCCGAACCATATAGAGATCCCATGCTTATGTTCATTGCCAGAAGCCTTAGAAGGTGCAGGGTGTTTGGGCAACATCTTAGGGCTTCAAGAAGAACAAAACGAAAAACACTCAGCGAAACACTCATCACAACTACACGTGGTAAACTGTTATGAAGTGGGAATGCTGGGCTGCCTCTGCCGGAGAGGCGTCACAGGGCAGCAGCCAATCAGCAGTCACAAGAAATGAATAGCACTCTCGGATTGGCTACTTTCAAACTTTTCACCTCTGAGTACAGGGGTACAGTATTTCACCATCCCAAGCCGCGCTTTCCTCTACAGCAGGGGTGGGCAAAGTCATTCCTGGAGGGCCGCAGTGGCCGCGGGTTTTTGTTCCAACCCAGTTGCTTAATTATTAAACAATCCTTGCCAATAATTACATTTCATGGCTTGTTAGTGCTTTAACTCTGCTATGTCAAGTCATTCTCATATCCTAGATTTTTTTTTCCATTCTAAGGCTATCATCCAAATCCTTTGAAGTGTAAAACGGATGGGTAATTCTCAATCCTTCACTCTTTTCTCTTCTCTTTCCTTCCAAGTATTTAATTAAACCAAACAGTGCACGATAAATACACACAGGTGTAAAGGGTAACAAGCAAAATGGATAACTGCTGGTTTCTTTTGTCCTTTGCATCTAATTGTTAATAAGGAGCAATTAAAAACCCAGAATGCAGCCGTTTAAGACTTAATTAAGCAATAAGGGTTCAAAATCTTAACGATGGAGATAACTAAAATGAAGCAGAAGTGTTTCTAGAGCAATAAGTGCTTCTTATTAAGCAATTGGGTTGGAACAAAAACCTGCAGCCACTGCGGACCTCCAGGAATGACTTTGCCCACCCCTGATCTACAGTACTAAAAAATGTATACTGCATTATACAGTGGTGCCTCGGTATACGTCCTTAATCCGTTCCAGATCCTTTGACTTATACCAAACATGACGTATACCAAACAAATTTTTCCTATAAGAAATAAAGGGAAAATGATTAATCCGTTCCCACGGAAAAAAAAAAATCCTATTGTTATTGGCATATTATACATTGATGGGGTAGTATACAATAATTTAAACACTGCTCAATGCTAAAATCTATAAATACAAAAGCAATTAGATGAAATAAATGAAAATTTAACCTAACTTTACTTTTTAATAACGTCTTTGTTTTTCACAATCGTAGATATCCGTCATTCTCGGCATACGGTATGCAGGAGCCAAGTCCCGGATACGCATGCCACCTTCATACTTTTCAATAATCAATTCAAATTTACGCGAAGAAACACAGAATCACGTGAAAATTCACAGGAGTTATAGCGTGGGTTGTTCACTGAATGCTAGCAACTGGCATACTGACGCTCGTGAGCAGCCGTGGCTTTGTCTCGAGAGAGGTGAACAAGGATAGCACGCGAGTCGTATTCCAAACGAAGGTCGTATACCAAGCAAAATTTTTCGTGTCCGAACAAGACGTATACCAAGTTGGACTTATTCCAAAGCGGACGTATACCGAGGTACCACTGTATTTTATATGGGAATTAAGCTGAATTTAAGTTAATATTTATGTTACAAAATTAATAAATTATATTGTTCTTAATAATTTTGCGTTAAAACACATGAAAAATTGTATACGACTGAGGCTGCGAACTCTGAACCGTGACTTTGCTGGGGTCGACTGTATTTCTAAAATCCTGTTTTCGCATTCTGCGGTTGCTTGATGAGGGAAAAATGAATTGAAATGCTTTTAGCACACGACTATGTGAACACAAGGTGGTGCCACTGAGCCCCTAAACCTCAGACACAGTATCACCTAACGCAACTGTGGGTTTAACCTTCTTAACCTTAGAACCGAGCGGTAAAAGCATGGAGGTCACTCGGGCAACGGTGTAGATGCATCTCACTATTACTCGAGCCGTAAAAGTGCCAACAGCTTTACTGCCGACTGTTACTCGGGCAACAGTGTAAACGCATCATCTCGTAATGGCGTCTCGTAAGAAACGGTGATGACAAAGTGAATTGGTCTTCAGGCAGTGAAACTGAAAGTAATCCTGATGAATCCGAAAATGACGCTCACGTCACTGGCACATGTGCAGTGTGCTCATCATAATATTATTATTATTATTCTTCGTCATCATTCTTATTATTATACAGTACTTTCTGCAATTCTGACTTTGTACTTTTAATGTTTTACACGTTTTACAGTAGCAAGACGTAATTTTTCAAGCAAAAACGTAATTTTTCAAGCAAAAAAAATGCAATGCTTTTTAGGTGGTTTTTTTTTGCGAAAAAATGTAACGCTAAGGAGGTTAAAATAACGGCTTTATATTTTCGTCGACCTCCCTTTACAGTGCACACAGCCACAAATATTACGTGAATGAACATCTTCCTCTCCTTCCGCTCCTCCAGTGGAGCATCACACCCGGACGTGCTCCCGACATACCGTGCGTGTTACTCGAAAAGGAAGCCCTCTGCCTCACATCAGGGAGTCAGAAATGGGAGGCAGTGGGCTCCACGTCAAGTAATCTCGGGAGCACTTCCAGGTTACGGGAAAACCAAGTGTTGTACTCCCCTCTAATGGCACCCAAGGACCCCAACTGGGCTGCACTTCCGCACTCCAATTCCCATGCAACCCTCTGGGGGGGGGTCCTGATTGGAATCAGCCTGAATGAACACTGCCACCTTCTGTGTGTGTATGGGTCTGAACTGCTCTGTGGTTTCCATGCTCACACAGTCCTGTCATTAGTCCACAATCCCAGTAGTGTAGCGTTCAGCCTGTTGGGATCCTCGGGTGTTGCCAAGGAGTGCTGCAGCAAGATCTGCTGAGCCCTTTTGGGCACCCGGAAGTGCGGCCTGGATGCTAGGTGGAGCACTTCTGGGTGGGTTATAAAAGGAGCAAGCAGACACTATATATGATATAGGATATGATAAAGGATATGTACGAGGGAAGTGTGACAGCAGTGAGGTCTGCGGTAGGAGTGACGGAGGTGGCATTACATCAGGGATTGGCTCTGAGCCCTTTCTTCAATGGTGATGGACAGACTGACAGATGAGATTAGACAGGAGTCCCCGTGGACTGTGATGTCTTCTGATGACATTGTGATCT